>NC_135232.1:583952560-584257015 GCF_051348905.1 Ranitomeya variabilis
CGGCTGTGCGAGGCTGTGCTGAGTGCGGGAGGCTGAGCGAGGCTGTGTTGAGTGTGGGCGGCTATGCGTGGCTGCGCTGAGTGCGGGCGGCTGTGCTGAGTGCGGGCGGCTGTGCTGAGTGTGGGCGGCTCTGCGAGGCTGTGCTGAGTTCAGGCGGCTGTGCGTGGCTGTCCTGAGTGCGGGCGCTTGTGCGTGGCTGTGCTGAGTGCGGGCGGCTGTGCGTGGCTGTGCTGAGTGCGGGTGGCTGTGCGTGGCGGTGCTGAGTGCGGGCGGCTGTGCGTGGCTATGCTGAGTGCGGACGGTTGTGCGTGACTGTGCTGAGTGCGGGCGGCTGTGCGTGGCTGTGCTGAGTGCGGGTGGCTGTGATGAGTGCGGTCGGCTGTGCGCGGCTGTGCTGAGTGCGGGCGGCTGTGCGTGGCGGTGCTGAGTGCGGGCGGCTGTGCGTGGCGGTGCTGAATGCGGGCGGCTGTGCGTGGCTATGCTGAGTGCGGACGGTTGTGCGTGACTGTGCTGAGTGCGGGCGGCTGTGCGTGGCTGTGCTGAGTGCGGGCGGCTGTGCGTGGCGGTGCTGAGTGCGGGCGATTGTGCGTGGCGGTGCTGAGTGCAGGCGGCTGTGCGTGGCGGTGCTGAGTGCGGGCGGCTATGCGTGGCTGTGCTGAGTGCGGGTGGCTGTGCGTTGAGGTGCCGAGTGTGGGCGGCTGTGCGTGGCTGTGCTGAGTGAGGGCGGTTGTGCGTGGCTCTGCTGAGTGCGGGTGGCTGTGATGAGTGCGGTCGGCTGTGCGCGGCTGTGCTGAGTGCGGGCGGCTGTGCGTGGCGGTGCTGAGTGCGGGCGGCTGTGCGTGGCGGTGCTGAGTGCGGGCGGCTGTGCGTGGCTATGCTGAGTGCGGACGGTTGTGCGTGGCTATGCTGAGTGCGGGCGGCTGTGCCGAGTGCGGGCGGCTGTGCGTGGCTGTGCTGAGTGCGGGCGGCTGTGCGTGGCTGTGCTGAGTGCGGGCGGCTGTGCGTGGCTGTGCTGAGTGCGGGCGGTTGTGCGTGGCTGTGCTGAGTGCGGGTGACTGTGCTGAGTGCGGGCGGCTGTGCGTGGCTGTGCTGAGTGCGGGCGGCTGTGCTGAGTGCAGGCGATTGTGCGTGGCGGTGCTGAGTGCGGGCGGTTGTGCGTGGCTGTGCTGAGTGCGGGTGACTGTGCTGAGTGCGGGCGGCTGTGCGTGGCTGTGCTGAGTGCGGGCGGCTGTGCGTGGCGGTGCTGAGTGCGGGCGGCTATGCGTGGCTGTGCTGAGTGCGGGTGGCTGTGCGTGGAGGTGCCGAGTGTGGGCGGCTGTGCGTGGCTGTGCTGAGTGAGGGCGGTTGTGCGTGGCTGTGCTGAGTGCGGGCGGCTGTGCATGGCGGTGCTGAGTGCGGGCGGCTGTGCGGGCGGCTATGCGTGGCGGTGCTGAGTGTGGGCGGCTGTGCGTGGCGGTGCTGAGTGCGGGCGGCTGTGCGTGGCGGTGCTGAGTGCGGCGATTGTGCGTGGCTGTGCTGAGTGCGGGCGGCTGTGCATGGCGGTGCTGAGTGCGAGCGGCTGTGCGGGCGGCTATGCGTTGCGGTGCTGAGTGTGAGCGGCTGTGCGTGGCGGTGCTGAGTGCGGGCGGCTGTACTTACTGCCTGAGTGCAGCGCTGGCTATAATAAATACAGCACCCCTGCAGCCAGCACAGCGAGGGCTGACTCTGCCCATGCTGAGTGCGGACGGTTGTGCGTGGCTGTGCCGAGTGCGGGCGGCTGTGCCGAGTGCGGGCAGCTGTGCGTGGCTGTGCTGAGTGCGGGCGGCTGTGCGTGGCTGTGCTGAGTGCGGGCGGCTGTGCGTGGCTGTGCTGAGTGCGGGCGGTTGTGCGTGGCTGTGCTGAGTGCGGGTGACTGTGCTGAGTGCGGGCGGCGGTGCGTGGCTGTGCTGAGTGCGGGCGGCTGTGCTGAGTGCAGGCGATTGTGCGTGGCGGTGCTGAGTGCGGGCGGCTGTGCGTGGCGGTGCTGAGTGCGGGCGGCTACGCGTGGCTGTGCTGGGTGCGGGCGGCTGTGCTGAGTGCGGCGATTGTGCGTGGCTGTGCTGAGTGCGGGCGGCTGTGCATGGCGGTGCTGAGTGCGGGCGGCTGTGCGGGCGGCTATGCGTGGCGGTGCTGAGTGTGGGCGGCTGTGCGTGGCGGTGCTGAGTGCGGGCGGCTGTGCGTGGCGGTGCTGAGTGCGGGCGGCTGTGCGTGGCGGTGCTGAATGCGGGCGGTTGTACTTACTGCCTGAGTGCAGCGCTGGCTATAATAGATACAGCACCCCTGCAGCCAGCACAGCGAGGGCTGACTCTGCCCATGCCGAGTGCGGGCAGCTGTGCCGAGTGCGGGCGGCTGTGCCGAGTGCGGGCGGCTGTGCGTGGCTGTGCTGAGTGCGGGCGGCTGTGCGTGGCTGTGCTGAGTGCGGGTGGCTGTGCGTGGCTGTGCTGAGTTCGGGCGGTTGTGCGTGGCTGTGCTGAGTGCAGGTGACTGTGCTGAGTGCGGGCGGCTGTGCGTGGCTGTGCTGAGTGCGGGCGGCTGTGCGTGGCTGTGCTGAGCGCGGGCGATTGTGCGTGGCGGTGCTGAGTGCGGGCGGCTGTGCGTGGCGGTGCTGAGTGCGGGCGGCTATGCGTGGCTGTGCTGAGTGCGGGTGGCAGTGCGTGGAGGTGCCGAGTGTGGGCGGCTGTGCGTGGCTCTGCTGAGTGAGGGCGGTTGTGCGTGGCTGTGCTGAGTGCGGGTGGCTGTGCTGAGTGCAGGCAGCTGTGCGTGGCTGTGCTGAGTGCGGGTGGCTGTGCGTGGAGGTGCCGAGTGTGGGCGGCTGTGCGTGGTTGTGCTGAGTGAGGGCGGTTGTGCGTGGCTGTGCTGAGTGCGGGCGGCTGTGCGTGGCGGTGCTGAGTGCGGGCGGCTGTGCGTGGCGGTGCTGAGTGCGGGCGGCTGTGCGTGGCGGTGCTGAGTGCGGGCGGCTGTGCGTGGCAATGCTGAGTGCGGACGGTTGTGCGTGGCTATGCTGAGTGCGGGCGGCTGTGCCGAGTGCGGGCGGCCGTGCGTGGCTGTGCTGAGTGCGGGCGGCTGTGCGTGGCTGTGCTGAGTGCGGGCGGTTGTGCGTGGCTGTGCTGAGTGCGGGTGACTGTGCTGAGTGCGGGCGGCTGTGCGTGGCTGTGCTGAGTGCGGGCGGCTGTGCTGAGTGCAGGCGATTGTGCGTGGCGGTGCTGAGTGCGGGCGGCTGTGCGTGGCGGTGCTGAGTGCGGGCGGCTGTGCGTGGCGGTGCTGAGTGCGGGCGGCTGTGCGTGGCTGCGCTGAGTGCGGGCGGCTGTGCGTGGCTGCGCTGAGTGCGGGCGGTTGTACATGGCTGTGCTTAGTGCGGGCGGCTGTGCTGAGTGCGGTTGGCAGTGCGTGGCTGTGCTGAGTGCGGGCGATTGTGCGTGGCTGTGCTGAGTGCGGGCGGCTGTGCGTGGCTGCGCTGAGTGCGGGCGACTGTGCGTGGCTGCGCTGAGTGCGGGCGGCTGTGCGTGGCTGCGCTGAGTGCGGGTGGTTGTACGTGGCTGTGCCGAGTGCGGGCGGCTGTGCCGAGTGCGGGCGGCTGTGCGTGGCTGTGCTGAGTGCGGGCGGCTGTGCGTGGCTGTGCTGAGTGCGGGCGGCTGTGCGTGGCTGTGCTGAGTGCGGGCGGTTGTGCGTGGCTGTGCTGAGTGCGGGTGACTGTGCTGAGTGCGGGCGGCTGTGCGTGGCTGTGCTGAGTGCGGGCGGCTGTGCGTGGCTGTGCTGAGTGCGGGCGATTGTGCGTGGCGGTGCTGAGTGCGGGCGGCTGTGCGTGGCGGTGCTGAGAGCGGGCGGCTATGCGTGGCTGTGCTGAGTGCGGGTGGCTGTGCGTGGAGGTGCCGAGTGTGGGCGGCTGTGCGTGGCTGTGCGCGGCTGTGCTAAGTGAGGGCGGTTGTGCGTGGCTGTGCTGAGTGTGGGTGGCTGTGCTGAGTGCAGGCGGCTGTGCGTGGCTGTGCTGAGTGCGGGTGGCTGTGCGTGGAGGTGCCGAGTGTGGGCGGCTGTGCGTGGTTGTGCTGAGTGAGGGCGGTTGTGCGTGGCTGTGCTGAGTGCGGGCGGCTGTGCGTGGCGGTGCTGAGTGCGGGCGGCTGTGCGTGGCGGTGCTGAGTGCGGGCGGCTGTGCGTGGCGGTGCTGAGTGCGGGCGGCTGTGCGTGGCGGTGCTGAGTGCGGGCGGCTGTGCGTGGCGGTGCTGAGTGCGGACGGTTGTGCGTGGCTATGCTGAGTGCGGGCGGCTGTGCCGAGTGCGGGCGGCTGTGCGTGGCTGTGCTGAGTGCGGGCGGCCGTGCGTGGCTGTGCTGAGTGCGGGCGGCTGTGCGTGGCTGTGCTGAGTGCGGGCGGCTGTGCGTGGTTGTGCTGAGTGCGGGCGGTTGTGCGTGGCTGTGCTGAGTGCGGGTGACTGTGCTGAGTGCGGACGGCTGTGCGTGGCTGTGCTGAGTGCGGGCGGCTGTGCTGAGTGCAGGCGATTGTGCGTGGCGGTGCTGAGTGCGGGCGGCTGTGCGTGGCGGTGCTGAGTGCGGGCGGCTGTGCGTGGCGGTGCTGAGTGCGGGCGGCTGTGCGTGGCTGCGCTGAGTGCGGGCGGCTGTGCGTGGCTGCGCTGAGTGCGGGCGGTTGTACGTGGCTGTGCTTAGTGCGGGCGGCTGTGCTGAGTGCGGTTGGCAGTGCGTGGCTGTGCTGAGTGCGGGCGATTGTGCGTGGCTGTGCTGAGTGCGGGCGGCTGTGCGTGGCTGCGCTGACTGCGGGCGACTGTGCGTGGGTGCGCTGAGTGCGGGCGGCTGTGCGTGGCTGCGCTGAGTGCGGGCGGTTGTACGTGGCTGTGCTTAGTGCGGGCGGCTGTGCTGAGTGCGGTTGGCAGTGCGTGGCTGTGCTGAGTGCGGGCGATTGTGCGTGGCTGTGCTGAGTGCGGGCGGCTGTGCTGAGTGCGGGCGGCTGTGCTTGGCTGCGCTGAGTGCGGGTGGCTGTGCGTGGCTGCGCTGAGTGCGGGCGGCTGTGCGAGGCTGTGCTGAGTGCGGGAGGCTGAGCGTGGCTGTGTTGAGTGTGGGCGGCTGTGCGTGGCTGCGCTGAGTGCGGGCGGCTGTGCGTGGCTGTGCTGAGTGCGGGCGGCTGTGCGTGGCTGTGCTGAGTGCGGGCGGCTGTGCGTGGCTGTGCTGAGTGCGGGCGGCTGTGCGTGGCTGTGCAGAGTGCGGGCGGCTGTGCTTGGCTGCGCTGAGTGCGTGTGGCTGTGCGTGGCTCTGCTGAGTGCGGGCGGCTGTGCGAGGCTGTGCTGAGTGCGGGAGGCTGAGCGTGGCTGTGTTGAGTGTGGGCGGCTGTGCGTGGCAGTGCTGAGTGCGGGCGGCTGTGCGTGGCGGTGCTGAGTGCAGGCGGCTGTGAGTGGCGGTGCTGAGTGCGGACGGCAGTGCGTGGCGGTGCTGAGTGCGGGCGGCTGTGCGTGGCTGTGCTGAGTGCGGGCGGCTGTGCTGAGTGCGGGCGGCTGTGCGTGGCGGTGCTGAGAGCGGGCGGCTATGCGTGGCTGTGCTGAGTGCGGGTGGCTGTGCGTGGAGGTGCCGAGTGTGGGCGGCTGTGCGTGGCTGTGCGCGGCTGTGCGTGGCTGTGCTAAGTGAGGGCGGTTGTGCGTGGCTGTGCTGAGTGTGGGTGGCTGTGCTGAGTGCAGGCGGCTGTGCGTGGCTGTGCTGAGTGCGGGTGGCTGTGCGTGGAGGTGCCGAGTGTGGGCGGCTGTGCGTGGTTGTGCTGAGTGAGGGCGGTTGTGCGTGGCTGTGCTGAGTGCGGGCGGCTGTGCGTGGCGGTGCTGAGTGCGGGCGGCTGTGCGTGGCGGTGCTGAGTGCGGGCGGCTGTGCGTGGCGGTGCAGAGTGCGGGCGGCTGTGCGTGGCGGTGCTGAGTGCGGGCGGCTGTGTGTGGCGGTGCTGAGTGCGGACGGTTGTGCGTGGCTATGCTGAGTGCGGGCGGCTGTGCCGAGTGCGGGCGGCTGTGCGTGGCTGTGCTGAGTGCGGGCGGCCGTGCGTGGCTGTGCTGAGTGCGGGCGGCTGTGCGTGGCTGTGCTGAGTGCGGGCGGCTGTGCGTGGCTGTGCTGAGTGCGGGCGGTTGTGCGTGGCTGTGCTGAGTGCGGGTGACTGTGCTGAGTGCGGACGGCTGTGCGTGGCTGTGCTGAGTGCGGGCGGCTGTGCTGAGTGCAGGCGATTGTGCGTGGCGGTGCTGAGTGCGGGCGGCTGTGCGTGGCGGTGCTGAGTGCGGGCGGCTGTGCGTGGCGGTGCTGAGTGCGGGCGGCTGTGCGTGGCTGCGCTGAGTGCGGGCGGCTGTGCGTGGCTGCGCTGAGTGCGGGCGGTTGTACGTGGCTGTGCTTAGTGCGGGCGGCTGTGCTGAGTGCGGTTGGCAGTGCGTGGCTGTGCTGAGTGCGGGCGATTGTGCGTGGCTGTGCTGAGTGCGGGCGGCTGTGCGTGGCTGCGCTGATTGCGGGTGACTGTGCTGAGTGCGGACGGCTGTGCGTGGCTGTGCTGAGTGCGGGCGGCTGTGCTGAGTGCAGGCGATTGTGCGTGGCGGTGCTGAGTGCGGGCGGCTGTGCGTGGCGGTGCTGAGTGCGGGCGGCTGTGCGTGGCGGTGCTGAGTGCGGGCGGCCGTGCGTGGCTGTGCTGAGTGCGGGCGGCTGTGCGTGGCTGTGCTGAGTGCGGGCGGCTGTGCGTGGCTGTGCTGAGTGCGGGCGGTTGTGCGTGGCTGTGCTGAGTGCGGGTGACTGTGCTGAGTGCGGACGGCTGTGCGTGGCTGTGCTGAGTGCGGGCGGCTGTGCTGAGTGCAGGCGATTGTGCGTGGCGGTGCTGAGTGCGGGCGGCTGTGCGTGGCGGTGCTGAGTGCGGGCGGCTGTGCGTGGCGGTGCTGAGTGCGGGCGGCTGTGCGTGGCTGCGCTGAGTGCGGGCGGCTGTGCGTGGCTGCGCTGAGTGCGGGCGGTTGTACGTGGCTGTGCTTAGTGCGGGCGGCTGTGCTGAGTGCGGTTGGCAGTGCATGGCTGTGCTGAGTGCGGGCGATTGTGCGTGGCTGTGCTGAGTGCGGGCGGCTGTGCGTGGCTGCGCTGAGTGCGGGCGACTGTGCGTGGGTGCGCTGAGTGCGGGCGGCTGTGCGTGGCTGCGCTGAGTGCGGGCGGTTGTACGTGGCTGTGCTTAGTGCGGGCGGCTGTGCTGAGTGCGGTTGGCAGTGCGTGGCTGTGCTGAGTGCGGGCGATTGTGCGTGGCTGTGCTGAGTGCGGGCGGCTGTGCTGAGTGCGGGCGGCTGTGCTTGGCTGCGCTGAGTGCGGGTGGCTGTGCGTGGCTGCGCTGAGTGCGGGCGGCTGTGCGAGGCTGTGCTGAGTGCGGGAGGCTGAGCGTGGCTGTGTTGAGTGTGGGCGGCTGTGCGTGGCAGTGCTGAGTGCGGGCGGCTGTGCGTGGCGGTGCTGAGTGCGGGCGGCTGTGAGTGGCGGTGCTGAGTGCGGACGGCAGTGCGTGGCGGTGCTGAGTGCGGGCGGCTGTGCGTGGCTGTGCTGAGTGCGGGCGGCTGTGCTGAGTGCGGGCGGCTGTGCGTGGCGGTGCTGAGAGCGGGCGGCTATGCGTGGCTGTGCTGAGTGCGGGTGGCTGTGCGTGGAGGTGCCGAGTGTGGGCGGCTGTGCGTGGCTGTGCGCGGCTGTGCGTGGCTGTGCTAAGTGAGGGCGGTTGTGCGTGGCTGTGCTGAGTGTGGGTGGCTGTGCTGAGTGCAGGCGGCTGTGCGTGGCTGTGCTGAGTGCGGGTGGCTGTGCGTGGAGGTGCCGAGTGTGGGCGGCTGTGCGTGGTTGTGCTGAGTGAGGGCGGTTGTGCGTGGCTGTGCTGAGTGCGGGCGGCTGTGCGTGGCGGTGCTGAGTGCGGGCGGCTGTGCGTGGCGGTGCTGAGTGCGGGCGGCTGTGCGTGGCGGTGCTGAGTGCGGGCGGCTGTGCGTGGCGGTGCTGAGTGCGGGCGGCTGTGCGTGGCGGTGCTGAGTGCGGACGGTTGTGCGTGGCTATGCTGAGTGCGGGCGGCTGTGCCGAGTGCGGGCGGCTGTGCGTGGCTGTGCTGAGTGCGGGCGGCCGTGCGTGGCTGTGCTGAGTGCGGGCGGCTGTGCGTGGCTGTGCTGAGTGCGGGCGGCTGTGCGTGGCTGTGCTGAGTGCGGGCGGTTGTGCGTGGCTGTGCTGAGTGCGGGTGACTGTGCTGAGTGCGGACGGCTGTGCGTGGCTGTGCTGAGTGCGGGCGGCTGTGCTGAGTGCAGGCGATTGTGCGTGGCGGTGCTGAGTGCGGGCGGCTGTGCGTGGCGGTGCTGAGTGCGGGCGGCTGTGCGTGGCGGTGCTGAGTGCGGGCGGCTGTGCGTGGCTGCGCTGAGTGCGGGCGGCTGTGCGTGGCTGCGCTGAGTGCGGGCGGTTGTACGTGGCTGTGCTTAGTGCGGGCGGCTGTGCTGAGTGCGGTTGGCAGTGCGTGGCTGTGCTGAGTGCGGGCGATTGTGCGTGGCTGTGCTGAGTGCGGGCGGCTGTGCGTGGCTGCGCTGAGTGCGGGCGACTGTGCGTGGGTGCGCTGAGTGCAGGCGGCTGTGCGTGGCTGCGCTGAGTGCGGGCGGTTGTACGTGGCTGTGCTTAGTGCGGGCGGCTGTGCTGAGTGCGGTTGGCAGTGCGTGGCTGTGCTGAGTGCGGGCGATTGTACGTGGCTGTGCTGAGTGCGGGCGGCTGTGCTGAGTGCGGGCGGCTGTGCTTGGCTGCGCTGAGTGCGGGTGGCTGTGCGTGGCTGCGCTGAGTGCGGGCGGCTGTGCGAGGCTGTGCTGAGTGCGGGAGGCTGAGCGTGGCTGTGTTGAGTGTGGGCGGCTGTGCGTGGCTGCGCTGAGTGCGGGCGGCTGTGCGTGGCTGTGCTGAGTGCGGGCGGCTGTGCGTGGCTGTGCTGAGTGCGGGCGGCTGTGCGTGGCTGTGCTGAGTGCGGGCGGCTGTGCGTGGCTGTGCAGAGTGCGGGCGGCTGTGCTTGGCTGCGCTGAGTGCGTGTGGCTGTGCGTGGCTCTGCTGAGTGCGGGCGGCTGTGCGAGGCTGTGCTGAGTGCGGGAGGCTGAGCGTGGCTGTGTTGAGTGTGGGCGGCTGTGCGTGGCAGTGCTGAGTGCGGGCGGCTGTGCGTGGCGGTGCTGAGTGCGGGCGGCTGTGAGTGGCGGTGCTGAGTGCGGACGGCAGTGCGTGGCGGTGCTGAGTGCGGGCGGCTGTGCGTGGCTGTGCTGAGTGCGGGCGGCTGTGCTGAGTGCGGGCGGCTGTGCGTGGCGGTGCTGAGAGCGGGCGGCTATGCGTGGCTGTGCTGAGTGCGGGTGGCTGTGCGTGGAGGTGCCGAGTGTGGGCGGCTGTGCGTGGCTGTGCGCGGCTGTGCGTGGCTGTGCTAAGTGAGGGCGGTTGTGCGTGGCTGTGCTGAGTGTGGGTGGCTGTGCTGAGTGCAGGCGGCTGTGCGTGGCTGTGCTGAGTGCGGGTGGCTGTGCGTGGAGGTGCCGAGTGTGGGCGGCTGTGCGTGGTTGTGCTGAGTGAGGGCGGTTGTGCGTGGCTGTGCTGAGTGCGGGCGGCTGTGCGTGGCGGTGCTGAGTGCGGGCGGCTGTGCGTGGCGGTGCTGAGTGCGGGCGGCTGTGTGTGGCGGTGCTGAGTGCGGGCGGCTGTGCGTGGCGGTGCTGAGTGCGGGCGGCTGTGCGTGGCGGTGCTGAGTGCGGACGGTTGTGCGTGGCTATGCTGAGTGCGGGCGGCTGTGCCGAGTGCGGGCGGCTGTGCGTGGCTGTGCTGAGTGCGGGCGGCCGTGCGTGGCTGTGCTGAGTGCGGGCGGCTGTGCGTGGCTGTGCTGAGTGCGGGCGGCTGTGCGTGGCTGTGCTGAGTGCGGGCGGTTGTGCGTGGCTGTGCTGAGTGCGGGTGACTGTGCTGAGTGCGGACGGCTGTGCGTGGCTGTGCTGAGTGCGGGCGGCTGTGCTGAGTGCAGGCGATTGTGCGTGGCGGTGCTGAGTGCGGGCGGCTGTGCGTGGCGGTGCTGAGTGCGGGCGGCTGTGCGTGGCGGTGCTGAGTGCGGGCGGCTGTGCGTGGCTGCGCTGAGTGCGGGCGGCTGTGCGTGGCTGCGCTGAGTGCGGGCGGTTGTACGTGGCTGTGCTTAGTGCGGGCGGCTGTGCTGAGTGCGGTTGGCAGTGCGTGGCTGTGCTGAGTGCGGGCGATTGTGCGTGGCTGTGCTGAGTGCGGGCGGCTGTGCGTGGCTGCGCTGAGTGCGGGCGACTGTGCGTGGGTGCGCTGAGTGCGGGCGGCTGTGCGTGGCTGCGCTGAGTGCGGGCGGTTGTACGTGGCTGTGCTTAGTGCGGGCGGCTGTGCTGAGTGCGGTTGGCAGTGCGTGGCTGTGCTGAGTGCGGGCGATTGTGCGTGGCTGTGCTGAGTGCGGGCGGCTGTGCTGAGTGCGGGCGGCTGTGCTTGGCTGCGCTGAGTGCGGGTGGCTGTGCGTGGCTGCGCTGAGTGCGGGCGGCTGTGCGAGGCTGTGCTGAGTGCGGGAGGCTGAGCGTGGCTGTGTTGAGTGTGGGCGGCTGTGCGTGGCTGCGCTGAGTGCGGGCGGCTGTGCGTGGCTGTGCTGAGTGCGGGCGGCTGTGCGTGGCTGTGCTGAGTGCGGGCGGCTGTGCGTGGCTGTGCTGAGTGCGGGCGGCTGTGCGTGGCTGTGCAGAGTGCGGGCGGCTGTGCTTGGCTGCGCTGAGTGCGTGTGGCTGTGCGTGGCTCTGCTGAGTGCGGGCGGCTGTGCGAGGCTGTGCTGAGTGCGGGAGGCTAAGCGTGGCTGTGTTGAGTGTGGGCGGCTGTGCGTGGCAGTGCTGAGTGCGGGCGGCTGTGCGTGGCGGTGCTGAGTGCGGGCGGCTGTGAGTGGCGGTGCTGAGTGCGGACGGCAGTGCGTGGCGGTGCTGAGTGCGGGCGGCTGTGCGTGGCTGTGCTGAGTGCGGGCGGCTGTGCTGAGTGCGGGCGGCTGTGCGTGGCTGCGCTGAGTGCGGGTGACTGTGCGTGGCTGCGCTGAGTGCGGGCGGCTGTGCGTGGCTGCGCTGAGTGCGGGCGGCTGTGCGTGGCTGCGCTGAGTGCGGGCGGCTGTGCGTGGCTGTGCTGAGTGCGGGCGGCTGTGCGTGGCTGTGCAGAGTGCGGGCGGTTTTGCGTGGCTGTGCAGAGTGCGGGCGGCTGTGCTGAGTGCGAGCGGCTGTGGGGCGGCTGTGCCTGGCTGTGCTGAGTGCGGGCGGCTGTGCGAGGCTGTGCTGAGTGCGGGAGGCTGAGCGTGGCTGTGTTGAGTGTGGGCGGCTGTGCGTGACAGTGCTCAGTGCGGGCGGCTGTGCGTGGCTCAGCTGAGTGAGGGTGGCTGTGCATGGCTGCGCTGAGTGCGGGCGGCTGTGCGTGGCTGCGCTGAGTGCGGGCGGCTGTGCGTGGCTGCGCTCAGTGCGGGCGGCTGTGCGTGGCTGTACTGAGTGCGGGCGGTTGTGCGTGGCTGTGCAGAGTGCGGGCGGCTGTGCTGAGTGCGAGCGGCTGTGGGGCGGCTGTGCGTGGCTGTGCTGAGTGTGGACGGCTGTGCGCAGCTGTGCTGAGTGCGGACGGCTGTGCGCGGCTGTGCTGAGTGCAGTCGGCTTTGCGTGGCGGTGCTGACTGCGGTCGGCTGTGTGTGGCGGTGCTGAGTGCGGTCAGTTGTGCATTTCGGTGCTGAGTGTGGGCAGCTGTGTGTGGCTGTGCTGAGTGCGGGCGGCTGTGCATGGCTGTGCTGAGTGCGGGCAGCTGTGCTGAGTTCAGGCGGCTGTGCGTGGCTGTGCTGAGTGCGGGCGCTTGTGAGTGGCTGTGCTGAGTGCGGGCGTCTGTGAGTGGCTATGCTGAGTGCGAGCGGCTGTGCGTGGCTGTGCTGAGTGCGGGCGGCTGTGCTGAGTGCGGGCGGTTGTGCGTGGCTGTGCTGAGTGCGAGCGGCTGTGCTGAGTGCGGTTGGCTGTGCGTGGCTGTGCTGAGTGCGGGCGCTTGAGCGTGGCTGTGCTGAGTGCGGGCGGCTGTGCTGAGTGCGGGCGGCTGTGCGTGGCTGCGCTGAGTGCGGGCGGCTGTGCGTGGCTGCGCTGAGTGCAGGCGGCTGTGCGTCGCTGCGCTGAGTGCGGGCGGCTGTGCGTGCCTGCGCTGAGTGCGGGCGGCTGTGCGTGCCTGCGCTGAGTGCGGGCGGCTGTGCGTGCCTGCGCTGAGTGCGGGCGGCTGTGCGTGGCTGCGCTGAGTGCGGGCGGCTGTGCGTGGCTGTGCTGAGTGCGGGCTGTTGTACGTGGCTGTGCTTAGTGCGGGCGGCTGTGCTGAGTGCGGTTGGCAGTGCGTGGCTGTGCTGAGTGCGGGCGATTGTGCGTGGCTGTGTTGAGTGCGGGCGGCTGTGCTGAGTGCGGGTGGCTGTGCTGAGTGCGGGCGGCTGTGCTTGGCTGCGCTGAGTGAGGGTGGCTGTGCATGGCTGCGCTGAGTGCGGGCGGCTGTGCGTGGCTGCGCTGAGAGCGGGCGGCTGTGCTGAGTGCGGGCGGCTGTGCGTGGCTGCGCTCAGTGCGGGCGGCTGTGCGTGGCTGTACTGAGTGCGGGCGGTTGTGCGTGGCTGTGCAGAGTGCGGGCGGCTGTGCTGAGTGCGAGCGGCTGTGGGGCGGCTGTGCGTGGCTGTGCTGAGTGTGGACGGCTGTGCGCAGCTGTGCTGAGTGCGGACGGCTGTGCGCGGCTGTGCTGAGTGCAGTCGGCTTTGCGTGGCGGTGCTGACTGCGGTCGGCTGTGTGTGGCGGTGCTGAGTGCGGTCAGTTGTGCATTTCGGTGCTGAGTGTGGGCAGCTGTGTGTGGCTGTGCTGAGTGCGGGCGGCTGTGCATGGCTGTGCTGAGTGCGGGCAGCTGTGCTGAGTTCAGGCGGCTGTGCGTGGCTGTGCTGAGTGCGGGCGCTTGTGAGTGGCTGTGCTGAGTGCGGGCGTCTGTGAGTGGCTATGCTGAGTGCGAGCGGCTGTGCGTGGCTGTGCTGAGTGCGGGCGGCTGTGCTGAGTGCGGGCGGTTGTGCGTGGCTGTGCTGAGTGCGAGCGGCTGTGCTGAGTGCGGTTGGCTGTGCGTGGCTGTGCTGAGTGCGGGCGCTTGAGCGTGGCTGTGCTGAGTGCGGGCGGCTGTGCTGAGTGCGGGCGGCTGTGCGTGGCTGCGCTGAGTGCGGGCGGCTGTGCGTGGCTGCGCTGAGTGCAGGCGGCTGTGCGTCGCTGCGCTGAGTGCGGGCGGCTGTGCGTGCCTGCGCTGAGTGCGGGCGGCTGTGCGTGCCTGCGCTGAGTGCGGGCGGCTGTGCGTGCCTGCGCTGAGTGCGGGCGGCTGTGCGTGGCTGCGCTGAGTGCGGGCGGCTGTGCGTGGCTGTGCTGAGTGCGGGCTGTTGTACGTGGCTGTGCTTAGTGCGGGCGGCTGTGCTGAGTGCGGTTGGCAGTGCGTGGCTGTGCTGAGTGCGGGCGATTGTGCGTGGCTGTGCTGAGTGCGGGCGGCTGTGCTGAGTGCGGGTGGCTGTGCTGAGTGCGGGCGGCTGTGCTTGGCTGCGCTGAGTGAGGGTGGCTGTGCATGGCTGCGCTGAGTGCGGGCGGCTGTGCGTGGCTGCGCTGAGAGCGGGCGGCTGTGCTGAGTGCGGGCGGTTGTGCGTGGCTGTGCTGAGTGCGAGCGGCTGTGCTGAGTGCGGTTGGCTGTGCGTGGCTGTGCTGAGTGCGGGCGCTTGAGCGTGGCTGTGCTGAGTGCGGGCGGCTGTGCTGAGTGCGGGCGGTTGTGAGTGGCTGTGCTGAGTGCGGGCGTCTGTGAGTGGCTATGCTGAGTGCGAGCGGCTGTGCGTGGCTGTGCTGAGTGCGGGCGGCTGTGCTGAGTGCGGGCGGTTGTGCGTGGCTGTGCTGAGTGCGAGCGGCTGTGCTGAGTGCGGTTGGCTGTGCGTGGCTGTGCTGAGTGCGGGCGCTTGAGCGTGGCTGTGCTGAGTGCGGGCGGCTGTGCTGAGTGCGGGCGGCTGTGCGTGGCTGCGCTGAGTGCGGGCGGCTGTGCGTGGCTGCGCTGAGTGCAGGCGGCTGTGCGTCGCTGCGCTGAGTGCGGGCGGCTGTGCGTGCCTGCGCTGAGTGCGGGCGGCTGTGCGTGCCTGCGCTGAGTGCGGGCGGCTGTGCGTGCCTGCGCTGAGTGCGGGCGGCTGTGCGTGCCTGCGCTGAGTGCGGGCGGCTGTGCGTGGCTGTGCTGAGTGCGGGCTGTTGTACGTGGCTGTGCTTAGTGCGGGCGGCTGTGCTGAGTGCGGTTGGCAGTGCGTGGCTGTGCTGAGTGCGGGCGATTGTGCGTGGCTGTGCTGAGTGCGGGCGGCTGTGCTGAGTGCGGGTGGCTGTGCTGAGTGCGTGCGGCTGTGCTTGGCTGCGCTGAGTGAGGGTGGCTGTGCATGGCTGCGCTGAGTGCGGGCGGCTGTGCGTGGCTGCGCTGAGAGCGGGCGGCTGTGCGTGGCTGTGCTGAGTGCGGGCGGCTGTGCGTGGCTGTGCTGAGTGCGGGCGCTTGTGAGTGGCTGTGCTGAGTGCGGGCGTCTGTGAGTGGCTATGCTGAGTGCGAGCGGCTGTGCGTGGCTGTGCTGAGTGCGGGCGGCTGTGCTGTGTGCGGGCGGTTGTGCGTGGCTGTGCTGAGTGCGAGCGGCTGTGCTGAGTGCGGTTGGCTGTGCGTGGCTGTGCTGAGTGCGGGCGGCTGTGCTGAGTGCGGGCGGCTGTGCTTGGCTGCGCTGAGTGCGGGTGGCTGTGCGTGGCTGCGCTGAGTGCGGGCGGATGTGCAAGGCTGTGCTGAGTGCGGGAGGCTGAGCGTGGCTGTGTTGAGTGTGGGCGGCTGTGCGTGGCTGCGCTGAGTGCGGGCGGCTGTGCGTGGCTGAGCTGAGTGCGGGCGGCTGTGCGTGGCTGTGCTGAGTGCGGGCGGCTGTGCGTGGCTGTGAAGAGTGCGGGCGGCTGTGCGTGGCTGTGCAGAGTGCGGGCGGCTGTGCTTGGCTGCGCTGAGTGCGGGTGGCTGTGCGTGGCTCTGCTGAGTGCGGGCGGCTGTGCGAGGCTGTGCTGAGTGCTGGAGGCTGAGCGTGGCTGTGTTGAGTGTGGGCGGCTGTGCGTGGCAGTGCTGAGTGCGGGCGGCTGTGCGTGGTGGTGCTGAGTGCGGGCGGCTGTGCGTGGCGGTGCTGAGTGCGGACGGCAGTGCGTGGCGGTGCTGAGTGCGGGCGGCTGTGCGTGGCTGTGCTGAGTGCGGGCGGCTGTGCTGAGTGCGGGCGGCTGTGCGTGGCTGCGCTGAGTGCGGGTGACTGTGCGTGGCTGCGCTGAGTGCGGGCGGCTGTGCGTGGCTGCGCTGAGTGCGGGCGGCTGTGCGTGGCTGCGCTGAGTGCGGGCGGCTGTGCGTGGCTGTGCTGAGTGCGGGCGGCTGTGCGTGGCTGTGCAGAGTGCGGGCGGTTTTGCGTGGCTGTGCAGAGTGCGGGCGGCTGTGCTGAGTGCGAGCGGCTGTGGGGCGGCTGTGCCTGGCTGTGCTGAGTGCGGGCGGCTGTGCGAGGCTGTGCTGAGTGCGGGAGGCTGAGCGTGGCTGTGTTGAGTGTGGGCGGCTGTGCGTGACAGTGCTCAGTGCGGGCGGCTGTGCGTGGCGGTGCTGAGTGCGGGCGGCTGTGCGTGGCGGTGCTGAGTGCGGGCGGCAGTGCGTGGCGGTGCTGAGTGCGGGCGGCTGTGCGTGGCTGTGCTGAGTGTGGGCGGCTGTGCGTGGCTGTGCTGAGTGCGGTTGGCAGTGCGTGGCTGTGCTGAGTGCGGGCGGCTGTGCTGAGTGCGGGTGGCTGTGCGTGGCTCAGCTGAGTGCGGGTGGCTGTGCGTGGCTGCGCTGAGTGCGGGCGGCTGTGCGTGGCTGCGCTGAGTGCGGGCGGCTGTGCGTGGCTGCGCTGAGTGCGGGCGGCTGTGCGTGGCTGTACTGAGTGCGGGCGGTTGTGCGTGGCTGTGCAGAGTGCGGGCGGCTGTGCTGAGTGCGAGCGGCTGTGGGGCGGCTGTGCGTGGCTGTGCTGAGTGTGGACGGCTGTGCGCAGCTGTGCTGAGTGCGGACGGCTGTGCGCGGCTGTGCTGAGTGCAGTCGGCTTTGCGTGGCGGTGCTGACTGCGGTCGGCTGTGTGTGGCGGTGCTGAGTGCGGTCAGTTGTGCATTTCGGTGCTGAGTGTGGGCAGCTGTGTGTGGCTGTGCTGAGTGCGGGCGGCTGTGCATGGCTGTGCTGAGTGCGGGCAGCTGTGCTGAGTTCAGGCGGCTGTACGTGGCTGTGCTGAGTGCGGGCGCTTGTGAGTGGCTGTGCTGAGTGCGGGCGTCTATGAGTGGCTATGCTGAGTGCGAGCGGCTGTGCGTGGCTGTGCTGAGTGCGGGCGGCTGTGCTGAGTGCGGGCGGTTGTGCGTGGCTGTGCTGAGTGCGAGCGGCTGTGCTGAGTGCGGGAGGCTGAGCGTGGCTGTGTTGAGTGTGGGCGGCTGTGCGTGGCAGTGCTGAGTGCGGGCGGCTGTGCGTGGCGGTGCTGAGTGCGGGCGGCTGTGCGTGGCGGTGCTGAGTGCGGGCGGCAGTGCGTGGCGGTGCTGAGTGCGGGCGGCAGTGCGTGGCGGTGCTGAGTGCGGGCGGCAGTGCGTGGCGGTGCTGAGTGCGGGCGGCTGTGTGTGGCTGTGCTGAGTGCGGGCGGCTGTGCGTTGCTGTGCTGAGTGCGGGCAATTGTGCGTGGCTGTGCTGAGTGAGGCCGGCTGTGCGGGGCTGTGCTGAGTGCGGCCGGCTGTGCGTGGCTGTGCTGAGTGCGGCCGGCTGTGCGTGGCTGTGCTGAGTGCGGCCGGCTGTGCGTGGCTGTGCTGAGTGCGGCCGGCTGTGCGTGGCTGTGCTGAGTGCGGGCGGCTGTGCGTGGCTGTGCTGAGTGCGGGCGGCTGTGCGTGGCGGTGCTGAGTGCGTGCGTGGCGGTGCTGAGTGCGGGCGGCTGTGCGTGGCTGTGCTAAGTGCGGGCGGCTGTGCGTGGCTGTGCTGAGTGCAGGCGGCTGTGCGTTGCTGTGCTGAGTGCGGGCGGCTGTGCATGGCTGTGCTGAGTGCGGCCGGCTGTGCGTGGCTGTGCTGAGTGCGGCCGGCTGTGCGTGGCTGTGCTGAGTGTGGCCGGCTGTGCTTGACTGTGCTGAGTGCAGGCGGCTGTGCTGAGTGCGGGCGGCTGTGCGTGGCTGTGCTGAGTGCGGGCGATTGTGCGTGGCTGTGCTGAGTGCAGGCGGCTGTGCTGAGTGCGGGCGGCTGTACTGAGTGCGGGCGGCTGTGCTGAGTGCGGGCGGCTGTGCTGAGTTCAGGCGGCTGTGCGTGGCTGTGCTGAGTGCGGGCGCTTGTGCGTGGCTGTGCTGAGTGCGGGCGGCTGTGCGTGGCTGTGCTGAGTGCGGGCGGCTGTGCGTGGCGGTGCTGAGTGCGGGCAGCTGTGCGTGGCTATGCTGAGTGCGGACGGTTGTGCGTGACTGTGCTGAGTGCGGGTGGCTGTGATGAGTGCGGTCGGCTGTGCGCGGCTGTGCTGAGTGCGGGCGGCTGTGCGTGGCGGTGCTGAGTGCGGGCGGCTGTGCGTGGCGGTGCTGAGTGCGGGCGGCTGTGCGTGGCTATGCTGAGTGCGGACGGTTGTGCGTGACTGTGCTGAGTGCGGGCGGCTGTGCGTGGCTGTGCTGAGTGCGGGCGGCTGTGCGTGGCGGTGCTGAGTGCGTGCGTGGCGGTGCTGAGTGCGGGCGGCTGTGCGTGGCTGTGCTAAGTGCGGGCGGCTGTGCGTGGCTGTGCTGAGTGCAGGCGGCTGTGCGTTGCTGTGCTGAGTGCGGGCGGCTGTGCATGGCTGTGCTGAGTGCGGCCGGCTGTGCGTGGCTGTGCTGAGTGCGGCCGGCTGTGCGTGGCTGTGCTGAGTGTGGCCGGCTGTGCTTGACTGTGCTGAGTGCAGGCGGCTGTGCTGAGTGCGGGCGGCTGTGCGTGGCTGTGCTGAGTGCGGGCGATTGTACGTGGCTGTGCTGAGTGCAGGCGGCTGTGCTGAGTGCGGGCGGCTGTGCTGAGTGCGGGCGGCTGTGCTGAGTGCGGGCGGCTGTGCTGAGTTCAGGCGGCTGTGCGTGGCTGTGCTGAGTGCGGGCGCTTGTGCGTGGCTGTGCTGAGTGCGGGCGGCTGTGCGTGGCTGTGCTGAGTGCGGGCGGCTGTGCGTGGCTGTGCTGAGTGCGGGCAGCTGTGCGTGGCTATGCTGAGTGCGGACGGTTGTGCGTGACTGCGCTGAGTGCGGGCGGCTGTGCGTGGCTGTGCTGAGTGCGGGTGGCTGTGATGAGTGCGGTCGGCTGTGCGCGGCTGTGCTGAGTGCGGGCGGCTGTGCGTGGCGGTGCTGAGTGCGGGCGGCTGTGCGTGGCGGTGCTGAGTGCGGGCGGCTGTGCGTGGCTATGCTGAGTGCGGACGGTTGTGCGTGACTGTGCTGAGTGCGGGCGGCTGTGCGTGGCTGTGCTGAGTGCGGGCGGCTGTGCGTGGCTGTGCTGAGTGCGGGCGATTGTGCGTGGCGGTGCTGAGTGCGGGCGGCTGTGCGTGGCGGTGCTGAGTGCGGGCGGCTATGCGTGGCTGTGCTGAGTGCGGGTGGCTGTGCGTGGAGGTGCCGAGTGTGGGCGGCTGTGCGTGGCTGTGCTGAGTGAGGGCGGTTGTGCGTGGCTGTGCTGAGTGCGGGTGGCTGTGCTGAGTGCAGGCGGCTGTGTGTGGCTGTGCTGAGTGCGGGTGGCTGTGCGAGGAGGTGCCGAGTGTGGGCGGCTGTGCGTGGCTGTGCTGAGTGAGGGCGGTTGTGCGTGGCTGTGCTGAGTGCGGGTGGCTGTGCTGAGTGCGGGCGGCTGTGCGTGGCGGTGCTGAATGCGGGCGGCTGTGCGTGGCGGTGCTGAGTGCGGGCGGCTGTGCGTGGCTATGCTGAGTGCGGACGGTTGTGCGTGGCTGTGCCGAGTGCTGGCGGCTGTGCCGAGTTCGGGCGGCTGTGCGTGGCTGTGCTGAGTGCGGGCGGCTGTGCGTGGCTGTGCTGAGTGCGGGCGGGTGTGCGTGGCTGTGCTGAGTGCGGGCGGTTGTGCGTGGCTGTGCTGAGTGCGGGTGACTGTGCTGAGTGCGGGCGGCTGTGCGTGGCTGTGCTGAGTGCAGGCGGCTGTGCTGAGTGCAGGCGATTGTGCGTGGCGGTGCTGAGTGCGGGCGGTTGTGCGTGGCTGTGCTGAGTGCGGGTGACTGTGCTGAGTGCGGGCGGCTGTGCGTGGCTGTGCTGAGTGCGGGCGGCTGTGCGTGGCTGTATTGAGTGCGGGCGATTGTGCGTGGCGGTGCTGAGTGCGGGCGGCTGTGCGTGGCGGTGCTGAGTGCGGGCGGCTATGCGTGGCGGTGCTGAGTGCGGGTGGCTGTGCGTGGAGGTGCCGAGTGTGGGCGGCTGTGCGTGGCGGTGCTGAGTGCGGGCGGCTGTGCGTGGCGGTGCTGAGTGCGGCGATTGTGCGTGGCTGTGCTGAGTGCGGGCGGCTGTGCATGGCGGTGCTGAGTGCGAGCGGCTGTGCGGGCGGCTATGCGTTGCGGTGCTGAGTGTGGGCGGCTGTGCTTGGCGGTGCTGAGTGCGGGCGGTTGTACTTACTGCCTGAGTGCAGCGCTGGCTATAATAAATACAGCACCCCTGCAGCCAGCACAGCGAGGGCTGACTCTGCCCATGCTGAGTGCGGACGGTTGTGTGTGGCTGTGCCGAGTGTGGGCGGCTGTGCCGAGTGCGGGCGGCTGTGCGTGGCTGTGCTGAGTGCGGGCGGCTGTGCGTGGCTGTGCTGAGTGCCGGCGGCTGTGCGTGGCTGTGCTGAGTGCGGGCGGTTGTGCGTGGCTGTGCTGAGTGCGGGTGACTGTGCTGAGTGCGGGTGGCTGTGCTGAGTGCAGGCGGCTGTGCGTGGCTGTGCTGAGTGCAGGCGGCTGTGCTGAGTGCAGGCGATTGTGCGTGGCGGTGCTGAGTGCGGGCGGCTATGCGTGGCTGTGCTGGGTGCGGGCGGCTGTGCGTGGCTGTGCTGAGTGCGGCGATTGTGCGAGGCTGTGCTGAGTGCGGGCGGCTGTGCATGGCGGTGCTGAGTGCGGGCGGCTGTGCGTGGCGGTGCTGAGTGCGGGCGGTTGTACTTCCTGCCTGAGTGCAGCGCTGGCTATAATAGATACAGCACCCCTGCAGCCAGCACAGCGAGGGCTGACTCTGCCCATGCCGAGTGCGGGCGGCTGTGCCGAGTGCGGGCGGCTGTGCCGAGTGCGGGCGGCTGTGCGTGGCTGTGCTGGGTGCGGGCGGCTGTGCGTGGCTGTGCTGAGTGCGGCGATTGTGCGTGGCTGTGCTGAGTGTGGGCGGCTGTGCGTGGCGGTGCTGAGTGCGGGCGGCTGTGCGTGGCGGTGCTGAGTGCGGGCGGTTGTACTTACTGCCTGAGTGCAGCGCTGGCTATAATAGATACAGCACCCCTGCAGCCAGCACAGCGAGGGCTGACTCTGCCCATGCCGAGTGCGGGCGGCTGTGCCGAGTGCGGGCGGCTGTGCCGAGTGCGGGCGGCTGTGCCGAGTGCGGGCGGCTGTGCCGAGTGCGGGCGGCTGTGCGTGGCTGTGCTGAGTGCGGGCGGCTGTGCGTGGCTGTGCTGAGTGCGGGTGGCTGTGCTGAGTTCGGGCGGTTGTGCGTGGCTGTGCTGAGTGCAGGTGACTGTGCTGAGTGCGGGCGGCTGTGCGTGGCTGTGCTGAGTGCGGGCGGCTGTGCGTGGCTGTGCTGAGTGCGGGCGATTGTGCGTGGCGGTGCTGAGTGCGGGCGGCTGTGCGTGGCTATGCTGAGTGCGGCCGGCTGTGCGTGACTGTACTGAGTGCGGGCGGCTGTGCGTGGCTGTGCTGAGTGCGGGTGGCTGTGATGAGTGCGGTCGGCTGTGCGCGGCTGTGCTGAGTGCGGGCGGCTGTGCGTGGCGGTGCTGAGTGCGGGCGGCTGTGCGTGGCGGTGCTGAGTGCGGGCGGCTGTGCGTGGCTATGCTGAGTGCGGACGGTTGTGCGTGACTGTGCTGAGTGCGGGCGGCTGTGCGTGGCTGTGCTGAGTGCGGGCGGCTGTGCGTGGCTGTGCTGAGTGCGGGCGATTGTGCGTGGCGGTGCTGAGTGCGGGCGGCTGTGCGTGGCTGTGCTGAGTGCGGGCGGCTATGCGTGGCTGTGCTGAGTGCGGGTGGCTGTGCGTGGAGGTGCCGAGTGTGGGCGGCTGTGCGTGGCTGTGCTGAGTGAGGGCGGTTGTGCGTGGCTGTGCTGAGTGCGGGTGGCTGTGCTGAGTGCAGGCGGCTGTGTGTGGCTGTGCTGAGTGCGGGTGGCTGTGCGTGGAGGTGCCGAGTGTGGGCGGCTGTGCGTGGCTGTGCTGAGTGAGGGCGGTTGTGCGTGGCTGTGCTGAGTGCGGGTGGCTGTGCTGAGTGCGGGCGGCTGTGCGTGGCGGTGCTGAATGCGGGCGGCTGTGCGTGGCGGTGCTGAGTGCGGGCGGCTGTGCGTGGCTATGCTGAGTGCGGACGGTTGTGCGTGGCTGTGCCGAGTGCTGGCGGCTGTGCCGAGTTCGGGCGGCTGTGCGTGGCTGTGCTGAGTGCGGGCGGCTGTGCGTGGCTGTGCTGAGTGCGAGCGGCTGTGCGTGGCTGTGCTGAGTGCGAGCGGCTGTGCTGAGTGCGGTTGGCTGTGCGTGGCTGTGCTGAGTGCGGGCGCTTGTGCGTGGCTGTGCTGAGTGCGGGCGCTTGTGCGTGGCTGTGCTGAGTGCGGGCGGCTGTGCTTAGTGCGGGCGGCTGTGCGTGGCTGCGCTGAGTGCGGGCGGCTGTGCGTGGCTGCGCTGAGTGCGGGCGGCTGTGCGTGGCTGCGCTGAGTGCGGGCGGCTGTGCGTGGCTGTGCTGAGTGCGGGCGGTTGTACGTGGCTGTGCTTAGTGCGGGCGGCTGTGCTGAGTGCGGTTGGCAGTGCGTGGCTGTGCTGAGTGCGGGCGATTGTGCGTGGCTGTGCTGAGTGCGGGCGTCTGTGCTGAGTGCGGGCGGCTGTGCTGAGTGCGGGCGGCTGTGCTGAGTTCAGGCGGCTGTGCGTGGCTGTCCTGAGTGCGGGCGCTTGTGCGTGGCTGTGCTGAGTGCGGGCGGCTGTGCGTGGCTGTGCTGAGTGCGGGCGGCTGTGCGTGGCTGTGCTGAGTGCGGGCGATTGTGCGTGGCGGTGCTGAGTGCGGGCGGCTGTGCGTGGCGGTGCTGAGTGCGGGCGGCTATGCGTGGCTGTGCTGAGTGCGGGTGGCTGTGCGTGGAGGTGCCGAGTGCGGCCGGCTGTGCGTGGCTGTGCTGAGTGCGGCCGGCTGTGCGTGGCTGTGCTGAGTGTGGCCGGCTGTGCTTGACTGTGCTGAGTGCAGGCGCTGTGCTGAGTGTGGGCGGCTGTGCGTGGCTGTGCTGAGTGCGGGCGATTGTGCGTGGCTGTGCTGAGTGCGGGCGGCTGTGCTGAGTGCGGGCGGCTGTGCTGAGTGCGGGCGGCTGTGCTGAGTGCGGGCGGCTGTGCGTGGCTGTCCTGAGTGCGGGCGCTTGTGCGTGGCTGTGCTGAGTGCGGGCGGCTGTGCGTGGCTGTGCTGAGTGCGGGCGGCTGTGCTGAGTGCGGGCGGCTGTGCGTGGCTATGCTGAGTGCGGACGGTTGTGCGTGACTGTGCTGAGTGCGGGCGGCTGTGCGTGGCTGTGCTGAGTGCGGGTGGCTGTGATGAGTGCGGTCGGCTGTGCGCGGCTGTGCTGAGTGCGGGCGGCTGTGCGTGGCGGTGCTGAGTGCGGGCGGCTGTGCGTGGCGGTGCTGAGTGCGGGCGGCTGTGCGTGGCTATGCTGAGTGCGGACGGTTGTGCGTGACTGTGCTGAGTGCGGGCGGCTGTGCGTGGCTGTGCTGAGTGCGGGCGGCTGTGCGTGGCTGTGCTGAGTGCGGGCGATTGTTCGTGGCGGTGCTGAGTGCGGGCGGCTGTGCGTGGCGGTGCTGAGTGCGGGCGGCTATGCGTGGCTGTGCTGAGTGCGGGTGGCTGTGCGTGGAGGTGCCGAGTGTGGGCGGCTGTGCGTGGCTGTGCTGAGTGAGGGCGGCTGTGCGTGGCTGTGCTGAGTGAGGGCGGTTGTGCGTGGCTGTGCTGAGTGCGGGTGGCTATGCTGAGTGCAGGCGGCTGTGTGTGGCTGTGCTGAGTGCGGGTGGCTGTGCGTGGAGGTGCCGAGTGTGCGTGGCTGTGCTGAGTGAGGGCGGTTGTGCGTGGCTGTGCTGAGTGCGGGTGGCTGTGATGAGTGCGGTCGGCTGTGCGCGGCTGTGCTGAGTGCGGGCGGCTGTGCGTGGCGGTGCTGAGTGCGGGCGGCTGTGCGTGGCTATGCTGAGTGCAGACGGCTGTGCGTGGCTGTGCTGAGTGCGGGCGGCTGTGCGTGGCTGTGCTGAGTGCGGGCGGCTGTGCGTGGCTGTGCTGAGTGCGGGCGGCTGTGCGTGGCTGTGCTGAGTGCGGGTGACTGTGCTGAGTGCGGGCGGCTGTGCGTGGCTGTGCTGAGTGCGGGCGGCTGTGCTGAGTGCAGGCGATTGTGCGTGGCGGTGCTGAGTGCGGGCGATTGTGCGTGGCTGTGCTGAGTGCGGGCGGCTGTGCATGGCGGTGCTGAGTGCGGGCGGCTATGCGTGGCGGTGCTGAGTGTGGGCAGCTGTGCGTGGCGGTGCTGAGTGCGGGCGGCTGTGCGTGGCGGTGCTGAGTGCGGGCGGCTGTGCGTGGCGGTGCTGAGTGCGGGCGGTTGTACTTACTGCCTGAGTGCAGCGCTGGCTATAATAGATACAGCACCCCTGCAGCCAGCACAGCGAGGGCTGACTCTGCCCACTCGCGTCACTGGTCACATGCTGATGGTGACATCATCGAAGGTCCTCGAGCTCCGCTGGGCTCTACAGCTACCCTGACTGGAGCTACAGAGCACGGAGCCCCCTTGTCCGGTATATTAGGGGGGAAAAGCGGGTGTGTGGAGCCCCCATGGCCAGTATATTGGGGGGGGATAAGTAAGTTCGGCTGCGTCACTCTGGTCCAGACTGCGCAGGTGCGGTGCGTCGCGCTTGCGCAGTCTATAAAGGCTTCGTACAGAGTGACGCTCCCACCGTTATATTATAGATTTAATGCAGCGCTAGATAGCATAAAAGCCGCTAATTCAATTGCCGGCTTATGCTCTCTCCTTAACAAACCCGACAGGATATGAGACATGGTTTACATACAGTAAACCATCTCATATACCTTCTTTTATTACATATTCCTCTTCACTAATGTAAGAAGTGTCTGTGTGTAAAATTTGGGGGTCTAGCTATTAAAGGGTTAAATGGCGGCAAAAAATGGCGTGGGCTCCCGCGCAATTTTCTCCGGCAGAGTAGTAAAGCCAGTGACTGAGGGCAGATATTAACCCCTTCATGACCTTGGGATTTTTCTTTTTTCCGTGTTCGTTTTTCGCTCCCCTCCTTCCCAGAGCCATAACTTTTTTTATTTTTCTGTCAATTTGGCCATGTGAGGGCTTATTTTTTGCGGGACAAGTTTTACTTTTGAACTACATCATTGGTTTTACCATGTCGTGTACTAGAAAACAGGAAAAAAATTCCAAGTGCAGTGAAATTGCAAAAAAAGTGCAGTCCCACACTTGTTTTTTGTTTGGCTTTTTTGCTAGGTTCACTAAATGCTAAAACTGACCTGCCATTATGATTCTCCAGGTCATTACGAGTTCATAGACACCTAACATGACTAGGTTATTTTTTATCTAAGTGGTGAAAAAAAAATCCAAACTTTGCTAAAAAAAAAATAAATTAATAAAAAATTGTGCCATTTTCCGATACTCGTAGCGTCTCCATTTTTCATGATCTGGGGTCGGTATATTGCCCAGCCACGTAGTATACAGCAGAGCCCATGTAGTATATTGCCCAGCCACGTAGTATATAGCAGAGCCCATGTAGTATATTGCTCAGTAACGTAGTATATTGCCCTGTCCATGTAGTATATTGCCCAGCCCACGCAGTATATAGCAAAATAAAAAAGTTATATACTGACCTTCCAGCGAAGCGGTTACGGACGCAACGCTGCTCGTGCGCTCCGGTCCCAAGAGTGCATTGTGGTCTCGCGAGATGATGACGTAGTGGTCTCGCGAGACCACAACGTCATCATCTCACGAGATCGCAGCATGGAGCAGTCACCGGCGCGTCGCAAGCGGGAAAGTCCGGTTGTGGATCCGAGGGGCCGACGGATTGTGAGTATATAACGATTTTTATTTTTTTTATTATTTTTAACACTAGATCGTTTTACTATTCATGCCGCATAGGCAGCATGAATAGTAAAACGTTGGTCACACAGGGTTAATAGCAGCGGTAACGGAGTGCATTACACCGCGGCATAACGTGGTCCGTTACCGCTGCCATTAACCCTGTGTGAGTGGTGAGCGGAGGGGTGTATGTGGGCGCCGGGCAGTGAGTGCGGGGAGTAAGCAGCGGCCATTTTCTTCCGGACTGTGCGTGTCGCTGATTGGTCGCGGCAGCCATGACAGGCAGCTGCCGAGACCAGTTAGCGAACGAAAAACCGCGACAGAAGGACAGACAGACGGAAGTACCCTTAGACAATTATATAGTAGAAAAGAAGGGATATGAAATGGTTTACTGTATGTAAACCATGTCTCATATCCTGTCGGGTTTGTGAAGGAGAGCAAAAGCCGGCAATTGAATTAGCGGCTTTTATGCTATCTAGCGCTGCAATAAATATAAATATATATATATATATATATATATATATACATATATAGGTGTCTCACTGACATATATATATATGTATATACAGTATACCTATTCTATGTGTATATATCTACTCTATTCTAACCTGTCAGTGTGATTTTACTGTAAACTGTGCTGAATTGCCGGCTTTTCAAAGGACACTGGTGCGTAAAAATCGGACAGAACTCGCATGGTGCGAGTGCTGTGTGATGTTTTTTTCTCGCACCCATTGACTTGCATTGACGAGTCTCGTCCGAGAATCGCAGCAATACGCAGCTTGCTGCGATTTTTTTCTCAGTCCGATTTCGGCTGAGAAAAAAAAAAACTCGCAAAGGAAAAGACACCTATTGAATAACATTGGTCCGAGTGCAATCCGATTTTTTATTGGATTGCACTCGTCCGTTTTCCTCGCAAGTGGAGATGAGCCCTTATACATATATTTTTGAAAACATTTTTTTTTACTTTTTACTAACTTCATTAGTTTCAAATGACTAATAGCTCCGGCGGTGACAACCACACGTGACACGGGCTCTGATGGTTGGGGTTTGTGACGCGCTTCTGCCACGATCATATTAAATGCTGCTTCCGCCACTGATTCACAGCATCATTTATTAGGTTATTAGCCACTGGTGGGTCATGAAAACACACAGGCTCATGGCCAAAGCCCACATCAAAGGGGAGACCCAACATGCGCCGTACATGTATGGCGCAAGTCATGAAGTGGTTAACAAGCTCCATCCTACATAGTATAGACATTATACAGAGACTGCTGTGTATCTCCCATAGGAGAGCTGTGCAGTGAGGCTCCTGTAGAGCCACTGTGCTGTGCATACTCCGAGGAACAATCTACCGTGGCAGCCACTCACAGCAGGAGGCGTCCATCTTAGAACTTACCATGCTGCTCTTTGCCGCCATTTTACTAGCACTGCTCAGATTAGCAAAGTCTCTTCTCGCTCCACTGCACTCCAGGAAGTAGACAACCTCCGCGGGCAGAGAGCATCGCCTTCTATATGCCTGGAGGGGGTGACGTCATCGGGGGCGGGGCCTCTCGCCAGCCTCACCAGGAGCAGAGAGAGGAGCTCGTGTGCGGGGAAAATGGCTTCCCTCAGCATTCTGCGGCATGTCACCACGGGGGTCACCCAATGTTGGCTTCAGTGGCAGGCTTAGGGATGGAGGGGATTTCAGGGGCTGCTCCTCATAGGGCCAGTCTCCTGCCTACAGAACTGGCTGGAGAGGGACACATGTATATAGCTGTACGGATACCACACCTCATTGCCACACATGTATATATACAGTACACTGGTCCGTAGTCACCACTAAACATGCAGAATTTGGGCGAAAAATGGTTAACATAATTGGTATTGTATTTATTCCATATGGCGAACACAATAAAATAGAAATAAAAATGGCGCTTTCTCATCATACTGACAAAAAGGAATAAAAAACAATCCCTAATATGACGTACTAGGGAGAAAAATGACCCCTTCCAGAATGTGGCGATGCAAAAACTATTTTTTTGTAAACTATTGTATTTAGTGTGTAAAAGAAGCAAAGCAGACGAGAAGACAATCCTGAAGTGTTGTGCACATGATCCGCAACTTGCCGTGCGTACTTGCAGTGCGTTTTTTTCTGCAGCATGTCAGTTCTTTGTGCGTTTCTGCAGCGTTTTTTTCACCCATTGACTTCAATTGAGTCAGTCAAATCCACAGCAAAAACGCAGGTACAAAAATGTTTGCGGATTTGCTGAGTTTTTGTATTACGGTTTACCATCTTCCTATGGTGTTTCCCACTCTGTCTTCTGTGTGACAGCATGGGAAACACCAGCCCGGAGGTTGTTATCGGCGGTAACGCTACCACCGGTAATACCGTCGGTCACAGTGCTGCGGGATCATGCTGTCATTTGTCAGCGCGACCCCGCAGCTGTGACTGCGACCCACGGTAACACCACAGACTGTCGGTCACAGCGCTGCGGGATCATGCTGTCAGATGTCAGCGCGACCCCGCAGCTGTGACTGCGACCCACGGTAACACCACAGACTGTCGGTCACAGCGCTGCGGGATCATGCTGTCAGATGTCAGCGCGACCCCGCAGCTGTGACTGCAACCCACGGTAACACCACAGACTGTCGGTCACAGCGCTGCGGGATCATGCTGTCAGATGTCAGCGCGACCCCGCAGCTGTGACTGCGACCCACGGTAACACCACAGACTGTCGGTCACAGCGCTGCGGGATCATGCTGTCAGATGTCAGTGCGACCCCACAGCTGTGACTGCGACCCACGCTAACCCTACCGCAGCTGACTGTGACCCACAGCGGTGACATGCAGTAAAAAGCTGGCGTGTGCCAATGAGAATACTCCCATCGGGCCATGTCTGCTGTCACTGATGACAATCTCCGCTGTTGAATGCCGTAGTATCATCTGCCAGCGCCTGTGCTCACAGTTAAAAAACAAAAAACAAAGTAAGATTACATACAAACTCACATACAAATAAAAAAAACATTATACACACTTTAACCCCTTTCTGACATGTGACATACTGTCCCGTCGAGGTGGGGTGGGCCCGTATGACCACCGACGGGAGCGCGGCCGATTGCGGCCGGGTGTCAGCTGCCTATCCCAGCTGACATCCGGCACTATGTGCCAGGAGCGGTCACAGACTGCCCCCGGCACATCAACCCCCGACATACTGCGATCAAACAAACATGATCGCAGTGTCCCGGCGGTATAGGGAAGCATCGCGCAGGGAGGGGGCTCCCTGCGTGCTTCCCTGAGACCCCCGGAGCAACGCGATGTGATTGCGTTGCTCTGAAGGTCTCCTACCTTCCTCTCCCTGCAGGCCCCGGATCCAAAATGGCTGCGGGGCTACATCCGGCTCCTGCAGGGAGGTGGCTTACCGAGCACCTGCTCAGTGCAGGTGCTGGTAAGCCTGCAGCACTGTAAGTCAGATCGCTGATCTAACAGAGTGCTGTGCAAACTGTCAGATCAGCGTTCTTACACTATAACATGATGCCTTCCCCCCCCCCCCCCCCAGGGCAATGTTATAGTGTAAAAAAAAAAAAAAAGAAATGTTCACATGTGTAAAAAAAATAGAAAAAAAATCCTATATATATATAATATATATATATATATATATATATATTTGTTCCAGTAACTAGTTAACCCCTTCAGTCAGTGAACACCGTAAAAAAAAAAAAAAAACAAGGCAAAAAACAACGCTTTATTATCATACTGCCGAACAAAAAGTGGAATAGCACGCGATCAAAAACACGGATATAAATAGCCATGGTACCGCTGAAAACGTCATCTTGTCCCACAAAAAAATGAGCCGCCATACAGCATCATCAGAGAAATTATAAAAAAGTTATAGTCCCCAGAATAAAGTGATGCAAAAATAATTATTTTTTCTATAAAATAGTTTTTATCGTATAAAAGCGCCAAAACATAAAAACATGATATAAATGAGGTATCTCTGTAATCGTACTGACCCGAAGAATAAAACTGCTTTATTCACTTTACCAAGGTTAGGTTTGGTGCTAGGGTTAAGGCTACAGTTAGGGTTGGGGCTAAAGTTAGGGTTAGGGATGGGGCTAAAGTTAGGGTTAGGGATTGGATTACATTTACGGTTTGGAATAGGGTTGGGATTAGGGTTAGGGGTGTGTCAGGGTTAGGGGTGTGGTTAGGGTTACCCTTGGGATTAGGGTTAGGGGTGTGTTTGGATTAGGGTTTCAGATAAAATTGGGGGGTTTCCACTGATTAAGCACATCAGGGGCTCTCCAAACGCAACATGCCGTACGATCTCAATTCCAGCCAATTCTGCGTTGAAAAAGTAAAACAGTGCTCCTTCCCTTCCAAGCTCTCCCGTGCGCCCAAACAGGGGTTTACCCCAACATATGGGGTATCAGCGTACTCAGGATACATTGGAAAACAACTATTGGGGTACAATTTCTCCTGTTACCCTTGGGAAAATGCAAAACTGGGGGCTAAAAAATAATTTTTGTGGGAAAAAAAGGATTTTTTATTTTCACAGCTCTGCGTTATAAACTGTAGTGAAACACTTGGGGGTTCAAAGTTCTCACAACACATCTAGATAAGTTCCTTGGGAGGTCTGGTTTCCAATATGGGGTCACTTGTGGGGGTTTCTACTGTTTAGTTGCATCAGGGGCTCTGCAAATGCAACGTGACACCTGCACACCAATTCATCTAAGTCTGCATTCCAAATGGCGCTCCTTCCCTTCCGAGCTCTGCCATGCACTCAAATAGTGGTTCCTCCTCTCATATGGGGTATCTGCGTACTCAGGACAAATTGGACAATAACTTTTGGGGTCCAATTTCAACTGTTACCCTTGGAAAAATACAAAACTGAGGGCTAAAAAATATTTTTTGTGGGGAAAAAAAGAATTCTTATTTTCACGGCTCTGCGTTATAAACTGTAGTGAAACACTTGGGGGTTCAAACCTCTCACAGCACATCTAGATGAGTTAATTAGGGGGTCTACTTTCCAAAATGGTGTCACTTGTGGGGGTTTCAATGTTTAGGCACATCAGTGGCTCTCCAAACGCAACATGGCGTCCCATCTCAATTTCTGTCAATTTTGCATTGAAAAGTCAAGCATCGCTCTTTCCCTTCCGATCTCTCCCATGCGCCCAAACAGTGGTTTACCATCACATATGGGGTATCAGCGTACTCAGGATAAATAGTCCAACAACTTTTGGCATCCAATTTCTTCTTTTACCCTTGGGAAAATAAAAACTTGGGGCGAAAAGGTCATTTTTGTGAAAAAATATGATGCTTTGTTTTTACGGCTCTGCATTATAAACTTCTGTGAATCACTTAATGGGTCAGAGTGCTCACCACACATCTAGATAAGTTCCTTAGGAGGTCTACGTTCTAAAATGGTGTCATTTGTGGGGGGTTTCAATGTTTAGGCACATCAGTGGCTCTCCAAACGCAACATGGCATCCCATCTCAATTCCAGCCAATTTTGCATTGAAAAGTCAAATGGCGCTCCTTCGCTTCCGAGCTCTGCCATGCGCCCAAACAGTGGTTTACCCCCACATATGGGGTATCGGCGTACTCAGGACAAATTGTACAACAACTTTTGGGGTCCATTTTCTCCTGTTACCCTTCGTAAAATAAAACAAATTGGAGCTGAAGTACATTTTTTGTGAAAAAAAGTTAAATGTTCATTTTTATTTAAACATTCCAAAAATTCCTGTGAAACACCTGAAGGGTTAATAAACTTCTTGAATGTGGTTTTGAGCACCTTGAGGGATGCAGTTTTTAGAATGGTGTCACACTTGGTTATTTTCTATCATATAGACCCCTCAAAATGACTTCAAATGAGATGTTGTCCCTAAAAAAAATGGTGTTATAAAAATGAGAAATTGCTGGTCAACTTTTAAACCTTATAACTCCCTAACAAAAAAAAATGTTGGTTCCAAAATTGTGCTGATGTAAAGTAGACATGTGGGAAATATTACTTATTAAGTATTTTGTGTGACATATCTCTGTGATTTAATTGCATAAAAATTCAAAGTTGGAAAATTAAGATATTTTCAAAATTTTCGCCAAATTTCCGTTTTTTCACAACTAAGCGCAGGTAATATCAAATAAATTTTACCACTATCATAAAGTACAATATGTCTCGAGAAAACAATGTCAGAATCACCGGGATCTGTTGAAGCGTTCCAGAGTTATGACCTCATAAAGGGACAGTGGTCAGAATTGTAAAAATTGGCCCGGTCATTAACGTGCAAACAACCCTTGGGGGTAAAGGGGTTAAAGGGAACATGTCAGCAGGGTTATGCATAGTAACCTACACGCACTGTCAGGTCGGCGCCATTATACTGAATAAAATGATACCTTGCTTGATGAAATCAGTCTTGTGGCTGTTTCTTAATGTTTTTGGAGTTAATGATATGCTCGTGCTCCCGGGCGGCCTCTGGGGGGCTTCATGTGGTGCTCTGACTAGCTACTCATAATGCAGACTGCTGACAGGTCACTGATCCCTCACTGATGTGCCCCCTAGTTTGCGTATTGAGTATCTGTAATATCTCAGAGATCTCCGACAGCTTCTATTTCGCATGCGCGGACGGCGCCATCTTGGTGGAGGACATTTTTTTTTCTTCTCCAGCAAGATGGCACTACCGACGCAGCAGCAGTTATCAGATCTCTATTCAAAATGATATCTGCTACTACGCAGGTGCGGCGGGCGCCATTTTCAAAATGACTTTTTTTTCCTCGCTCAAGTAAATCTGCAAAAGGTATTAAGTGCACATTAACTGTGCGATTATTCTGCAGCGCAGGTGCCATGGCCGGAACCTGCCTGCAGAAGCGTTTTTTTTATTCAGTATGTGATGGTATTCATTATGCAAACTGGGAGGCAGGTCAGTGAGGGATCAGTGACCTGTAAGCAGGCTGAATTATGAATACCTAATCAGAGCACCACATACCCCAACCCCATCTCAGGGCACGAGAATCTCATTAACACAAAACTGAAAATAAAGATTAAGAAACAACCATGAGATGGATTTCTTCAAGCAAGGTATTATTTTATTCAGTATAACGGCGCCGACCTGACACTGTGTGTAGGTTACTATGCATAACCCTGCTGACAGGTTCCCTTTAATACCCATTCCCCGACACTCTCGTTTCCTAGAAATAATGTAAAATAATAAACAATCATATACTCACCTGTCCTCTGTAGTCCACGTAATCCAGATTGTCCCATGGCAATCTCGCGTGTAGAACAGTCACATCGCGTGATGTGACCGCTCTTCCCGACCGCCGGCGATACACTACGGGAGCGATTACCTCCTGTGTCAGTGTATCACTGAGCTGCCGTGAGAGAGTTCACCAGAGTTCATCAGCTCTAGTGCTTTCACTTACGGCACCGCTGCGTGAGAACTTTCCCACACAGCAGTGGTACCATAAGGGAGATCACCGAAGCTGATCAGCTGGTGAACTCCGGTATTCTCTCTCACGGCAGCTCAGTGCTATACACTACCGGAGCAATTACCTCCTATCAGTGAATCGCCAGCTGTCTTTGCGAGCAGTCACATCACTGATGTGACTGCTCGCAAAGTGATCAGGATCGTTGTGGGTTTTGTGGTTTTTTATTTTATTTTTGTTGCAGGAGAAGTTTGCTTTGGTGGATTAGGCGTACGGTAAGTATAGTTTAATTAAGATTCATGAAAGGAGTCTGTGTCATTGTTTCAAATAAAGGACTTTATTCTGGGTGTCTGTGTTTTTATACAATATCACTATGAGGTTACTAATGGATAAGTGTCTTATAGACGCCTTTCCATTACCAACCTGTGGGCTTGATGTCACTTGACAATACAAAGGTGACATCAACCCCACAAATATGAACTCCACTTGCCACCGCTACAGGGCAAGTGGGAAGAGCGAGGCAAAGCGCCATTTCTGGGTTTGCTAATAGCTGATGTTTTTACTCTGGGAGGGGCCAATATTCATGGCCCCTTCTTAAGCTATTAATATCAGCCCGCAGCTGTCTGCATAGCCTTTGCTGGTTAATAGTTATAGGGGTACCCCACGTCATTTTGGGGGGGATTTTCCCCCATTATAACATCTAGTAAAGGCTAAGTAAACAGCAGTGAACTCATATTAATAGCCTGGGAATCTCCATGGCTATTACCTCATTCCCAGGCTATAAACATCAGCCTCCAGCCATCAGCTTTCCCTTTGCTGGTTATTAAAATTACCGGGAGCCCTTGCCATTTTTTATTTTTTCATTTCTTTTCTTTAACCCCTTTCTGACATCAGATGTAATATTCCATCCATGTGACCTGGGCCTATTTCACCATGGACAGAATATTACGTCAATGCGATCGGCCGAGCACACGGGGGGTGCATGGGCGATCGCCGCCGGGTGTCAGCTGATTCTGACAGCTGACACCCGGTTCTAGGTGCCAGGAGCGGTCAAAGACCGCTCCCGGCACTTTAACCCCTGAACACGATAGCATCATTCCAGAAGCCATCACACAGCTGACAGCCCCTCTGCCTTTGGATCGGAGTCCCCGCTGCGTGATGCACCATCCCGATCATTGCCATGGTCAGGGGCTGACTGGCCCAGGTGGCAAAGAGGCAAATGCCCCCCGGGCCGCTCCCCCCGCAGCTGTTCAGGGTCGGCTGCCTGGTGGTGGCTACAGCCACACAGCAAATTGTGCGCAGCCATGTCTGCTGTACTGTGATGCGGCTGGCAGCAGACACAGCCGCATGACAGTTAGCTGTTGTGAATTTACCTTTTGGCTCCCTCTAGTGGCTACTAGTGATTTGACTCTGGGTATGTCATTCATTCCTTGTATGCTCACCTGGGTCGTTAGGTCAGGGGTGTTGCTATATAAGCTCCCTGGACCTTCAGTTCAATGCCTGGCAACGTTGTTATCAGAGCTAATCTGTAGTGCTCTTGTCTACTGATCCTGGTTCCTGCTTGATTAAGCTAAGTCTGCTTTCTTGCTTTTTGCTATTTGTTTTTGTTTGCATTTTTTGTCCAGCTTGTATATAATCTGTTTTCTGACCTTGCTGGAAGCTCTAGGGTGGCTGGTGTTCTCCCCCCGGGCCGTTAGACGGTTCGGGGGTTCTTGAATCTCCAGCGTGGATTTTGATAGGGTTTTTGTTGACCATATAAGTTATCTTACTACATTCTGCTATTAGTAAGTGGGCCTCTCTTTGCTAAAATCTAGTTCATCTCTGTGTTTGTCATTTCCTCTTACCTCACCGTTATTATTTGTGGGGGGCTTGTATCCTACTTTTCGGGTCTTTTCTCTGGAGGCAAGAGAGGTCTTTGTTTTCCTCTTCTAGGGGTAGTTAGCTCTCCGGCGGGCGCGAGACATCTAGCGACCAACGTAGGCATGTTCCCCGGCTACTTCTAGTGTTGGCGTTAGGAGTAGATATATGGTCAACCCAGTTACCACTGCCCTATGAGCTCGATTTTTGTGCTTCGCAGACTTGCTGATATCTCTGAGACCCTCGCCATTGGGGTCATAACAGTTTGCCAGGCCAGTATTAAATGTTAAATGCATTGCAGAAGCGGGATTATAAGAAAGAAAATTCTGAGTTTTTTTTTCCTCTCTCTCATTTTTTTTTTTTTCTTTTCCCCTTTACCTCTGAGTGGCTTGTGTTTGCTGCAGACATGAATGTCCAGACCTTGATTACAAGTGTGGACCAGCTTGCTGCTCGTGTGCAGGGCATACAAGATTATGTTACCAGAAATCCTAAGTCAGAACCTAAGATTCCGATTCCTGAACTGTTTTCCGGAGACCGATTTAAATTTAGAAATTTCAGGAATAATTGTAAATTGTTTTTGTCTCTGAGACCCTGTTCATCTGGAGACTCCGCTCAGCAAGTAAAAATTGTTATTTCTTTTTTACGGGGCGACCCTCAGGATTGGGCCTTCTCGCTGGCGCCAGGAGATCCGGCATTGGCTGACATTGATGCATTTTTTCTGGCGCTTGGTTTGCTTTATGAGGAACCCAATCTTGAGATTCAGGCAGAAAAAGCCTTGCTGGCTATGTCTCAGGGCCAGGACGAGGCTGAAGTGTATTGCCAAAAATTTCGGAAATGGTCCGTGCTGACTCAGTGGAACGAGTGTGCACTGGCCGCTAATTTTAGAAATGGCCTTTCTGAAGCCATTAAGAATGTGATGGTGGGTTTTCCCATTCCCACAGGTCTGAATGATTCTATGGCCCTGGCTATTCAAATCGACCGGCGGTTGCGGGAGCGCAAAACCGCAAATTCCCTCATGGTGTTGTCTGAACAGGCACCTGATTTAATGCAATGTGATAGAATCCTGACTAGAAATGAGCGGAAAATTCATAGACGCCAGAATGGCTTGTGTTACTACTGTGGTGATTCCACACATGTTATCTCAGCATGCTCTAAACGTCTTACTAAGATTGTTAGTCCGGTCGCCATTGGTAATTTGCAACCTAAATTTATTCTATCTGTAACTTTGATTTGCTCACTGTCATCGTATCCTGTCATGGCGTTTGTGGACTCAGGTGCTGCCCTGAGCCTTATGGATCTGTCATTTGCCAAGCGCTGCGGATTTGTTCTTGAGCCATTGGAAAATCCTATCCCTCTTAGGGGTATTGATTCTACGCCATTGGCAAAAAATAAACCGCAGTTTTGGACACAGGTTATCATGTGCATGACTCCCGAACATCGGGAGGTAATACGTTTTCTTGTTCTGCATAAAATGCATGATTTGGTTGTTTTGGGTTTGCCATGGTTACAGACCCATAATCCAGTCTTGGACTGGAAGGCTATGTCAGTGTCAAGTTGGGGCTGCCATGGAATTCATGGAGATTCCCTGCCCTTGTCTATTGCTTCTTCTACGCCTTCGGAAGTTCCGGCGTATTTGTCTGATTATCAGGATGTCTTCAGTGAGTCTAAGTTCAGTGCACTGCCTCCTCATAGGGAATGTGACTGTGCAATAGATTTGATTCCTGGCAGTAAGTTTCCTAAGGGGAGACTGTTTAATCTGTCGGTACCTGAACATACCGCGATGCGTTCATATATCAAGGAGTCTCTTGAGAAGGGGCATATCCGTCCTTCTTCTTCCCCTCTTGGTGCGGGATTCTTTTTTGTGGCCAAAAAGGACGGATCTTTGAGGCCTTGTATTGACTATCGGCTTTTAAATAAGATCACTGTCAAATTTCATTATCCTTTGCCGCTGCTGTCAGATTTGTTTGCCCGGATTAAAGGTGCCAAGTGGTTCACCAAGATAGACCTTCGTGGTGCGTACAACCTTGTGCGCATTAGGCAGGGCGATGAATGGAAAACCGCATTCAATACGCCTGAAGGTCATTTTGAGTACCTGGTGATGCCATTTGGGCTCTCTAATGCACCTTCAGTTTTTCAGTCCTTCATGCATGACATTTTCCGGAAGTATCTGGATAAATTTTTGATTGTTTATCTGGATGATATTCTGTTTTTTTCTGATGATTGGGACTCGCATGTGGAGCAGGTCAGGATGGTTTTTGAGATTTTGCGTGAAAATTCTTTGTTTGTAAAAGGCTCAAAGTGTCTCTTTGGTGTACAGAAGGTTCCCTTTTTGGGGTTCATTTTTTCCCCTTCTGCTGTGGAGATGGATCCAGTCAAGGTCCGAGCTATTCATGATTGGACTCAACCCTCGTCAGTTAAGAGTCTTCAGAAGTTCTTGGGTTTTGCTAACTTCTACTGTCGTTTTATCGCAAATTTCTCTAGCGTTGTTAAACCGCTGACGGATATGACCAAGAAAGGCTCTGATGTAGCTAACTGGGCTCCTGCTGCCGTGGAGGCTTTCCAGGAGTTGAAACGCCGGTTTACTTCGGCGCCTGTTTTGTGCCAGCCTGACGTCTCACTTCCCTTTCAGGTTGAGGTGGATGCTTCGGAGATTGGGGCAGGGGCCGTTTTGTCACAGAGAGGCCCTGGTTGCTCTACTATGAGACCTTGTGCCTTTTTCTCTAGGAAGTTTTCGCCGGCAGAGCGAAATTATGATGTGGGCAATCGGGAGTTGTTGGCCATGAAGTGGGCATTTGAGGAGTGGCGTCATTGGCTCGAGGGTGCTAAGCATCGTGTGGTGGTCTTGACTGATCACAAAAATCTGATGTATCTCGAGTCTGCTAAGCGCCTGAATCCTAGACAGGCCCGCTGGTCATTGTTTTTCTCCCGTTTTGACTTTGTGGTCTCGTATTTACCAGGTTCTAAGAATGTGAAGGCCGATGCTCTGTCTAGGAGCTTTGTGCCTGATGCTCCTGGAGTCACTGAACCTGTGGGTATTCTTAAGGAAGGAGTTATCGTGTCAGCTATTTCTCCAGATCTGCGACGTGTGTTACAGAGATTTCAGGCTGGTAGGCCTGACTCTTGTCCACCTGACAGATTGTTTGTGCCTGCTAGATGGACCAGCAGAGTCATTTCCGAGGTTCATTCCTCAGTGTTGGCAGGGCACCCGGGAATTTTTGGCACCAGAGATCTGGTGGCCAGGTCCTTTTGGTGGCCTTCCTTGTCAAGGGACGTGCGGTCATTTGTGCAGTCCTGTGGTACTTGTGCTCGAGCTAAGCCTTGCTGTTCTCGTGCCAGCGGGTTGCTCTTGCCCTTGCCTGTCCCGAAGAGACCTTGGACACACATCTCTATGGATTTCATTTCGGATCTTCCGGTGTCTCAGGGCATGTCTGTCATCTGGGTGATATGTGATCGTTTCTCCAAGATGGTCCATCTGGTTCCTTTGCCTAAGCTGCCTTCCTCTTCTGATCTGGTTCCTGTGTTCTTCCAGAACGTGGTTCGTTTGCACGGCATTCCTGAGAATATTGTGTCGGACAGAGGATCCCAGTTTGTTTCCAGGTTCTGGCGATCCTTTTGTGGTAGGATGGGCATTGATTTGTCGTTTTCGTCCGCTTTCCATCCCCAGACTAACGGACAAACGGAGCGAACTAATCAGACTCTGGAGGCTTATTTGAGGTGTTTTGTCTCTTCTGATCAGGATGATTGGGTGACCTTCTTGCCGTTGGCTGAATTTGCCCTTAATAATCGGGCTAGTTCCGCCACCTTGGTTTCGCCATTTTTCTGCAACTCTGGTTTCCATCCTCGTTTTTCCTCGGGACATGTGGAGCCTTCTGACTGTCCTGGGGTGGATTCCGTGGTGGATAGGTTGCAGCGGATCTGGAGTCATGTGGTGGACAACTTGAAGTTGTCACAGGAGAAGGCTCAGCGTTTTGCCAACCGCTGCCGCGGTGTGGGTCCCCGACTTCGCGTTGGGGATTTGGTATGGCTGTCTTCTCGATTTGTTCCTATGAAGGTCTCCTCTCCCAAATTTAAGCCTCGCTTCATTGGTCCTTACAAGATATTGGAAATCATTAATCCTGTATCCTTTCGCCTGGATCTTCCGGTGTCGTTTGCCATTCACAACGTATTTCATAGGTCCTTGTTGCGGCGGTACGTTGTGCCTGTGGTTCCTTCTGCTGAGCCTCCTGCTCCGGTGTTGGTTGAGGGCGAGTTGGAGTACGTGGTGGAGAAGATCTTAGATTCTCGTCTCTCCAGGCGGAGGCTTCAGTACCTGGTCAAGTGGAAGGGCTATGGTCAGGAGGATAATTCCTGGGTGGTCGCCTCTGATGTGCATGCGGCCGATTTAGTTCGTGCCTTTCACGCCGCTCATCCTGATCGCCCTGGTGGTCTTGGTGAGGGTTCGGTGACCCCTCACTAAGGGGGGGGTACTGTTGTGAATTTACCTTTTGGCTCCCTCTAGTGGCTACTAGTGATTTGACTCTGGGTATGTCATTCATTCCTTGTATGCTCACCTGGGTCGTTAGGTCAGGGGTGTTGCTATATAAGCTCCCTGGACCTTCAGTTCAATGCCTGGCAACGTTGATATCAGAGCTAATCTGTAGTGCTCTTGTCTACTGATCCTGGTTCCTGCTTGATTAAGCTAAGTCTGCTTTCTTGCTTTTTGCTATTTGTTTTTGTTTGCATTTTTTGTCCAGCTTGTATATAATCTGTTTTCTGACCTTGCTGGAAGCTCTAGGGTGGCTGGTGTTCTCCCCCCGGGCCGTTAGACGGTTCGGGGGTTCTTGAATCTCCAGCGTGGATTTTGATAGGGTTTTTGTTGACCATATAAGTTATCTTACTACATTCTGCTATTAGTAAGTGGGCCTCTCTTTGCTAAAATCTAGTTAATCTCTGTCTTTGTCATTTCCTCTTACCTCACCGTTATTATTTGTGGGGGGCTTGTATCCTACTTTTGGGGTCTTTTCTCTGGAGGCAAGAGAGGTCTTTGTTTTCCTCTTCTAGGGGTAGTTAGCTCTCCGGCTGGCGCGAGACATCTAGCGACCAACGTAGGCATGTTCCCCGGCTACTTCTAGTGTTGGCGTTAGGAGTAGATATATGGTCAACCCAGTTACCACTGCCCTATGAGCTCGATTTTTGTGCTTCGCAGACTTGCTGATATCTCTGAGACCCTCGCCATTGGGGTCATAACAGTTAGCGCACACGTCTGCGCTGGGGCCAGGAGCTATGCTTGGCTGTCACCTTGACGGCTGCGCAGCTACTGCTCCCTTCATGTTCTCTATACTTCCAAGTTAGGTGTTGGGCATGTGCGATGGCATCTGTTGTGAACTCTGTTTTTGGGCTCCCTCTTGTGGTCACGAGTGGTACTGTGTGAGTGCTGTCTTTGGGCTCCCTCTGGTGGCTCTTTTTGTCATTCTGCGGGTCTGTGGCTGGGATCAGCTGTCTCGTTATCTGCTAGTTGGTTTCCTATTTAGCTCACCTGGACTTTCAGTTGTTGCCTGCTGTCAATGTATTCAGTGCTATTTTGATCTCTCCTGACTACCTTCGTTATCAGTCTCTCCAAGAGAAGCTAAGTTTCTGTGTGTTCATTTTTTGCTCATCAGTGTTCAATATGTTTCTTGGTTTATTATTAGTCTTTGTCCAGCTTGCTAGTATGTGATTTCCTCGCTTGCTGGTAGCTCTAGGGGGCTGAGTTTCTCCCCTCACACCGTTAGTTGGTGTGGGGGTTCTTGAATTCTCAGCGTGGATATTTTGTATAGGGTTTTCTACTGACCGCACAGTTTCCTATCTATCTTCTGCTATCTAGTATTAGCGGGCCTCATTTGCTGAATCTGTTTCATTTCTACGTTTGTATTTTCCCCTTACCTCACCGTTATTATCTGTTGGGGGCTTTCTATATCTTTGGGGTTATTTCTCTGAGGCAAGTGAGGTCTTTGCTTTCTCTCTAGGGGTAGCTAGTTTCTCAGGCTGCGTCGAGATGTCTAGGAATTTATGCACGTTCACCGGCTACCTTTAGTGTGTGCGGTTAGGATCAGGATTGCGGTCAGTCCAGTTACCACCTCCCTAGAGCTCGTCCTATGTTCAGTTACTTAGCTAGTCAGTTCTGTGATCCTCAGCCACCAAGGATCATAACAGGCGTCCTCACGCACACGCCGACATGACCCGGATGCTAGAAGCAGAGAGGCACTGCAGGGGAGCGACTGGTGAGGTAAGTATGAAGAACTTTTTTGTTTTCTTTATAAAATAAATTTAATGGTGTATAACTGCAAGTTATGAAGTGGGGGGTGTAAGGAGGCTGCACATGATCGAATTTGGGGGTTAAAGGAGACTGCACATGATGGAGTGAGGGAGTAAGTGGGGCTGCACATGATGAAGGTTGAGTGGGGCTGTACATGATGGAGTGGGGCTGCACATGATAGTTTAGTGGATAAAGGAGACTGCACATGATGAAGTGGGGAGAGTGGGGCTGTACATGATGGAATGGGGCAGCACATGATGATGTGGGAGTAAGGGGGATTGCGCATGATGAAGGGGGAGTGGGGCTGCACATGATGAAGTGGGGGGTAAGGGGGACTGCACATGATGAATTGGGGGTTAACCCCTTAATCCCATCTGACGTACTATCCCGTCAAGGTGACCTGGGACTTAATTCCCAGTGACGGGATAGTACGTCATACGCGATCGGCCGCGCTCACGGGGAGAGGTCGGCAGATCGCGGCCGGGTGTCAGCTGCCTATCGCAGCTGACATCCGGCACTATGTGCCAGGAACGGTCACGGACCGCCCCCGGCACATTAACCCCCGGCACACCGCGATCAAACATGATCGCGGTGTACCGGCGGTATAGGGAAGCATCGCGCAGGGAGGGGGCTCCCTGCGGGCTTCCGAGACCCCCGGAGCAACGCGATGTGATCGCGTTGCTGCGAGGGTCTCCTACCTCCTTCCTCGCTGCAGGTCCCGGATCCAAGATGGCCGCGGCATCCGGGTCCTGCAGGGAAGGAGGTGGCTTACCGAGTGCCTGCTCAGTGCAGACGCTGGTAAGCCTGCAGCCCTGTCAGTGAGATTGGTGATCTGATAGAGTGCTGTGCACACTGTCAGATCATCGATCTGTGATGTCCCCCCCGGGACAAAGTAAAGAAGTAAAAAAAAAAATTTTTCCACATGTGTAAAAAAAAAAAAAATTCCTAAATAAATAATAATAATAAAAAAAATATTATTCCCATAAATACATTTCTTTATCTAAATAAAAAAAAACAAAACAATAAAAGTACACATATTTGGTATCGCCGCGTCCGTAACGACCCAACCTATAAAACTGCCCCACTAGTTAACCCCTTCAGTAAACACCATAAGAAAAAAAAAAAACGAGGCAAAAAACAACGCTTTATTACCATACCGCCGAACAAAAAGTGGAATAACACGCGATCAAAAAGACGGATATAAATAACCATGGTACCGCTGAAAACGTCATCTTGTACCGCAAAAAATGAGCCACCATATAGAATCATCAGCAAAAAAATAAAAAAGTTATAGTCCTGAGAATAAAGCGATACCAAAATAATTATTTTTTCTATAAAATAGTTTTTATCGTATAAAAGCGCCAAAACATAAAAAAATGATATAAATGAGGTATCGCTGTAATCGTACTGACCCGTCGAATAAAACTGCTTTATCAATTTTACCAAACGCGGAACGGTATAAACGCCTCCCCCAAAAGAAATTAATGAATAGCTGGTTTTTGGTCATTCTGCCTCACAAAAATCGGAATAAAAAGTGATCAAAAATGGTCACGTGTCCGAAAATGTTACCAATAAAAACGTCAACTCGTCCCGCAAAAAACAAGACCTCATATGACTCTGTGGACCAAAATGTGGAAAAATTATAGGTCTCAAAATGTGGAGACTCAAAAACTTTTTTGCTATAAAAAGCGTCTTTTAGTGTGTGACAGCTGCCAATCATAAAAATCCGATATAACAAACGCTATAAAAGTAAATCCAACCCCCCTTCATCACCCCCTTAGTTAGGGAAAAATAATAAAATTAAAAAAATGTATTTATTTCCATTTTCCCATTAGGGCTAGGGTTAGGGCTAGGGTTGGGGCTAAAGTTAGGGTTAGGGCTAGGGTTGGAGGTAAAGTTAGGGTTAGGGTTGGGGCTAAAGTTAGGGTTAGGGTTGGGGCTAAAGTTAGGGTTAGGGTTTGGATTACATTTACGGTTGGGATTAGGGTTGGGATTAGAATTATGGGTGTGTCAAGGCTAGGGGTGTGGTTAGGGTTACCGTTGGGATTAGGGTTAGGGGTGTGTTTGGGTTAGGGTTTCAGGTAGAATTGGGGAGTTTCCACTGTTCAGGCACATCAGGGGCTCTCCAAACGCGACATGGCGTCCGATCTCAATTCTAGCCAATTCTGCGTTGAAAAAGTAAAACAGTGCTCCTTCCCTTCCGAGCTCTCCCGTGCGTCCAAAAAGGGGTTTACCCCAACATATGGGTTATCAGCGTACTCAGAACAAATTGAACAACAACTTCTGGGGTCCAAGTTCTCTTGTTATCCTTGGGAAATAAAAATTTGGGGGGCTAAAAATCATTTTTGTGGGGAAAAAAAAGATGGTTTTTTTTCACGGCTCTGCGTTGTAAACTGTAGTGAAACCCTTGGGGGTTCAAAGTTCTCACAATACATCTAGATAAGTTCCTTGGGAGGTCTAGTTTCCAATATGGGGTCACTTGTGGGGGGTTTGTACTGTTTGGGTACATCAGGGGCTCTGCAAATGCAACGTGACGCCTGCAGACCAATCCATTTAAGTCTGCATTCCAAATGGCGCTCTTTCCCTTCCGAGCTCTGTCATGCGCCCAAACAGTGGTTCCCCCCCACATATGGGGTATCAGCGTACTCAGGACAAATTGGACAACAACTTTTGTGGTCTAATTTATCCTGTTACCCTTGTGAAAATACAAAACTGGGGGCTAAAAAATAGTTTTTGTGAAAAAAAAAAGAATTTTTATTTTCACGGCTTTGCGTTATAAACTGTAGTGAAACACTTGGGGGTTCAAAGTTCTCACAACACATCTAGATAAGTTCCTTGGGAGGTCTAGTTTCCAATATGGGGTCACTTGTGGGGGGTTTGTACTGTTTGGGTACATCAGGGGCTCTGCAAATGCAACGTGACGCCTGCAGACCAATCCATTTAAGTCTGCATTCCAAATGGCGCTCCTTCCCTTCCGAGCTCTGTCATGCGCCCAAACAGTGGTTCCCCCCCACATATGGGGTATCAGCGTACTCAGGACAAATTGGACAACAACTTTTGGGGTCTAATTTATCCTGTTACCCTTGTGAAAATACAAAACTGGGGGCTAAAAAATCATTTTTGTGAAAAAAAAAGAATTTTTATTTTCACGGCTCTGCGTTATAATCTGTAGTGAAACACTTGGTGGTTCAAAGCTCTCAAAACACATCTAGATAAGTTCCTTAGGGGGTCTACTTTCCAAAATGGTGTCACTTGTGGGGGGTTTCAATGTTTAGGCACATCAGGGGCTCTCCAAACGCAACATGGCGTCCCATCTCAATTCCAGTCAATTTTGCATTGAAAAGTCAAATGGCGCTCCTTCCCTTCCAAGCTCTGCCATGCGCCCAAACAATGGTTTACACCCACATATGGGGTATCAGCGTACTCAGGACAAATTGCACAACATTTTTTGGGGTCCAATTTCTTCTCTTACCCTTGGGAAAATAAAAAATTGGGGGCGAAAAGATCATTTTTGTGAAAAAATATGATTTTTTATTTTTACGGCTCTGCATTATAAACTTCTGTGAAGCACTTGGTGGGTCAAAGTGCTCACCACACATCTAGATAAGTTCCCTAGGTGGTCTACTTTCCAAAATGGTGTCACTTGTGGGTGGTTTCAATGTTTAGGCACATCAGGGGCTCTCCAAACGCAACATGGTGTCCCATCTCAATTCCAGTCAATTTTGCATTGAAAAGTCAAATGGCGCTCCTTTCCTTCCGAGCTCTGCCATGCGCCCAAACAGTGGTTTACCCCCACATATGGGGTATCATCGTACTCAGGACAAATTGTACAACAACTTTTGGGGTCCATTTTCTCCTGTTACCCTTGGTAAAATAAAACAAATTGGAGCTGAAATAAATTTTGTGTGAAAAAAAGTTAAATGTTCATTTTTATTTAAACATTCCAAAAATTCCTGTGAAACACCTGAAGGGTTAATAAACTTCTTGAATGTGGTTTTGAGCATCTTGAGGGGTGCATTTTTTAGAATGGTGTCACACTTGGGTATTTTCTATCATATAGACCCCTCAAAATGACTTCAAATGAGATGTGGTCCCTAAAAAAAAATGGTGTTGTAAAAATGAGAAATTTCTGGTCAACTTTTAACCCTTATAACTCCCTAAGAAAAAAAAATTTTGGTTCCAAAATTGTGCTGATGTAAAGTAGACATGTGGGAAATGTTACTTATTAAGTATTTTGTGTAACATATCTCTGTGATTTAAGGGCATAAAAATTCAACGTTGGAAAATTGCAAAATTTTAAAAATTTTCGCCAAATTTCCATTTTTTTTACAAATAAACGCAAGTTATATCGAATAAATTTTACCACTAACATGAAGTAGAATATGTCACGAGAAAACAATGTCATAATCGCCAAGATCCGTTAAAGCGTTCCAGAGTTATAACCTCATAAAGGGACAGTGGTCAGAATTGTAAAAATTGGCCCGGTCATTAACGTGCAAACCACCCTCGGGGCTTAAGGGGTTAAAGGGGACTGCACATGATGAAGTGGGGGGTAAGGTGATCTGCACATAAAGTGGGGGGTAATGGGGACTGCACATGATAAAGTGGAGTGTAAGATGGACTGCACATGAAGTGGGGGGTAAGGGTGACTGAACATGATGAAGTGGGGGGTAAGGGGACAGCACATGATGAAGTGGGGGGTAAGGGGACTGCACATGATGAAGTGGGAGAAGGGGACTGCAGGACTGCACATGATGAAGTGTGTCTGATGGGGGACTGCTCATGATGAAATGGAAGGGGGATAGGGGGCTGCAAATGATGAAGGGGCACTGCAGATGAAGTGAGGGGGTGATAGGAGACTGCAATGAATGAAGTAAGGGGACTTCAAATTAAAGTGGGGGAACTGCAAAATTATAAATTCAGTGTAAGGGACAGGGGACAGCAATTTAATTGAAGATGGGGGTGGGGAGAGCAAATGATCAATTGAAGAGGGGGTGGGGAGAGCAAATGATGATCTAGGGGAAGAACAAATAATTAATTTTAAGGGTGGGGGAGTAAATGATGTATTGAATGTGGGGTAGAGCAGTTGATAATGAATAGAGGGTGAGAGAGAAAGACATGACAATGAATTGGGGCGGGAGGGGCATGTAACTATAATGAATCGGGGTTAGGGTTAGAGTGGTAGGTACATAGTGGGGGGCGTTGAGGATGAAGTGACTGGTAATGAATTGGGGGAAAGAGTACAGGTGCTAATTAATTTATATATTAAATGGGGAAAGTGGTTATTTATAGTTAGTGGGTGCACAGTGGTGGATTATAATTTATATTTGGAATGGTCGGTTAATAATAATAAGTATGATAATTTTATTTCTATAGTGTCAACACTTTACATTTTAGAGGGGACTTGTACAGACAATGGACATTAAGCATAACAATAAACACATAGATCAACAGATACCAAAAGGAATGAGGGCCCTGCTCGCAAGCTTACAATCTATGAGGTTGCATAATAACCAATCATATATTGTTTGTGGGTGCACCTCTGTATTCAGATGTCTAGTGTACACCATGTTCTAAATTATTATGCAAATTGGATTAAAGTGTCATAAAGATTTAATTGTTTTGTTTTTCAAATAAACTCGTGGATGGTATTGTGTCTCAGGGCTCAATGGATCACTGAAATCAATCTTAAACACATGTGATTGTTAGTTTTCCAGGTGATTCTAATTAAAGAAAAACTACTTAAAAATGATGTTCCACATTATAAAGCAGACCACAGGTTTCAAGCAATATGGGAAATAAAAAGGATCTCTCTGCTGCTGAAAAGCATTAAATAGTGCAATGCCTTGGTCAAAAGCATGAAAACATTAGATATTTCACGAAAACTTAAGAGTGATCATCATACTGTGAAGAGATTTGTGACTGAAACAGAGCACAGACAGAGTTCATGCAGATAAAGGCATAATGAGGAAGATTTCTGCCAGACAAATTCATTAGATAAAGAGAGCAGCTGCCAAAATACCATTACAAAGCAGCAAACAGTTATTTGAAGCTGCTGGTGCCTCTGGAGTCCCTCGAACCTCAAGGTGTAGGATCCTTCAAAGGCTTGCTGTGATGCATAAACCTACTATTCGGCCACCCCTAAACAGTGTTCACAAGCAGAAACGGTTGCAGTGGGCCCAGACATGCATGAAGACTGATTTCCAAACAGTCTTGTTTACTGATGTGTGTCGAGCAACCCTGGGGGGTCCAGATGCATGGAGTAGTGGATGGTTGGTGGATGGCCACCATGTCCCAACAAGGCTGCAACGTCAGCAAGGAGATGGAGGAGTAATGTTTTGGGCTGGAATCATGGGGAAACAGCTGGAAGGGCCCTTTAAGGTACTTTAAGGTGTGAAAATGACCTCGGCAAAGTATATAGAGTTTCTGACTGACAACTTTCTTCCATGGCATAAAAATCAGAATTGTACCTTCAGGAGCAAAATCATCTTCATGCATCTCAATGCACCATCTCATGCTGCAAAGAATATCTCTGAGTCATTGGCTGCTATGGGCATAAAAGGAGATAAACTCATGGTATTGCCACCATCTTCCCCTGACCTCAACCCTATAGAGAACCTTTGGAGTATCATCAAGCAAAAGATCTATGAGGGTGGGAGGCAGTTCACATCAAAACAGCAGCTCTGGGAGGCTATTCTGACTTCATGCAAAGAAATACAAGCAGAAACTCTCCAAAAACTCACAAGTTCAATGGAGGCGAGAACTGTGAAGGTGATAACAAAGAAGGGTTCCTATGGTAACATGTGACTTGGCCTGTTAGGATGTTTTGGAGTTAAATAGCTTTTCTGTTCAGTGAATGTGACCTCCTAATGCTGCAAATTACACAAATGAGCATTTTCAGTTCTTTAAAACAGATCAAATGTTTAGAAATTCTACTGTGCCTAATAATTTGGAACAGTGCATTTTGAGTTTTTATTCATTTTGGAGATTATATTGTTATCATTGGGAGGTTTCTCCAATAAAATTCGATGTATACTCTAACGGGTGATGACTTTTATTAGACTGACTGTCATTTGCACCGACCATTTAGGAAAATCCGAGAAAAATATATTTTGCATAATAATTTGGAACATGGTGTAGAAGAAAGGGAAAAAGTGGGGAATGTGGTCTGGAAGACGTGCTCTAGGCAACTGTGTTATTTTATGCAGAGACGAGTCCTGACTGGAAGAAGTGATGGCAGTCTGTGCTGGATGAAAATGAAAAGCAAAGATGAAGGACTTCAGCTAGAGACATCACTAGTGAGTCAGTGTATTACCTATACACTGGCACTATACACTGTATACTATATACAAAGCTCCTGTGTATAATGTCACTGGCAGTGGTGATCACTGTATTACCTGTACACTGACACCTTATACAGATCTCCTGTGTATAATGTCACCAGTGATCACTGTAGTATCTTTACACTGACCGTAAATACAGAGTTCCTGTATAAAAATGGCACTTAGTGTTGTGCTTTTTTAAAAAATTAATGATCAGGATTGTAGTATACTAAAAAGTACCAACCACCAGAGTTGGAGACCAAATACCAAGGAATTAATGGCAAGGATATATATTTAAAATTACTTTATTATCACCCCCTGACGAAGGATTCTAAATCCGAAACGTGCGTTGGGGTGCGCATTGTTTGGATCCTGGTGACGCCATATAAGGTACAGGTACTCCCATATATTTCGGGACTATTGGATTTTTGCACTCAGCACTTTACTCAGTTCAGCTCTTTTGCACATTGCACATAGCACTGCTGCACAGGTTTATAACCCACGTGTTTTGCTGTGGGGAATTTATCTTAAGTTCAACATTTTAATAATTTTTCTTGCACTGTCTATTTTATCAATTTTTTTCTATCACCTGTGTTACACAACAATTCATAGTCCTGAATAAGAGCCCTGAGATTAACCCTTCCCTATGTGGTACACCTTATGCCTATTTTTTGCATATACTGGTGATTAATTTATTTATATATCTGTCACCTATTATATTGCTTTTATATTTTCCAACATGTGCACATATATCTATATTTGTAAGGATACATAAAAAAAATTTCACTCCCTTAAGTGTTAACAAATTTCTTGCCATTGTAGTATACTAGTAGTAAAAGTTGTACACTCCCTGACAGAAGTAATGTCGCTTATCCATGTTATGTAAATAAAAGCTTATAACCTGATGTTAAATTCATCCATTGGTTGTATAAATTATTCTTTTGAAAGCTGAAACCTTCCAAAATGTGGTTTAGGTTAAGAAAATAAATTGACATCAATGCAGAAATATTGATCAGTTAATGGAGACAGAATGGTCAGGTTTTAGCAAGACAAAAGTTTTGTCGCCTGGTCATATAATGACCCAATCCTAGTTTACATCCTTACCTGTGTTCAGTAAATGATCAGTTATTTAGTGTGTGTATAAGAAGAAACCTAGCACCCCAGACCTTCACTTGAACTGCAACTTGAGCTCTTGACAACATGCCAAAAATCCACCCTGCAACCAAAGCCTGGATTATCAAGAGGCTGAAGACCAGATCCACTGCAGAGGTGGCGGGCACCTTTAATGTGTCTCAGCGTCAAGAACAAAGAATTAAAAAAAAGATTTGAAGAGACTGGAGAATTACACCACAGCTGCCAGAAACACTGCAGGAGACTTACTGGAGCCAGTATGGATCCAAAATACACCCAGAATACAGTTAAATTTGGTGGTTGAAAGATCATGGTCTGGGGTTACATTCAGTATGGGGGTGTGCAAAACATTTGCAAGGTGGAAGGCAATATCAATAGCCTAAAATATCAAGAAGTATTAGCTACCGCTTATATTCCAAATCATAAAAGAGGTCAAATTCTGCAGCAGGATGGTGCTCCATCTCCATACATCCACCTCTACAACAAAGTTCCTCCAGGCAAAAAGATCAAGGTGCTCAAGGACTGGCCAGCCCAGTCACCAGACATGAACATCATTGAGCATGTTTGGGGAAGGATGAACGAGGAAGCTTGGAAGACAAAACCAGAGAATCTAGATGAGCACCACAACTTCATTCACCAATGTTATGCAACATATATTTGTATTTTAAGTTAATTATTTGTCTGTGGGCAACACAAAATTTGTCTTGCCAAAATCTGACCATTCTGTGTCCATTAACTGATCAATATTTCTGCTTTGATAATTTATTTTCTTAACCTAAATCACATATTGGAGGGTTCCAGCTTTCAAAAGAATAACTTATACAACCAATGGATGAATTTAACATCAGGTTATAAGCTTTTATTTACATAACATGGATAAGCGACATAACTTCTGTCAGGGAGTGTATGGTGGCATCATTGGTCTTTGTATAGAATGTAGTTTCATGTAGAGGTAATGGTGATATTCTAATATTATGTATTCTCTGTGTAGTGGAGATATTACTAGGCACTGTATAGCTGTATTGTTGTGTGTATGTTTCTAAGTAAGCTCCGTTATGGCACCATATCTAAGCAGTAAGCTTGGTTCTGGTACTCTATCAATGTAGTAATCTAGATTATGGTACTGTATGTATGTCGTAATCTCAGTTCTGCTCCAGTTTCTATGTAGCAGACTTGGTTCCATGTAGTAGACTTATTAAGCTCGGTTCTGCTCCCTTATCTCTGTAGTAAGCTCGGTTCTGCTCCCTTATCTCTCTAGTAAGCTCGGTTCTGCTTCCTTATCTCTGTAGTATGCTAGGTTCTGCTCCCATATCTCTGTAGTAAGTTTGGTTCTGCTCCCATATCTCTGTAGTAAGGTCGATTCTGTTCCCATATCTCTGCAGTAAGCTCGGTTCTGCTCCCATATCTCTGCAGTAAGCTCGGTTTTGCTCCCATATCTCTGTAGTAAGCTTGGTTCTGCTCCCATATCTTTGCAGTAAGCTCGGTTCTGCGTCCATATCTCTGTAGTAAGCTCGGTTCTGTTCCCATATCTCTGTAGTAAGCTCGTTTCTGCTTCCTTATCTCTGTAGTAAGCTCGTTTCTGCTCCCATATCTCTGTAGTAAGCTCGGTTCTGTTCCCCATATCTCTGTAGTAAGCTTGGTTCTGCTCCCTTATCTCTGTAGTAAGCTCGTTTCTGCTGACATATCTCTGTAGTAAGCCCCATTCCGCTCCCATATCTCTGCAGTAAGCTTGGTTCTGCTCCCATATCCTTGCTGTTAGCTCGGTTCTGCTCCCATATCTCTGTAGTAAGCTCGGTTCTGCTCCCATATCTTTGCAGTAAGCTCGGTTCGGCTCCCATATCTCTGAATCTAGTAAGTTCGGTTCTGCTCCCATATCTCTATAATAAGCTCTGTTCTGCTCCCATATTTCTGTAGTAAGCTCTGTTCTGCTCACACATCTCTGTAGTAAGCTCCGTTCTGTTCCCATATCTCTGGAGTAATCTCGATTCTTCTCCCATATCTATGCAGCAAGCTCCGTTCAGTTCCCATATCTGTGTACCAGCCTGTTTTTAAAGCCTGTTATCTCTGCTACTTTAATGCAGTGGCCAGATATAAGCAGGGATAAGGAGGGCCACCGCAACTCGAGGGTCACTGCCTTGTGATTGCCCCCCAGGCTGAAAATTGCCAGCCAGCCCCTGGCCATGGTGACCCGATGTCGTCATAATGGCATCCGGGTCACCAGAGCTAGGAAACTTGCTGATCATGCACAGTGCATGATCAGCAAGTCTTTCTGTCAGTGCAGCGCTGACAGCTTCTATGGCATGGTGATGATGCTTCCTCTGCATGCTATAGAAGTGATCAGCCGGCAAAAAATTATTATCCCATAGTGGGACTAAGTAAAAAAATAATGTTTTTAAATAATTGCAAAAATATTAAAAACAATAATAATTATAAAAAAAATCAGGATATACCGTATATACCCGAGTATAAGCCGACCCGAGTATAAGCCAAGACCCCTAATTTTGCCACAAAAAAATGGGAACACTTAAAGGGAACCTGTTACCCCCAAAATCGAGGGTGAGCTAAGCCAACCGGCATCAGGGGCTTATCTACAGCATTCTGTAATGCTGTAGATAAGCCCCTGATATATTCTAAAAGAGGTTAGATTATACTCACCCAGGGGCAGTCCTGCTGCAGTGGTCGTCGCGGTCCGGTCCGGGGCCTCCCATCTTCTTACGATGACGTCCTCTTCTGGTCTTCACGCTGCGGCTCCGGAGCCGCAGCGTGAAGACCAGAAGAGGACGTCATCTGATGAAGATGGGAGGCGCCGGACCGGACCGTGACACCCATCGGACCGGGACTGGGACCGCCCCTGGGTGAGTATAATCTAACCTCTTTTTCTTATCTTTTAGGATACATCGGGGGCTTATTCTCAGCATTACAGAATGCTGTAGATAAGCCCCTTATACTGGTGGGCTTAGCTCACCCTCGATTTTGGGGGTAACAGGTTCCCTTTAATGACTCGAGTATAAGCCTAGGGTGGAAAATGCAGTAGCTACTGGTAAATTTCAAAAATAAAAATACATACCAATAAAAGTAAAATTGATTGAGACATCAATAGGTTAAGTGTTTTTGAATATCAATATTGAATCAGGAGCCCCATGTAATGCTCCATACAATTTATGATGGGGCCCATAAGATGCTCCATATTAAAATATGCCTCATATAATGCTGCATAAAAGGTTAATGATGGCCCCATAAGATGCCCCATATAATGCTGCACAAAGGTTGATGGCTCTTAAGATGCTCCATAGAATATTATGCCCCATATAATGCTGCACAAAGGTTGATGGCCCAAAAATATGGAAAAATTATAGCTCTCAAAATGTGATGCAAAAACTATTTTAACAATTTCCAGTACCGGAGAGTACGTGTGTGTAAAGTTTGCAGCACATGTGTGGCATCTGTGTGCCGCATCAATACCACAAGGATGGGCTCCAGGGAAGAAGCATTACAGTAAGCGCTGTTCCCCGGTTCCGGGTGCTGAACACGACTCTCATCATTCTCCCCTGCTCTGCCGGTGATCAGTGGAGAATGATGAGAGTTACATTTAAATGATAAAAGAGACAGCAGGCGGTGGCTGATGGGACTATTACTCCCATCAGCCTATCCCTGCTGCTGCTAATAACAGTGACAGCGGAGCAGCTGATGGGGGTTTTCATCAGCTGCCACCTGCGCTATAAATGACAGCAATGGCATGGGTTCCCCTGTATTGTCTTTAACCAGTCAGGCAAAACGCACAGCTGGGGGCTGCAATCTTCAGCTGTCAGCTTTAGCAAGGTTGGTTATCAAGAATAGAGGGGTCCCCATGCTGTTTTTTCCCCCATTTTTGACAACTAGCCTTGCTAAAGCTCACAGCTGGGGGCTGGTATTCTCAGGCTGGTTAGGGGCCATGGATATTGACCACCCCAGCCTAAAAATAGCAGCCTGCAACTGCCCAGAAAAGGCACTTCTATTAGATGCGCCAATTCTGGCCCTTTGCCCAGCTCTTCCCACTTGCCCTGTAGCGGTGGCAAGTGAGGTTCATACTTGTGGTATTGATGTCACCTTTGTATTTTTGTATTGTCAGGTGACATTCAACCCCAAGGTTAGTATTGGAGAGGCATCAATAAGACACCTATCCATTACTAACCCCATAGTCACATAGTATAAAAACATACACACCAATAATAAAGTCCTTTAATTGTAAAAATGACACAGACTCCTTTAACCCCTTTCCAACCTATGATGCATACGCTGCATCATGAAAGTCAGTGCCAATCCGACCTGTGACGCCTATGTGGCGTCATTGTGGGATCGCTGTTGTGTATCCGCTTTTTGGGCTCCCCTGGTGGTTGCTGGTGGTACTGGTGACTTGTTTGCACTTTGCTTCTTCTGTTCACCTGCTTCCATCAGTGTTTGGGAGTTTCCTATTTAGCCTTGCTCTCCAGTCATTTCCTTGCCGGTCATCATTGTAACCAGAGCCTTCGGTTGCATGTTCCTGCTACTAGTCTGCTGATCAGCTAAGTGGACTTTGTCCTTTTGTTTTGTACCTTTTGTCCAGTTTGCAGTTTTTGTAATTCTCTGTAGCTGGAAGCTCTTGCGGGCTGAAATTGCCACTCCTGTGTCATGAGTTGACACAGGAGTCTTGAGGTAATTTCAGGATGGTTTTTGAAAGGGTTTTCAGTTGACCGTGAAGTCCTCTTTTGTATCCTTCTGCTATCTAGTAAGTGGACCTCTCTTTGCTAAATCTACTTTCATACTGTGTATGTCTTTTCCTCTTAATTCACCGTTATTACATGTGGGGGGCTGCTATCATCTTTTGGGGAATTTCCCTAGAGGTAAGCCAGGTCTGTTTCTTCCTCTACCAGGCGTAGTTAGTCCTCCGGCTGGCGCGTGGCATATAGGAAGCCGTAGGTATGCTCCCTGGCTACTGTTAGTTGTGTGGTAGATTTAGCTCACGGTCAACTCGAGTTTCCATCACCCGAGAGCTCGTTCGTTACTTATGTGTTTTTTACGTTCCCTTGCCATTGGGAACCATGACTGTATGACCGGCCTACAAAGTGTTAATTGTTTGGGCTGAAGCAGGAGAAAAAGAAGTGTTGAAGGGAATTTTTTTTTCTTTTTCTTTCCCTCAGAGTTTTGCTGCCTAGCCCTTAATTGCTGTCTAGCTGCTTCTTACCTCCTCTTAACCCTTGAATGGCTCTGACCTTAGCTGTTTAACATGGATGTCCAGAGTTTGGCTGCAGGTTTAAATAATCTTGCAACGAAGGTTCAAAATTTACAAGATTTTGTTATACATGCTCCTATTTCTGAACCTAAAATCCCTACACCAGAGGTGTTTTCCGGAGATAGATCTCGGTTTTTGAATTTCAAATATAATTGTAAATTATTCCTTTCTCTCAGACCTCACTCCTCAGGAGATCCTGTCCAGCAGGTTAAGATTGTAATCTCTTTGCTGCGAGGTGACCCTCAAAATTGGGCATTTTCATTGGCACCAGGGGATCCTGCGTTGCTCAATGTGGATGCGTTTTTCCTGGCTTTAGGGTTGCTTTATGAGGAACCTAATTTGGAGATTCAAGCTGAAAAAGCTTTGATAGCCCTATCTCAAGGGCAAGATGAAGCGGAGATATACTGCCAAAAATTTCGTAGGTGGTCTGTGCTTACTCAGTGGAATGAGTGCGCCTTAGCGGCAAATTTCAGAGAGGGCCTTTCTGATGCCGTTAAAGATGTTATGGTCGGGTTCCCTGCGCCTACAGGTCTGAATGAGTCCATGACAATGGCAATTCAGATTGATCGGCGTTTGCGGGAGCGCAAACCCGTGCACCATTTGGAGGTATCTTCTGAAGAGACGCCAGAGAAAATGCTATGTGACAGAGTTATGTCCAGAAGCGAGCGGCAGAATTATAGGCGTAAAAATGGGTTATGCTTCTATTGTGGTGATTCTGCTCATGTTATATCGGCATGCTCTAAGCGTACTAGGAAGGTTGACAAGTCCATTTCAATTGGCACTTTACAGTCCAAATTTATTTTGTCTGTAACCTTGATTTGTTCATTATCAGTTATTACCGTGGATGCCTATGTGGACTCGGGCGCCGCTCTGAGTCTTATGGACTGGTCCTTTGCCAGGCGCTGTGGGTTTGATTTAGAGCCTCTGGAAGTCCCTATACCTCTGAAGGGTATTGATTCTACACCTTTGGCTTGTAATAAACCACAGTTCTGGACGCAAGTGACTATGCGTATGACTCCAGACCATCAGGAGGTGATTCGCTTCCTTGTGTTGTACAATTTACATGATGTTTTGGTGCTTGGATTACCATGGTTACAGTCTCATAACCCAGTCCTTGACTGGAAGGCTATGTCTGTGTTAAGCTGGGGATGTCGGGGGGCTCATGGGGACACTCCTATGGTGTCCATTTCGTCATCTCTTCCATCTGAGATTCCGGCATTTTTGTCTGATTATCGTGATATTTTTGAAGAGCCTAAGATTGGTTCACTCCCTCCTCACAGGGATTGTGATTGCGCCATAGATCTGATTCCTGGCAGTAAATTTCCAAAGGGTCGTTTGTTTAACCTATCTGTACCTGAACATGCTGCTATGCGCGAGTATATTAAGGAGTCCCTGGAAAAGGGACATATTCGTCCTTCCTCATCACCTTTAGGAGCCGGTTTTTTCTTTGTCTCTAAAAAGGATGGCTCTCTGAGGCCTTGTATTGATTATCGTCTCCTGAATAAAATTACAGTCAAATATCAGTATCCGTTGCCTTTGCTGACTGATTTGTTTACTCGCATAAGGGGGGCTAAGTGGTTCTCTAAGATTGATCTTCGTGGGGCGTATAATTTGGTGCGAATTAAGCAGGGGGATGAGTGGAAGACCGCATTTAATACGCCTGAGGGCCATTTTGAGTATTTGGTAATGCCTTTCGGCCTTTCTAATGCACCTTCTGTCTTTCAGTCCTTAATGCATGATATTTTCCGGGAATATTTGGATAAATTTATGATTGTGTACTTGGATGATATTTTGATTTTTTCTGATGACTGGGAGTCTCATGTTCAGCAGGTCAGGAGGGTTTTTCAGGTTTTGCGGGAGAATTCTTTGTGTGTGAAGGGTTCAAAGTGTGTTTTTGGGGTTCAAAAAATTTCATTTTTGGGGTATATTTTTTCCCCTTCTTCTATTGAGATGGACCCTGTCAAGGTTCGGGCTATTTACGACTGGACGCAGCCTACTTCTCTGAAGAGTCTCCAGAAATTCTTGGGCTTTGCTAATTTTTATCGTCAATTTATAGCTGTTTTTTCTGGCGTTGCTAAACCTCTGACGGATTTGACTAAAAAGGGTGCTGATGTTGCCAATTGGTCTCCTGCTGCCGTGGAGGCCTTTCGGTAGCTTAAGCGCCGCTTTTTGTCTGCCCCTGTGTTGCGCCAGCCTGATGTTTCTCTTCCCTTTCAGGTTGAGGTCGATGCTTCCGAGATCGGAGCGGGGGCGGTTTTGTCGCAGAAAAGTTCCGACTGCTCAGTGATGAGACCTTGTGCGTTCTTTTCGCGAAAATTTTCGGCCGCCGAGCGAAACTATGATGTTGGTAATCGGGAGCTTTTGGCCATGAAGTGGGCATTTGAGGAGTGGCGTCATTGGCTTGAGGGTGCCAGACATCAGGTGGTAGTTTTGACTGATCACAAGAATTTAATTTATTTGGAGTCTGCCAGGCGCCTGAATCCTAGACAGGCACGTTGGTCGTTGTTCTTTTCCCGGTTTAATTTTGTGGTCTCGTACTTACCGGGTTCTAGGAATGTGAAAGCAGATGCTCTTTCTAGGAGTTTTGAGCCTGACTCTCCTGGGAATTCTGAACCTGCTGGTGTCCTTAAGGATGGAGTGGTTTTGTCTGCTGTCTCTCCAGATTTGCGACGTGCTTTGCAAGAATTTCAGGCGGATAGACCTGATCGTTGTCCGTCTGGTAGACTGTTTGTTCCTGACGAGTGGACCACTAGAGTCATCTCGGAAGTTCATTCTTCCACTCTGGCAGGTCATCCGGGAATTTTTGGCACCAGAGATTTGGTGGCTAGATCCTTCTGGTGGCCTTCCCTGTCTCGAGATGTGCGTGTTTTTGTGCAGTCTTGCGATGTGTGTGCTCGGGCCAAGCCTTGTTGTTCTAGGGCTAGTGGCTTGTTGTTGCCCTTGCCTATTCCGAAGAGGCCTTGGACGCACATCTCTATGGACTTTATCTCGAATCTCCCTGTTTCTCAGAAGATGTCTGTCATCTGGGTGGTGTGTGACCGTTTTTCTAAAATGGTTCATTTGGTGCCATTGCCTAAGTTGCCTTCCTCATCTGAGTTGGTCCCTCTGTTTTTTCAAAATGTGGTTCGCTTGCATGGTATTCCGGAAAACATCGTTTCTGACAGGGGTATCCAGTTCGTGTCTAGATTTTGGCGGGCAGTCTGTGCCAGGTTGGGCATTGATTTGTCCTTTTCGTCTGCATTCCATCCTCAGACCAATGGCCAGACGGAGCGAACTAATCAAACTTTGGAGACTTATTTGAGGTGTTTTGTGTCTGCGGATCAGGATGATTGGGTTGCCTTTCTGCCGTTGGCGGAGTTTGCTCTTAATAATCGGGCTAGTTCTGCCACTTTCGTTTCTCCTTTCTTTTGCAATTCAGGGTTTCATCCGCGTTTTTCATCTGGTCAGGTTGAATCTTCGGATTGTCCTGGAGTGGATGTGGTGGTGGATCGGTTGCATCGGATTTGGGGACAAGTGGTGGATAATTTGGAATTGTCCCAGGAGAGGACTCAGCAGTTTGCTAACCGTCGTCGTGTTGGTCCCCACCTTCGCGTTGGGGACTTGGTGTGGTTGTCTTCCCGTTTTGTCCCTATGAGAGTTTCTTCTCCCAAATTTAAGCCTCGGTTCATCGGTCCTTATAGGATTTTGGAGATTCTTAACCCTGTTTCCTTTCGTTTGGACCTCCCGGCATCTTTCGCTATCCATAATGTGTTCCATCGGTCGTTGTTGCGGAGATATGAGGTACCGGTGGTTCCTTCTACTGAACCTCCTGCTCCTGTGCTGGTGGAGGGTGAATTGGAGTACGTCGTGGAGAAGATCTTGGACTCCCGTATTTCCAGACGGAGACTTCAATATCTGGTTAAATGGAAAGGCTATGGTCAGGAAGATAATTCTTGGGTAACTGCCTCTGATGTTCATGCCTCGGATTTGGTTCGTGCCTTTCATAGGGCTCATCCAGATCGCCCTGGCGGTTCTTGTGAGGGTTCGGTGCCCCCTCCTTAAGGGGAGGGTACTGTTGTGTATCCGCTTTTTGGGCTCCCCTGGTGGTTGCTCGTAGTACTGGTGACTTGTTTGCACTTTGCTTCTTCTGTTCACCTGCTTCCATCAGTGTTTGGGAGTTTCCTATTTAGCCTTGCTCTCCAGTCATTTCCTTGCCGGTCATCATTGTAACCAGAGCCTTCGGTTGCATGTTCCTGCTACTAGTCTGCTGATCAGCTAAGTGGACTTTGTCCTTTTGTTTTGTACCTTTTGTCCAGTTTGTAGTTTTTGTAATTCTCTGTAGCTGGAAGCTCTTGCGGGCTGAAATTGCCACTCCTGTGTCATGAGTTGACACAGGAGTCTTGAGGTAATTTCAGGATGGTTTTTGAAAGGGTTTTCAGTTGACCGTGAAGTCCTCTTTTGTATCCTTCTGCTATCTAGTAAGTGGACCTCTCTTTGCTAAATCTACTTTCATACTGTGTATGTCTTTTCCTCTTAATTCACCGTTATTACATGTGGGGGGCTGCTATCATCTTTTGGGGAATTTCCCTAGAGGTAAGCCAGGTCTGTTTCTTCCTCTACCAGGCGTAGTTAGTCCTCCGGCTGGCGCGTGGCATATAGGAAGCCGTAGGTATGCTCCCTGGCTACTGTTAGTTGTGTGGTAGATTTAGCTCACGGTCAACTCGAGTTTCCATCACCCGAGAGCTCGTTCGTTACTTATGTGTTTTTTATGTTCCCTTGCCATTGGGAACCATGACAGATCGCATTCCTGCGGGTCGGGTTAAAGGGTTAACTGAAAATCCACCCGACCTGCAGGTACAGGGGGACTTGTACTTAAGCCCAGGGGGGTGGCTTTGCCTCCCTTCCTGTGTCTACGATCGCTCTGATTGGACGTTGAAACTTTGTGAAATATTACAATCCAGCCATGGCCGATGCTGTAATATCATTGACCACGGCTGGAGACCGCGATCTGCCCCCGCCACCGACTGATGACGGCGATCTGCCGCCATCAGTCTTTCCTCCTATCCGTCCTGTCCTTCCCTCCGTCCTGTCCTCCGCTGCCCTCCTCTTCCCTCCATCCTGTCTTTTGCTCCCCCCTGTGGTCCGATCCCACCCCACAGTACCTCCTGAATCCCAGTGTCCGTCCCGGTGTCCGTCCATCTTCCCCCATGGGCGCCGCCATCTTCCAAAATGCATTTTGATCACTGTGATAGGGTCTTTCACAGTAATCAAAATAAAATTAAAAAAATAGTAAATAACCCCCCTTTATCACCCCCATAGGTATGGAAAATAATGAAATAAAGAAAATATATTTATTTTTATTTTTCCACAAGGGTTAGGGTTATAATTAGGGTTAGGGTTTGGAATTAGGGTTAGGGTTGGAATTAGGGTTAGGGTTGGAATTAGGGTTAAGATTAGGGTTAGGAGTGTGTTGGGTTAGGGTTAGGCTTGTGGTTAGGGTTGGGATTTGGGGTGTGTTGGGGTTAGGGTTGTGGTTAGGGTTGGGATTATGGTTAGCGGTGTGTTGGGGTTAGTGTTGGGGTTAGAATTGGGGGGTTTCCACTGTTTAGGTACATCAGGGGGTCTCCAAACGTGACATGGAGCCACCATTGATTCCAGCCAATCTTGCGTTCAAAATGTCAAACGGTGCTCCCTCCCTTCCGAGCCCCAACGTGCCCCCAAACAGTGGTTTACCCCAACATATGGGGCATCAGCGTACTCAGGAAAAATTGCACAACAACTTTGGTGGTCTAATTTCTCCTTTTATTCTTGGGAAAATAAAAAATTGGGGGCTTAAAAATTATTTTGTGGAAAAAAAAAAAAATTATTTTCACAGCTCTGCGTTATAAAATTCTGTGAAGCCCTTGGGGGTTCAAAGTGTTCACCACACATCTAGATAAGTTCTTTGGGGGGTCTAGTTTCCAAAATGGGGTCACTTTTGAGGGAGCTCCAATGTTTACGCACACAGGGGCTCTCCATACACAACATGGTGTCCGTTAACGATTGGAGCTAATTTTCATTCAAAAAGTCAAATGGCACTCCTCCCTTTCTGAGCCCTGCTAGGTGCCCAAACAGTGGTTTATGACCACATTTGAGATATCGATGCACTCAGGAGAAATTGCCCAACAAATTTTAGGATCCATTTTATCCTGTTGCCTATGTGAAAATGAAAAAATTGTGGCTAAAAGAAAATTGTGGGGAAAAAAAGTACTTTTTCATTATTATGGATCAATTTGTGAAGCATCTGGGGGTTCAAAGCAGTCACTATGCATCTAGATAAGTTCCTTGTGGGGACTGGTTTCCAAAATGGGGTCACTTGTGGGGGAGCGCCAAAGTGTAGGCACGCAGGGGCTCTCCAAACGCGACATGGTGTCCGCTAGCGATTGGAGCTACTTTTCCATTCAAAAAGTCAAATGGCGCTCCTTCCCTTCCGAGCCCTGTCGTGCGCCCAAACAGAGATTGCCCCACATATGGAGTATCGGCGTACTCAGGACAAATTGGACAACAAAGATAGGGGTCCAGTTTCTCCTTTTACCCGTGGGAAAATAAAAAAAAGTTGCTAAAAGATCATTTGTGACTAAAAAATTAAATGTTAATTTTTTCCTTCCATGTTGCTTCTGCTCCTGTGAAGCACCTGAAGGGTTAATAAACTTCTGGAATGTGGTTTTGATCAGCTTGAGGAGTGCAGATTTTATAATGGTGCCACTTTTGGGTATTTTCTGTCATATTGACCCCCCAAAGTCTCTTCAAATGTGATTTGGTCCCTAAAAAAATGGTTTTGTCAATTTTGTTGTAAAAATGAGAAATCGCTGGTCACCTTTTAACCTTTATAACTTTCTAACAAAAACATTAATTCCACCAAAGCCCTCGTTCTCCTGTAATAAAACTAAAATAAAAAGACAACAATATTCCATACCTGTCTGTCGTTCTGTCCCACACCGGAATCCATGTCTGGGGGATAATTAGTTTTCAACCTGGACGGTGCCAAGATGCGACCGTCCAGGCTGAGAACCACTGGTGAATGACCTGATGGGAGCACAGCGTCAGTGACCAGGGGTGACGTCATAGAGGTTACCTCCGGTCACTGGGCTTCGTTCCCAGCTGGGCTGAGCTGCGATGAGATCCCCACTAGCATCGTGAGCACTCAGTGACCAGGGGTGAACTGCAGAGTGTACATTATACATTATACCCTCTATGATGGTGCAGGAGACCCCTGTATATAATATATGACCCCGTATATATACTGCAGTACAGGAGGCCCCTGTACATAATATGTGGCCCCCGTGGGCCCACTCTGAGCCACGGCCGCTTCAGTGACATTAAGCAATAAGCGGCCATGGCTCTCTGATGCGTAGGATACATGTCCGGGACACTGTGGCACCGCTGCCTAGCGGAGATTCTGCATGCTGCACAGCAGCCAATAGCAGAGTCTCACTGCAGCGCATGGTGTGGGCTGGAGCCTGGAGCGCTGCTAACCTGATAGTGAGCTCCGATTGGTCCACTCTGGCCCTGGGTCCTAGTGAGCAGCTGCAGCTTAGGTTGTGTCAGGAGCCCAAGACAGTGCCTGGCCTGGACCGACCAATTTTTATCACGGACGAACATTTTCATAAATGTAAGGGCTGCTGTGGAACAAAATGTTAAAATTAAAGCACATGATGTATGTATGTTAATGTGGGAGTGGGGTGAATGTGAGGGGAAGAGGGGGAGCTGAATTAGGGAAGTGGGGTGGTGAAGCAGGGGCTTTCTATTCCATTTCTTAGATATGCAATCTTATAGTTGTTGTCTGCAGAGGGTGGAGGTAGGGTGCCTATATTTACATAGGGTGCTTATTATATCTACAGCTTAGGTCTTATAATAAGCCCCAGGCCGTTAATGTAACAACCCTCCATACCAGTAGCATAGCTACCGGGGGGCAGAGGGGGATCCGCGCTCTGAGGGGGCACACCTGGAGCTACTCTACTGTAACTGTATTGGCATGCGCATCGTGCCGATAGTTACATTCTGCGGCAGAGCAGGGAGACACGATCTCCCTACTCTGCCGCCGGCCGCTGTGCAGCCCCTGAAGAGGTGGTGGGGGGCCCTGTACCAGCAGTGGGCCCCCCGCCTGTCATAGCAGGGTCAGCTTGTTGAGAGGGAGCGTTATGCTCCTTCTCCCATCATCCCCCTGTTAGCATCTGACTTTACCAACGCCTACCATCAACTTGACACTCAACTACTCCTGTACTGAAATTAACTTTTTGGACACCATCATTAAGCTGCAGAACAATAAAATAGAGACATACCTGTATCAGAAGCCAATCGACCGTCCAACATACCTTAAATGGGACAGTTTCCATCCAAAACACATTAAAAACTCCATTGTCTACAGCCAAGCCATCAGATGCAATCGTATATGTTCCAACCCAATGGACAGGGATGAACACCTTGATCGCCTCAGAAAGACCTTTTTGAATCAGGGCTACCATCCAAGAACAAATGAAAACCAGATTACAAGAGCCACCAGAATATCAAGGAATCACCTGCTACATTACAAAGCTAAAGAAGAAAATATCTGGGTACCTCTAGTAGTTACCTACAATCCAAATCTGGAGGTGCTAAGGAGAGCTGCATGGAAATTACAACCTTTACTACAAAAAGATGCCCGATTACAATCCATTTTTCCAGACCCCCCACTACTGTGTTTTAGGCAGCCCCCAAATCTAAGAAGCATCATTGTCAAGAGCTCCCTGTCCTCTCCAACAGCTGCAGGTACCTTTCCCTGCAATCAGAAAAAATGTAAAACCTGTCAATTTATAATGACCACAGACAAATAAAGATCCCCAATTCACATCAGGACTACAAGATACCAGGTACTTTCAGCTGCGAAACTTCTAATGTGGTGTACCTAATTATTTGTACTAAATGTCCAACTGGGGTTCTGTATGTGGGGGAGACAGGGCAAAAGTTTAGAACAAGAATTAATTCTCACCGCAACACAAGAAGAGAAAAAAGAATGGATCTACTTGTGGCAAAACTTTTTTGTCTCCCAAATCATAGCATTATGGACATGAAATTACTTGTGTTAAAAGGTAACTTCAAAACTAAGAGAGACAGAAGAGTCTGGGAATATAAACTGATGACGACCTTTGACTGTCTTAGTGGTGGATTGAATGTGTCGCATGGATTTATATCTTTTACCTCAGCTAAGGAACTTTCCCCTCAGACTATGAGGGGTCATCCCTCAACAGAGACCCCAATCAGAGGACAATAAAACATTCCTTATCTAAGAACTGTCCCAACATTTATGGACATAACTGTTTATCACTCATGGTCATTCTGCTTCATGCCACCTATCTTATCCATGTTTTTTTTTTTTCTGTGCTATGTTGTGCATAAATATGTGATTCTTCAGAATTTGTATTAGTCTATGCCTGGTGAAGAGACCTGTGTAGTCTCGAAAGCTTGCAATTTGTTACCATCTTTTCAGTTAGCCATTAAAAGGTATCAACCACTGAGGACTCTCAATTCTAAACATTTTTTTACCAACGCCGACTCTGACAGGGGGTAGCAATGATGTCAGTACCCGGTGCCCGCTGTCAGGAGATGAGCGGGCGGTCAGAGCACCGTGGGAACAAGGAGGGAGGAAGAAAGGCGAGTTTTTTTCTTTTTTTTTTTTTAATCGGGTGCATTATACTATACAGGCTGCCTAATGGGGGTGCATTATATTGTACTGGCTGCCTAATGGGGGTGCAATATACTATACTGGCTGCCTAATGGGGGTGCATTATATTGTACTGGCTGCCTAATGGGGGTGCATTACATTGTACTGGCTGCCTAATGGGGGTGCATTATACTATACAGACTGCCTAATGGGGGTGCATTACATTGTACTGGCTTCCTAATGAGGATGCATTATACTAAACAGGCTGCCTATAGGGGGTGCATTATATTGTACCGGCTGCCTAATGGGGGTGCAATATACTATACAGACTGCCTAATGGGGGTGCATTACATTGTACTAGCTTCCTAATGAGGATGCATTATACTAAACAGTCTGCCTAATGGGGGTGCATTATACTATACAGACTGCCTAATACAGGTGCATTATACTACAAAAAAGAAAAGAATGTCCAGCTTCACCGAGTCCGTAAAAAAGAGTTTTCTTTATTCACAAACTTTAAACATGGAGGATACAGACTTCAGCACAACCATATGGGTAAGAATCTCAATGCGTTTCTGGAGACAAAGCTCCCTTAATCATGCCATGATTAAGGGAGCTTAGTCTCCAGAAACGCGTTGAGATTCTTACCCATATGGTTGTGCTGAAGTCTGTATCCTCCATGTTTAAAGTTTGTGAATAAAGAAAACTCTATTTTACGGACTCGGTGAAGCTGGACATTCTTTTCTTTTTTGGACTTTATACACCTGGACACAGCGGGTCCGTGCTCCCGAGGTTTGGTTCTTGCATCACGGGTGAGCTGGTTTATATTCCTTCTTTCTATGCATTATACTACACTGTGTTCCAAATTATTATGCACAAAGAGTTTAGGAGTGATAAGGTTAGAATTTGTTTGTTTGTCATTTAAAGTCATTGATGGTGATGTGTGTCAGGGCTCTTTATATCACTGAAAGCAATTGCAGATACCTGTGCAAATTAGTTTGGCAGGTGTGTCCAAATAAAGGCAAGACTACTTAAGAAGGCTGTACCACATTATTAAGCAGCCTATATTTTTTGCCAAAAGGGGAAAGAAAAAGGATGTGTCGGCTGCTGAGAAGCAACAAATTGTGGAGTATTTAGGTCAAGGCATGACTACAATCAACATTGCCAAGACACTTCATCGTGATCATCGCACAATCAAGAAGTATGTAGCTGATTCCCAGCACACACGTGTGCTCACTGATAAGGAAAAATTGAGGACTCTTTCCAACAGGCAATTGCGTAAGTGTTACGGTTGAGGACTAGGAGAACTGAAGTAGGTGAACCCACTGGACCGCAACAGCGAAACCTCCCCAGGACGAGTGGACCAGGTAGACCACCCCCTATACAAGGAGCGTTAAGAGCAGGCCCAGGAGAGACTACTGCACGGCAGCTGGTACCAAAAGAAGGAGGGAAGGTAAAAGGGCTAGGCAGGAACGACGGGAAAAAACATGAAAGACGACGAGACGCGGATACGGGAGCCTGACAAAAGACAGACGGACGATGGGAAACAAACCAGTAGACAAGATGAGGACACAGGAGTACGGATGAGCAGAGGACGATGGCAGGAGGACTAAGCAGAGGAACAGGAGCACCGAGGAAACGGAGACACAGGAGGACTGGAGCTGAAAGGAAACAAGGAAGCAAACAATGGTGAGGCACAAGAAACAAAAGCAAGTAATGGAAGACAAGCCGCAGAGAGAACGCTGAGCACGCTGAGAAGCGTGAAGGCCAGAGACACTTGCTAGGAAACAAATGATAATCAGGCACAGCCGAAAGGAAGAGGGGGCCTGATATGCAGAGTGGCAGCGTACCTTCGAGGTCAAGGTCCTCCAGGGGCATAGAGAACAGCAGAAGGAGCGGCTGATCATAGAAAACTGTGCGCGTGCGCAGTGAAACCTAGTGCGCGCGCGCCCGACAGGAAGGAGCCGGGGCTGCAAGCAGAGGAGTCGGTGCTGGAGGGAGGACAGGAGTGTGCCGGGACGCCGTGGAATGGTAAGTATGAGCAGGCAGCAGGGGCGGCGGCGGTGATGGCTTGACCGGCGGCGACATGACAGTAAGGTTAAAAGAGCAGCTGCAAAAATGTCTTGTCATAGCAGCAGACAAGTTTTTGAAGCTGCTGGTGCCTCCAACGTCCCCAGAACAACAAGATGCAGGGTCCTTCAGAGGTTTGCAGCTGTGCGTAAGCCATCCTGTCGACCACCTCTATCCACTGCACACAAGCAGAAATGGCTCCAGTGGGCCAAACGATACATGAAGACTGACTTCCAAACTGTTTTGTTCACCGATGAGTGCCGTGCAACGCTCGATGGCCCAGATGGATGGAGTGGAGGATGCTGGTTGATGGACACCCCATGAAAACACGGCTAAGGTGCCAACAAGGAGGAGGTGGAGTAATGTTTTGGGCTGGAATCATGGGGAGAGAGATTGTCGGCCCCTTTATGATCCCTGAAGGGGTAAAGATGAACTCCATAATCTATGTGGAGTTTCTAAAACAACACTTCCTGCCATGGTTCAAGAGGAAGAACCGTGCTTTCCGCAGCAAGAACATTTTCATGCATGATAATGCACCGTCTCATGCTGCAAAAAACACATCTGCATCTCTGGCTGCTATGGGCATAAAAGAGGACAAACTTATGGTGTGGCCACCATCTTCCCCTGACCTCAACCCCATTGAGAACCTCTGGAGCATCATCAAAAGGAGTGTCTATGATGGCGGGAGGCAGTTCACATCTAAGCAATAGCTCTGGGAGGGTATTCTGTACACATGCAAAACAATTGAAGCAGAAACCATCCAAAAACTGACAAATTCAATGGACGAGAGAGTTCAGAAGCTTCTTTCGAACAAGGGGTCCTATGTGCAAATGTAACATCACCTAGAATAAAGTTTTCACTTGAAAACTGTTTGATTTCATTTTGTAATAAGCTGATAATGCTTATAACTTCACAATTGACCATTTTTTTGTTCAAAATAAAAAAAAAGTTGAAAACTCTGCTGTGCATAATAATTTGGAACATGCATTTTGAGTGTTTTTTTTTTTTTAAAAAAGATACTGTTTTCATAGGCAGTTTGTTCCAAAACATTGCAATTATACTAGAATAGTAGATGACTGGAAAATAACAATGACTGCAATTCAGAGAGGTAATTAAGAGAAAATATGAGGAAATATTATTTGCATAATAATTTGGAACACAGTGTATACAGATTGCCTAATGAGGGTGTATCATACTATACAGACAGCCTAATGGGGGTGCATTATACTATACAGGCTGCCTAATGGGGGTGCATTATACTGTACTGGCTGCCTATGGGGAGTGCATTATAAAAATACAGGCCTATGGGGGTGCATTATATTATACAGGCCTATGGGGAGTGCATTATACTATACAGGTCTATGGGGAATGTATTATACTATACAGGCCTATGGGGAGTGCATTATACTATACAGGTCTATGGGGGTGCATTATACTATACAGGTCTATGGGAAATGTATTATACTATACAGTCCTATGGGGAGTGTATTATAATATACAGGCCTATGGGGAATGTATTATACTATACAGGCCTATAGGGAGTGTATTATACTATACAAGCCTATAGGGGGTGCATTATACTATACAGGCCTATAGGGAGTGCATTATACTATACTGGCCAATGGGGAGTGCACTATACTATACAGGTCTATGGGGAGTGCATTATACTATACAGGCCTATGGGGAGTGCATTATACTATACAGGCCTATGGGGAGTGCATTATACTATACAGGCCTATGGGGAATGCATTATACTATATTGAGGACTATTTGGCACATTGTTCTATATGGAGGCTATCTAGGGGGCCATCATACAGTGTGGGGATTAAAGTGAAGGGGCCAGCACACAGTGTTGGGGCCATCAAGCAGTTTTGGGGCTACTAAGCGGTCAGTATACTTTGTGGGGTACATTACAGTGAGGCATCATGTTATGTATAAGAGAGCATCATGCTGTGTATAGGGGAGCTGTACAGGGGGAGACTCAGGACTTTATTCAATGTTAAGTGGGCACTTATTGTTATAGGGGAACTCAGGTTACTGTGACTATCAAAGGGGCACACAGGGCATTATTACTTTCTAGGGAGCAAAATGTGGGCACTGTTTTCTAGGGCACTTGCACCCGGCATTACTATATTATAGAGGGGTGCTTTAGAATTTAGAGGGCACAGAGAATCACACAGCAGGTGCAGTAATAGGGACACATATGGCAGCAGCATTGAGGTACCAATAGGATGAGGAGTTTGTGCCGGTTGGGAATAGATGGTGACGTGCTGAAAATATGAGAATTGAAATGTGCCTTTCTTGTATTCTCTGCAGACAAGACCAGAAAAGTGAACGATTCCATCAGAAAGAACGTCAGCGGTAAGTCGCCATCTGTAACTGTGCTGTGATCTCTTATATTTTCTGTAGGACTGGTATCTACCACTGACCATATGGCGGTCATATCCATGTTGGTCTTTATACAGGTCCTTCTCAAAAAATTAGCATATAGTGTTAAATTTCATTATTTACCATAATGTAATGATTACAATTAAACTTTCATATATTATAGATTCATTATCCACCAACTGAAATTTGTCAGGTCTTTTATTGTTTTAATACTGATGATTTTGGCATACAACTCCTGATAACCCAAAAAACCTGTCTCAATAAATTAGCATATTTCACCTGTCCAATCAAATAAAAGTGTTTTTTAATAACAAACAAAAAAACCATCAAATAATAATGTTCAGTTATGCACTCAATACTTGGTCGGGAATCCTTTGGCAGAAATGACTGCTTCAATGCGGCGTGGCATGGAGGCAATCAGCCTGTGACACTGCTGAGATGTTATGGAGGCCCAGGATGCTTCAATAGCGGCCTTAAGCTCATCCAGAGTGTTGGGTCTTGCGTCTCTCAACTTTCTCTTCACAATATCCCACAGATTCTCTATGGGGTTCAGGTCAGGAGAGTTGGCAGGCCAATTGAGCACAGTAATACCATGGTCAGTAAACCATTTACCAGTGGTTTTGGCACTGTGAGCAGGTGCCAGGTCGTGCTGAAAAATGAAATCTTCATCTCCATAAAGCATTTCAGCCGATGGAAGCATGAAGTGCTCCAAAATCTCCTGATAGCTAGCTGCATTGACCCTGCCCTTGATGAAACACAGTGGACCAACACCAGCAGCTGACATGGCACCCCACACCATCACTGACTGTGGGTACTTGACACTGGACTTCAGGCATTTTGGCATTTCCTTCTCCCCAGTCTTCCTCCAGACTCTGGCACCTTGATTTCCGAATGACATGCAAAATTTGCTTTCATCAGAAAAAAGTACTTGGGACCACTTAGCAACAGTCCAGTGCTGCTTCTCTGTAGCCCATTCCAGTCCAGTGCGGCACATGTAGCCCATTTCCTGCACACGCCTGTGCACGGTGGCTCTGGATGTTTCCACACCAGACTCAGTCCACTGCTTCCTCAGGTTCCCCAAGGTCTGGAATCGGTCCTTCTCCACAATCTTCCTCAGGGTCCGGTCACCTCTTCTCGTTGTACAGCGTTTTCTGCCACATTGTTTCCTTCCAACAGACTTACCATTGAGGTGCCTTGATACAGCACTCTGGGAACAGCCTATTTGTTGAGAAATTTCTTTCTGGGTCTTACCCTCTTGCTTGAGGGTGTCAATGATGGCCTTCTTGACATCTGTCAGGTCGCTAGTCTTACCCATGATGGGGGTTTTGAGTAATGAACCAGGCAGGGAGTTTTTAAAAGCCTCAGGTATCTTTTGCATGTGTTTAGCGTTAATTAGTTGATTCAGAAGATTAGGGTAATAGGTCATTTAGAGAACCTTTTCTTGATATGCTAATTTATTGAGACAGGTTTTTTGGGTTATCAGGAGTTGTATGCCAAAATCATCAGTATTAAAACAATAAAAGACCTGACAAATTTCAGTTGGTGGATAATGAATCTATAATATATGAAAGTTTAATTGTAATCATTACATTATGGTAAATAATGAAATTTAACACTATATGCTAATTTTTTGAGAAGGACCTGTATAGAGATTATCTTCAGTAACAGTGCGGTCATCTGCTGAGGTTCTCCTCCAATATTAGGGGGCGTCACCCAGTTGTAATCAAGATTACCTGGTTAGGGGCCCACTCAGAAGCTTCGCCTCCCCTGAACCAAAACCCTAGCTATGCCTCTGGGTACATGAAACCCCCGTATATATATACTGCGGTATGGGAGACTCCTGTATATAATATATGGCCCCCGTATATATACTGCGGTACAGGAGAGTCCTGTATATAATATATGGACCCCGTATATAAATTGGGGTACAGGAGACCCCCATATATATACACTGCGGTACGGGAGACCCTTGTATATAATATATGGCCCCCGTATATATACTGCGGTACTGGAGACTCCTGTATATAATATATGGCTCCCGTATATATACCGCGGTACTGGAGACTCCTGTACATAATATATGGCCCCCGTATATATACTGCGGTACGGGAGACTCCTGTATGTCATATATGGCCCCAGTATACTGCAGTACACGAGACCCCTATATATAATATATGGCCCCCGTGAATATACTGCGGTACAGGAGACCCCTATATATAATATATGGCCCCCGTATATATACCGCGGTACAGGAGACCCCTGTATATAATACATGGCCCCCATATATAAACTGCGGTACAGGAGACTCCTGTATACAGTATAATATATGGCCCCCATATATACTGCGGTACGGGAGACTCCTGTATATAATGTATGGCCTCCTTATATACAGTGCCTTACGAAAGTATTCGGCTCCCTGGAACTTTTCAACCTTTTCCCACATATCATGCTTCAAACATAAAGATACCAAATGTAAATTTTTGGTGAAGAATCAACAACAAGTGGAACACAATTGTGACGTGGAATGAAATTTATTGGTTATTTTAAATGTTTGTGGACATTCACAAACGGAAAAGCGGGGCATGCAATATTATTCGGCCCCTTTACTTTCAGTGCAGCAAACTCACTCCAGAAGTTCATTGTGGATCTCTGAATGATCCAATGTTGTCCTAAATGCCTAATGATGATAAATATAATCCACCTGTGTGTAATCAAGTCTCTGTATAAATGCACCTGCTCTGTGATAGTCTCAGGGTTCTGTTTGAAGCACAGAGAGCATCACGAAGACCAAGGAACACAACAGGCAGGTCCGTGATACTGTTGTGGAGAAGTTTAAAGCCGGATTTGGATACAAAATGATTTCCAAAACTTTAAACATCCCAAGGAGCACTGTGCAAGCGATCATATTGAAATGGAAGAAGTACCATACCACTGCAAATCTACCAAAACCCGGCTGTCCCTCTAAACTTTCATCTCAAACAAGGAGAAGACTGATCAGAGATGCAGCCAAGAGGCCCATGATCACTCTGGATGAACAGCAGAGATCTAAAGCTGAGGTGGGACAGTCTGTCTATAGGACAACAATCAGTCGTACACTGCACAAATCTGGCCTTTATGGAAGAGTAGCAAGAAGAAAGCCATTTCTCAAAGATATCCATAAAAAGTGTTGTTTAAAGTTTGCAATAAGCCACCTGGGAGAAACGTGGAAGAAGGTGCTCTAGTCACATGAAACCATAATCGAACTTTTTGGCAACAATGCCAAACGATATGTTCGGTGTAAAGCAAACATAGCTCATCACCCTGAACACAGCATCCCCACTGTCAAACATGGTTGTGACAGCATCATGGTTTGGGCCTACTTTTCTTCAGCAGGGACAGGGAAGATGGTTAAAATTGATGGGAAGATGAATGGAGACAAATGCATGACCATTCTTGAAGAAAACCTGTTGGAGTCTGCAAAAGACCTGAGACTGGGGCGGAGATTTGTCTTCCAACAAGACAATGATCCCAAACATAAAGCAAAATCTACAATGGAATGGTTCACAAATAAACGTATCCAGGTGTTCGAATGGCCAAGTCAAAGTCCAGACCTCAATCCAATTGAGAATCTGTGGAAAGAGCTGAAATCTGCTGTTCACAAACGATCTTCATCAAACCTCACTGAGCTCGAGCTGTTTGCCAAGGAAGAATGGGCAAGAATTTCAGTCTCTCGATGTACAAAACTGATAGAGACATACTCCAAGCGACTAGCAGCTGTAATCGCAGCAAAAGGTGGCGCAACAAAGTATTAAGTTAAAAGGGCCGAATAATAATGCACGCCCCACTTTTCAGTTTGTGAATGTCCACAAAAATCTAAAATAACCAATAAATTTTGTTCCACATCACAATTGTGTTCCACTTGTTGTTGATTCTTCACCAAAAATTTACATTTGGTATCTTTATGTTTGAAGCATGATATGCGGGAAACGGTTGAAAAGTTCCAGGGAGCCGAATACTTTCGCAAGGCACTGTAGAGAAGAGAGAGAGAGGATTCAAAAAGATATGAATAAACTAGAGCAGTGGGCAGCAACTAACAGAATGGTTTTTAACAGGAAAAAATTCAAAATACTATATCTGAGTAATAATAATGAAAAAGGCATATACAGAATGGGAGGAATAGGGCTAAGCAGCAGCACATGTGAAAAAGATTTGGGTATACTAATAGATCACAATGGCTTAGTGGTTAGCACTGCAGCCTTGCAATGCTGGAGTCCTGGGTTCAAATCCCACTAAGGACAACATCTGCAAAGAGTTTGTATGTTCTCTCCGTGTTTGTGTGGTTTTCCTCCAACATTCCAAAGACATACTGATAGGGAATATAGAATGTGAGCCCCATTGGGGCCAGCGATGATAATGTGTGCAAAAACTGTAAAGGCCCCGTCTCACATAGCGAGATCGCTGCTGAGTCACTAGTTTTGTGACGCAACAGCGACCTCAGTAGCGATCTCGCTATGTGTGACACGTACCAGCGATCAGGCCCCTGCTGCGAGATCGCTGGTCGTGTCGGAATGGCCTGGACCTTTTTTTGGTCGTTGAGGCCCCGCTGACATCGCTGAATCGGTGTGTGTGACACCGATCCAGCGATGTCTTCACTGGTAACCAGGGTAAACATCGGGTTACTAAGCGCAGGGCCGCGCTTAGTAACCCGATGTTTACCCTGGTTACCAGCGTAAATGTAAAAAAAAACAAACACTACATACTCACCATCTGATGTCCGTCAGGTCCCTTGCCGTCTGCTTCCTGCTCTGAGTGCCGCCGTACAGTGAGAGCGCAGCACAGCAGTGACGTCACCGCTCTGCTCTCACTGTACGGCGGCACTCAGAGCAGGAAGCAGACGACAAGGGACACCGAAAGGCGAGTATGTACTGTTTGTTTTTTTTGGTAACCAGGGTAAACATCGGGTTACTAAGCGCGGCCCTGCGCTTAGTAACCCGATGTTTACCCTGGTTACCCGGGTGCTGCAGGGGGACTTCGGCATCGTTGAAGACAGTTTCAACGATGCCGAAGTCGTTCCCCTGATCGTTGGTCGCTGGAGAGAGCTGTCTGTGTGACAGCTCCCCAGCGACCACACAGCGACTTACCAACGATCACGGCCAGGTCGTATCGCTGGTCGTGATCGTTGGTAAATCGCTATGTGAGACGGGGCCTTAAAGCTCTGTGGAATATGTTGGTGCTATGTAATTAAAGAGATTAGATCACAGACTGAACATGAGTCAACAGTGTGATGCAACAGCAAAAAGGGCATATACAGTTTTAGGATGTATTAACAGAAGCATACAGTCTAGATCAAGCGAAGTCATTATTGCCCTCTACTCCTCTTTGGTCAGATCTCATCTGGAATACTGTGTCCAGTTTTGGGCACCACATTTTAGAAATAGACAACAAACTGGAGCAAATTCAGAGAAGAGCCACCAGAATGGTGACTGGTCTGCAAACCACGTCCTATGAGGAACGGTTACAGGATTTGGGAATATTTAGCTTGCAAATAAGACGATTGAGAGGAGACTTAAGGTACCTTAACACTAAACGACTTTGCAGCGATAACGATAGCGATCCGTGACGTTGCAGCGTCCTGGATAGCGATATCGTTGTGTTTGACACGCAGCAGCGAACTGGATCCTGCTGTGATATCGCTGGTCGTTGCTGAAAGTCCAGAACTTTATTTGGTCGTCAGATCGGCGTGTATTTGACAGCAAAAGCAACGATGCCAGCAATGTTTTACAATGGTAACCAGGGTAAATATTGGGTTACTAAGCGCAGGGCCGCGCTTAGTAACCCGATATTTACCCTGGTTACCATTGTAAAAGTAAAAAAAAAACCAAAACAGTACATACTCACCCTCTGATGTCTGTCACGTCCCCCGGCGTCCGCGCTGCTGCTCAGAGCTTCCCGCACTGACTGTGAGTGCCGGCCGTAAAGTAAAAGCAGAGCACAGCGGTGACGTCACCGCTGCGCTCTGCTTTTACTTTACGGCCGGCACTCACAGTCAGTGCGGGAAGCAGACGCCGGGGGACGTGACACCGGAATGTGAGTATGTACTGTTTGGGTTTTTTTACATTTACGATGGTAACCAGGGTAAACATCGGGTTATTAAGCGCGGCCCTGCGCTTAGTAACCCGATGTTTACCCTGGTTACCCGGGGACTTCGGCATCGTTGGTCGCTGGAGAGCTGTCTGTGTGACAGCTCCCCAGCGACCACACAACGACTTACCAACGATCACGGCCAGGTCGTATCGCTGGTCGTGATCGTTGGTAAATCGTTTAGTGTGAAGGTACCTTTAGTATCTGTCTACAAATATCTCAAGGGCTGTCATACTGTAGAGGGATCAGCTTTATTCTCATTTGCACAAGGAAAGATTAGAAGCAATGGGATGAAACTGAATGGGAGGAGACACAGATTAGATTTTAGAAAAAAACTTTTTGACAGTGAGGGTGATCAATGAGTGGAACAGGCTGCCATGAGAGGTGGGGAGTTCTCCTTCAATTGAAGTCTTCAAACAGAGGCTGGACAGCCACTGTCTGGGATGATTTAGTGAATCCTGCTTTGAGCAGGGGGTTGTACCAGATGACCCAGGAGGTCCCTTCCTACTCTACAATTCTATGATTCTATGATTAATGTAAAAAAATGAACTTTTTTAAATTTACCAAATGGCTGCAGTGAAACAAATAGTGAAAATTTAAAGAGGTCTGAATACTTTCAGTACCCACTGTACCAGCCTGAGAGTACTAGCCCCCGGCTTTGAGCTTTAGCAAGGCTGTTTGTCAAAAATGGGGGGGACCCCACGCCATTTTTTAAAATGATTTATTTAAATATTAAAAAAAAAAAAAAAAAACAGCATGGGGGCCCCTCTATTCTTGATTACCAGCCTTGTTGAAGCAGACAGTTGAGGATAACAGCCCTCAGCTGTGAGTTTTGCCTGGCTGGTTATAGAAAATGCAGGGGAACCCACACCATTTTTTATTTATTTATTGTTTTATTTATTTATTTATTGCGCAGGTGACAGCTGATGAATACCCCCATCAGCCGCTCCTGCTTCCTCATCACACCCAGATGCTCCACTACAGAAATATCATGTCCATTTTGTGGTGTGCTGTGTGTGTCAAGTACTTCACCCACCTGTGAGTCAGAATCCTTCACAGCATACAGGGCCCCAAAGCGTCGCAGACACACACAAATGTTATCAAAGTCCCAATTCATTTTCAATAAAACTTTACTCAATTCGTGCATCTTCATAACAGACTTAATCCAACAATCTTCAGAAAACATAAGAATTTCTCATCCTGCACTTTCCCTGGTCTTTTCCTTCAGCTTATCTTCTAGCACCGTGGCTTCCAGACCCGCAGTCCCCTGGGAATTCCAGCTTTCTGATACATAGCTCCCAACTTTTGAGGAAGGGAAAGAGGGACAAAGCCAGCGGCGCGCTAAGCGTGCCGCGGCAAATTTTAGGCCACACCTCTGACCACACCCATTTCACAACTAGCCACGCCCCAACCACACCCATTTAGCACTTCTGATCACAATGTTTCGTAAACCATAATTATGAACAAAAAAATATGGCCACACACGACGTTCCATACTGTACAATGGCCACACACGACGCTCCATGCTGTACAATGGCCACACACGACGCTCCATACTATACAAAGGCCACACACGACGCTCCATACTGTACAATGGCCACACACAACGCTCCATAGTGTACAATGGCCACACACGACGCTCCATACTGAACAATGGCCACACACGACGCTCCATAGTGTACAATGGCCACACACGACGCTCCAGACTATACAAAGGCCACACACGACGCTCCATAGTGTACAATGGCCACACACGATGCTCCACACTGTACAATGGCCACACACGACGCTCCATAGTGTACAATGGCCACACACGATGCTCCATACTATACAAAGGCCACACACGACGCCCCATACTGTACAATGGCCACACACGACGCTCCATACTGTACAATGGTCACACACGATGCTCCATACTGTACAATGGCCACACACGACGCTCCATACTGTACAATGGCCACACATGACGCTCCATAGTGTACAAAGGCCACACACGACGCTCCATACCATACAAAGGCCACACACGACACTCCATACTGTACAATGGCCACACACGACGCTCCATACTGTACAATGGTCACACATGACGCTCCATAGTGTACAATGGCCACACACGACGCTCCATAGTGTACAATGGCCACACACGACGCTCCATACTATACAATGGCCACACACGACACTCCATAGTGTACAATGGCCACACACGACGCTCCATAGTGTACAATGGCCACACACGACGCTCCATAGTGTACAATGGCCACACACGACGCTCCATAGTGCACAATGGCCACACATGACGCTCCATACTGTATAATGGCCAAACATGACGCTCCATACTGTATAATGGCCACACATGACGCTCCATACTGTATAATGGCCACACATGACGCTCCATACTGTATAATGGCCACACATGACGCTCCATACTGTACAATGGCCATTGGCCACATTATTCTCCATACTGTATAATGGCCCCACATGATGCTGCGTACAGTATACTTGCCCCATGTAATGGTCCATACAGTATAATGGCGCCACATGATGCTTTGTACAGTATAATGGCCCCACACGATGCTGGCTATAGTATAATGGCCACACATAATGCTGGGTACAGTATAATGGCCCCACATGATGCTCCATACAGTATAATGGCCCCACACAATGCTGGGTGCAGTATAATGGCCACACATGGTTACCGTACCCCCATCATTGCCTTCTCCATCACTACACACAGACACCTTTCACTGCGCTCCCTCACAGCAGCCGGCAGCTTCCACTCCCACGGCGCTGAATGGTGTCATCCAGCTGCACCGCTGACTGCTCACATCGCTGCAGCTGTGATTCGCCACTGATAAAGACCTCCGTGTCTCCTGTGCCAGTCAGTGTCAGAGCGAGGAGCAATATCTGCTCAGATCTGACACAGCCAGCGTCTGCTCCGTACACCTCGTACACATGCGACTCCGCTCCATACACCTCATACACACACGACTCCGCTCCATACACCTTGCACATGCGGCTCCGCTCCATACACCTCATACACATGGAGTTCCCCCACCGCCGCAGGGCCGAGGGGTACCCGGTACCGGGCCTCTGAGTCTCTGTTCTGGGGTTGTCACGGTGGCTAGACCCAGTCCGTGGCCCTGCTGAGGGGTGTCCAGTGAAAGGTGGTGCGTGGTGGTGATGTTGTGGTGCGGTGCTGGTCGCAGTAAATTACGAGGACACCAGGTTGCAGTCTCTTTACCTCTTTACTGATGTCTTCAGGATCCTCAGTCCGGAATACGGTTAACCGGGCTGCGCAAGTCCGGCCGGTCCGATGGCACCTCCAGAGTTCCCTTTGCAGGTGGAAATCTGTGCCTACCTTCTAGCGCTTGTGTGTTGTGGTCCTCCCCTGCTGTGCTTACGGGATAGTCCCCACAACTGCTGTGTCTGTTTCTGAAGTTCCCTCACAACTCGATTATGATGTTCTGCTTCGTCCCCCAGATGATATGGCTAAGACGCACCCGTATGACGGGTAGGCTCAGAGCTCTTCCTGGACCCTAGTGTCGCCCCTCTCCTGTTGTTGCCCCCTATGTCTTCTTAGGTGAATTGGGTGAGACAGCCCGCCTATAACTGACTGTCCTGCCGTAGGTTTGAAGTTAGGCCTGGAGCTCTATACTTCCTCGGCGTTCTGGCCACCGGCTGCGCGCCTCAGTAGGATGTTGCCTCGTCTTACAGCACGACTCCTACTGGTGTTTCTCCTTGTTGCGTTGATCTCGTTTCTCACTCAGCACAATAAACCTCGCTTCTTGTCCTTTCTTAGGGCACCGCCGCTATCTCGTGCAGGCGCGGTCCCGTAACGTTCTCTCTGTTCGCTAGGCCTCTGTCAGGATCCCACCCCTGACAGGGACCCCCCTGAATCTTCCCCTGCAACACCCTATGCCACAAGATGTTGCCTGGTTCCAACCCAGTCAGTTTTCTGTCTAACTTCCTATCCAACCCCCAGTTTTACCAGACTGTGAGGAGTGGCCTAATACATAGCACCCTTAGCTCCCCCTGGAGGCCAGACTGTGAAGTGTATTGGTGTCTGTGATACCTGGTCAGGTGAACTCCTTCAGAGCCATCAGACGTACCATAGCCCCCCTTAGCGGCGGAGCATCAGTACTGCAACGACCAGGACTCTGGGGCGCTGCACTCCCCCCCGGTTAAATCCAGTACTCCTGGACTGGGAAGAAAACAACAATACATGTCAGCAAAAAGACATACAATTTTGAAATGCAATAACAATAAGCAAATTTGAACTGAGCTTCCCTTTATGGGAGGTGAGGACACTTGAACGTTACAACATGGTTAAATACTTTAAATAACATACTATAAATAACTTTTCTTACCCAACCGGGTATTCTACTAAGTGCAAATTTTGAACAATAATTCAACGTTGCCTTTAAGGACGTACACACTGAATCCACTAAAGACCTTCTTATAAAACACTATAAGGCTAATCAACTTTTCTTCATTTTCCACCTTTACATCTGCAGGACCGCCTGTCTATTTGCCCCAGGCCTACTGCCTCTCGTTCTGCCTTTCTGCTACTATACACAGTATAGAACTTATCTTCCTTCTCTCAGTTCAGGATCACCGAGCCATCTCTGTATGGCTCCTAGGAGGACTCGCCGACTAACCCCGTACGGGTTCACTTCCTGTCCTCATTCTCTAACACATTATTAAACATTCCTCACAATTAACTAGCTAACTACATATAACTGTTACATGTCAGCATTATTATTTCTTCTTTTAAAGCATCATCATTCTCTAAGTGCTATCGATGAACGTTCCCTTTAAGAAGGGACCAAGTCTCTATGAGGTAGTGCAACTTCTCAAGCTGCAAGTCCGTATGCAGTAAGGACTCCGGTGCTGTTTCCAGGAACATTTTCTTCGCAAAGAGTCCTTTCTTTTGTAAAACCAGTAGAGGGCACCTTTAAGAAGGTGCAAACTATTTACAATGAGTTTGTAATCATGCAGTGTTCATGATCCAGCAGTTCTTTCAACAATGATAAAACAGGAAACAAAAGCAAAAACAGAGGAAGGGATCCCGGGTAAACAAAGGGATCCCTTTAAGAGTTAACCCTAGTCGGGTTATAGCAGCAGAGAAACACATAGAAGGGCGAACAGTTAACTATTTACATCCCCGTCGAGCAGTAGGGCTTCATAGTATGCTGCAAGACATCAGCTGGTGGTGGACCTCTCCTGATCGTGCAGGCTTCGGCCCCTGGTCCCCGGCTGATGTGGCATCAGTGTCAATGGTTGGTCTCTCTGGTGCAGTCAGGTCACCCGGTGTCTGGATTCGAAGGCTAACACTAGCTGCCAGCTCAGTAGCTGCAACAAGGCGTACGGTGGCGATAGTAGTAAGATCTGTCAAGTCTGGTTCAATCATGGTTGAGGTAACAGGTGACACCCCCTCCAGCCCACATCGTTGGACGTTCCGAGCGCACCATCCTTGTGCACTCCGGTGGTGGGTGTAGGTCACCTGATCCCCCCTCTGCAATAGTGGGTCACCATATCGGTTGCGGAAAGGAGTCTTCACATCGTGACTAGTAACGAAGACGTCAGTCAGTAGTCCCGCTTCCTGTATGGAGCCCCAACCCTGCTTTGGGTGAAAGGCCAGCACATTTCCCCGCTTTACCACATCTTTCCCGCCGCGCGCAGGCTTTGGGTGCCATACCTTTGGCGCATCAGTTTGTTCTGTCTCTTTTCGGTTTTTCCAATGTAAGATCAGGCATTGTTTATATTGTTCCCAAGTGAGCACAGCAAGGGTGAGGCCTTCCTCCCGAGCTCCATCCGGCCCGATCCAAGGGGTGTCCCACTGGAGGATCACCCCGTCTGAGCTCATGTCTATGGGTTCTCCCATCTTGGTCGGTAGTGGAGGTACCAGCTTCCCCATCGTGTCGGGGGTGAGGATCACCCGCTCAACCGAGAAGAAGCGGTTATTGTTGGGGTGAGGAGCGGTCGCGGGAGCGGGATCGGTCGGGAGAGCAGGATCGGTCAGGGGAGCAGAATCGGCCGGGGGAGTAGGGGTGCCTTCCATACCTGTGCATGATGTGATTCCACCGATGTCGATCCGTTCCGCTGACAAGGACACTGGAATCGGCTGCAGCCCGGACCGCGGCTCCGCCAAGGCGGCCTCCCGATGTGGCTCCGCTCTCCATGGCTCCGCATCTGCTGGCTCCGTGGTCGGGATAGGTAGGCTCAGCTCCTCCGCCGGCGGCTCCAAGGAGTTCAGATCCTTCCGCTGCGGTGGACGCGGGTCCGCCTCTGGTGGGTGAGGGCAAGCCGGGATCACTTCGTCGTCGCTCGGGCACTTGCTGATCATCATCGCTGTCCGGCATTCGGCGGCAACGCATGCACCTGGCTCCGCCATTTCTCCAAGGTTGAGCTCCCTCTTCACCTCGTTCCCGCCTTTGCCAATCAGGGGGCGGTTCTCCTCTGCTGCTGGGCAGATCGTCATCTCGCAGCAGGAGTCAGAGGGGGCGGTCGCTACTATTGGCGCCGCTTCGGTAGTCTCCTCCCATGGCACGCCCTCCTTCTTCCTCTGCGCTCCCTGTGGCGCTGCAATGGCGACGGGTTTTGGCGGGAACTTTTGGTGGCAAGTGGCAATACACAGTCCTTACAACAAGTCACAGTCCAGGCGCAATAAATCACAGTTCCAAGGCACACATGACCTGATTCTTCAGGCTTAAGTAGATCCTGTTCGTGACGCCAAGTTGGAGCGCCCCCACCGCCGCAGGGCCGAGGGGTACCCGGTACCGGGCCTCTGAGTCTCTGTTCTGGGGTTGTCACGGTGGCTAGACCCGGTCCGTGGCCCTGCTGAGGGGCGTCCAGTGAAAGGTGGTGCGTGGTGGTGATGTTGTGGTGCGGTGCTGGTCGCAGTAAATAACGAGGACACCAGGTTGCAGTCTCTTTACCTCTTTACTGATGGCTTCAGGATCCTCAGTCCGGAATACGGTTAACCGGGCTGCGCAAGTCCAGCCGGTCCGATGGCACCTCCAGAGTTCCCTTTGCAGGTGGAAATCTGTGCCTACCTTCTAGCGCTTGTGTGTTGTGGTCCTCCCCTGCTGTGCTTACGGGATAGTCCCCACAACTGTTGTGTCTGTTTCTGAAGTTCCCTCACAACTCGATTATGATGTTCTGCTTCGTCCCCCAGATGATATGGCTAGGACGCACCCGTATGACGGGTAGGCTCGGAGCTCTTCCTGGACCCTAGCGTCACCCCTCTCCTGTTGTTGCCCCCTATGTCTTCTTAGTTGAATTGGGTGAGACAGCCGGCCTATAAGTGACTGTCCTGCCGTAGGTTTGAAGTTAGGCCTGGAGCTCTATACTTCCTCGGCGTTCCGGCCACCGGCTGCGCAGCCTCAGTAGGATGTTGCCTCGTCTTACAGCACGACTCCAACTGGTGTTTCTCCTTGTTGCGTTGATCTCGTTTCTCACTCAGCACAATAAACCTCGCTTCTTGTCCTTTCTTAGGGCACCGCCGCTGTCTCGTGCAGGCACGGTCCCGTAACGTTCTCTCTGTTCGCTAGGCCTCTGTCAGGATCCCACCCCTGACAGGGACCCCCCTGAATCTTCCCCTGCAACACCCTCTGCCACAAGATGTTGCCTGGTTCCAACCCAGTCAGCTTTCTGTCTAACTTCCTATGCAACCCCCAGTTTTACCAGACTGGGAGGAGTGGCCTAATACATGGCACCCTTAGCTCCCCCTGGAGGCCAGACTGTGAAGTGTATTGGTGTCTGTGAAACCTGGTCAGGTGAACTCCTTCAGTGCCATCAGACGTACCATAGCACCCCTTTGCGGCGGAGCATCAGTACTGCAACGACCAGGACTCTGGGGCGCTGCACACATGACTGCGCTCCATACACCTAGCACATGTGGCTCCGCTCTGTACACCTCATACACACACGGCTCCACTCCGTACACCTCGCACACACACGGCTCCACTCCGTACACCTCGTACACACACGGCTCCTCTCCGTACACATTGCACACGCTGCTTGGCTCCGTATACCTTGCACACACATGGCTCCGCTCTGTACACCTCATACACATACGGCTCCTCTTCATAGATCTCGTACACACACGGCACCACTCTGTACACCTCGTACACACACGGCTCCACTCCGTACACCTCGTGCACACACGACTCCGCTCCATACACCTTGCACATGCGGCTCCGCTCCGTTCACCTCGTACACACACGACTCTGCTCCATACACCTTTCACACGCTGCTCTGATCCATACACCTTGTACACACACGGCTCTGCTACATCCACACTGTAAACACCTCCTGACCTCACACATATGCTTACCTTCCAGCGTCATGACAACCAGCAGAGTCCTGTACACGGAGGTCCTCCCGATCATGTGACCCCCTGACTCCTCCCATCCTGTGACTTCATCACAGGTCTTGAGCCTGTGCGCAGAGAGCAGCCAATATGCTGCAGTTCTCTGCTGGACGGGTGCAGGGGCTCAGGGACTGACCAGGTGATATTACACCCCTCCCAACCAGTGCGTGACAACTAATGTCCCGCCCGGGATCGCGGGGCTGACTGTCAAAATCGGGACTGTCCCGCTGGATCCGGGATGGTTGGGAGGTATGGAGCAGCACATGACAGAATGGGGGCGCAGGATAGGAGCAGCACATGACAGAATAGGGGCACAGGATGGGAGCACATGACAGGATTGGGACGCAGGATGGAAGCAGTACATATCAGGATGGGGACCATATACCAATATAAATGCTCGCCACCCGGGCGTAGAACGGGTTCAATAGCTAGTCTATCTATATACACACACTGGTATATGTCCCTTATACTGGGCCTCATCTTGGTATATATATCCCCATCCTGGTAATATATCTCCCTTATCTTGGTATATGCCCCCCCCATTCTGGTGCTGTTCTTTAACTCCTTTATTACCTATGCCGTAATAGTACGACATAGGTAATAAACCCCGTTTCAGCGCGGGCTCCGGCACTGAGCCCGCACTGAACTGAGCACGTCAGCTGATCTATACAGCGGAGCCACGTGTGTGTACGAGGTGTACTGAGTGGAGCTGCATGTGTGTACGAGGTGAACCGAGCGAAGCCGCGCGTGTGTGTGTACGAGGTGTACCGAGCGGAGCTGCGTGTGTGTGTGCAAGGTGTACCGAGCGGAGCCGCGTGTGTGTGTCCGAGGTGTACCAAGCGGAGCCGCATGTGTATACGAGGTGAACCGAGCGGAGCCGCGTGTGTGTGTGCGAGGTGTACCGAGCGGAGCTGCTTGTGTGTGTACGAGGTGTACCGAGCGGAGCCACGTGTGTGTACGAGGTGAACCGAGCGGAGCCGCTTGTGTGTGTACGAGGTATACCGAGCGGAGCCACGTGTGTGTGTGCGAGGTGTACCAAGCGGAGCCGCTTGTGTGTGTGTGCGAGGTGTACCGAGCGGAGCCGCTTGTGTATGTGTACGAGATGTACCGAGCGGAGCCGCTTGTGTGTGTACGAGGTGTACCGAGCGGAGCCGCTTGTGTGTGTGTACGAGGTGTACCGAGCGGAGCCGCTTGTGTGTGTACGAGGTGTACCGAGCGGAGCCGCGTGTGTGTGTGCGAGGTGTACCGAGCGGAGCCGCTTGTGTGTGTGTGCGAGGTGTACCGAGCGGAGCCGCTTGTGTGTGTACGAGGTGTACCGAGTGGAGCCACGTGTGTGTACGAGGTGAACCGAGCGGAGCCGCTTGTGTGTGTACGAGGTGTACCGAGCGGAGCCACGTGTGTGTGTGCGAGGTGTACCGAGCGGAGCCGCTTGTGTGTGTGTGCGAGGTGTACCGAGCGGAGCCGCTTGTGTATGTGTACGAGATGTACCGAGCGGAGCCGCTTGTGTGTGTACGAGGTGTACCGAGCGGAGCCGCTTGTGTGTGTGTACGAGGTGTACCGAGCGGAGCCGCTTGTGTGTGTACGAGGTGTACCGAGCGGAGCCGCGTGTGTGTGTGCGAGGTGTACCGAGCGGAGCCGCTTGTGTGTGTGTGCGAGGTGTACCGAGCGGAGCCGCTTGTGTGTGTACGAGGTGTACCGAGCGGAGCCGCGTGTGTGTACGAGGTGTACCGAGTGGAGCCGCGTGTGTGTACAAGGTGTACTGAGCGGAGCCGCGTGTGTGTACGAGGTGTACCGAGCGGAGCTGCGTGTGTGTACGAGGTGAACCGAGCGGAGCCGCGCGTGTGTGTACGAGGTGTACCGAGTGGAGCCGCGCGTGTGTGTGCGAGGTGTACCGAGCGGAGCCGCTTGTGTGTGTGTACGAGGTGTACCGAGCGGAGCCGCTTGTGTGTGTACGAGGTGTACCGAGCGGAGCCGCTTGTGTGTGTGTACGAGGTGTACCGAGCGGAGCCGCTTGTGTGTACGAGGTGTACCGAGCGGAACCGCTTGTGTGTGTACGAGATGTACCAAGCGGAGCCACGTGTGTGTACGAGGTGAACCGAGCGGAGCCGCGTGTGTGTGTGCGAGGTGTACCGAGCGGAGCCGCGTGTGTGTACGAGGTGCACCGAGCGGAGCCACGTGTGTGTGTGAGGTGCACCGAGCGGAGCCGCGTGTGTGTGTGCGAGGTGCACTGAGCGGAGCCGTGTGTGTGTGTGTGTGCGAGGTGTACCGAGCGGAGCTGTGTGTGTGTATGAAGTGCACCGAGTGGAGCCATGTGCACATTATAGCACATGATGATACAGTGTCAGACTGTCACAGGGGCTTTGGCTTAGCCCTTTTTATGCGTGGGGAAATAGCAGCCACAATAGCGTCGTGCCATCACCCTCTCCCAGGGAGCTGCAGCTGCTCCTCCTCAAATGCACTGACTGGAGACAGACGTGTCAGTGAGTCATCGATCTGTGACATGGACTACTCACTCACACTGATCTGCATCTGTCGCTCTGGAATAAGATAACACAGCAGTGAGCACTGAGCAGCCGAGGCAAACAGAGGGAGGCTGTGAGTGTGTCCGTCCCTCCCTGCTCAGCCCCATTCATTCCACACACGATTACACTAGCCAGGCATTATAATTAGCAGCTCCAGTCCACTCACACTGGTCTGCTGCTTACATTCTAGTAGGTGCTCCCCGTCCACTTTCCCCATCCTGGGTGAAAAAGCAGGTTGCATCTGCAATTCCTGTAAGGACCGTAAGTCCAGGATGTCATGGGAGGTAACGCACAGGCAAGCCACCGACCCTTCCAGACTGCCTCGCTTTTCACGTGCTTTAAGATCTAACATCTCCAGACCTGCTTCCCTCAGAGCTTCTTCTGTCTCTTTCAACTGTTACTCACCACACAACTACTACCACTCCTTCTAGAACAATTCCTCTCACTCTGCTCTAGCTCCTCCCAATAACTGAAAATTACCTCAGAAAGGCACTCTCCCTGCCACTACACTGGCTCCGCCCCCTTTCTCAACTGTCACTACTCTGACTGAAACCAGATCTCAACACAATCTAATCTCCTACTCTACAGTGCCCCCTTTAACACTAACCCACAACTACACTGACTGTTCCTATTCCTGTCCCTTAACACGCAGATATCAGAAGTGTCAGTCATTATCATATTAAACAGTGTCAACTATCATAAGCTACTCAGGGCACACAGCAAACACAAAACATACCCAGTTTCATTAGGTAGACATGCACAGGAATGCAGGGCTCAAACCAGCTGCCTGCACACCCCTTACACCATGCTCCTAAAACAGTGGTTTACCGCTACATATGGGGTATCAGTGTACTCAGGACAAATTACACAATAACTCTTGGGGTCCAGTTTCTCCTGTTACTCTTGGGAAAATAAAAAACTGGGGGGGGCGAAAAGATCATTTTTGTGGAAAAAATGATTTTTTATTTTCACGGTTCTACGTTATAAACTTATGTGAAGCACTTGGGGGTTCAAAATGCTCACCACACATCTAGATAAGTTCCTTAGGTGGTCTAGTTTCCAAAATGGTGTCACTTGTGGGGGGTTTACACTGGTTAGGCACATCAGGGTTCAGGCCGGACTTGGACAAAAAAGCAGCCCTGCCACATAAACCCCACAAACTATAAAACACTCCTCACCTCGATCAGTTAATTTTGCTTTACTTTGTTGTGCCCCACACTCTCCTAAAAGGAGATATTTGAAGAGCCACATGTGAATGGCGCCACAGTGCGCATGATCGACCTCAGCTGCATTCACATGGTGCTCTATAGAGCTTCGATATTCAGAATCATGGGTGTCCCAGCAGTCGGATCTCCAGCAATTGGAAAGTTATTCCCTATCCAGATTAGAGGAGATTACTTGGGATAATCCATTTAAACAGGTTTTCCAATATTTTATTTTTATTTGGCCATAGTAATATTGAAAATACTAAACTAATGTTGACCCTTACAAAGTCCAATGTCGCCTCTTCGACAACAAGATAGGAGAAGTGGTACTGTACAGGACGAGCTTCAGGTATTTGTGTGCCCCGAGTGAAAGTCTCAGTTGGCCTCTTTAACACATACCACAATTCATAATGCACAGATACAGCAGAGAAATATAGAGATAGTACAATGCCAAAGATTACATTACATGAGTGATAAATATTGTACATAGGTCATAAATCAGATAGTATATTGCTCCATACAGTATTACGGGTACCACATAGCACTCCATGCAGAATAACATGCCCCATATACTGCGCCATACAGTATAATGAGCCTCAAATATTGCTTCATACTGTATTATGGGTACCACATAGTCCTCCATACAGTATTGTGGGCCCCATATAGTGCTCCATATAGAATAATGAGCCCTATATATTGCTCCATACAGTATTATGTTCACCACATAGTACTCCATACAGTATTGTGGGCCCCATATAGAACTCCATACAGAATAACATGCCCTATATATTGATCTATATAGTATATTGAGCCCCATATATTGCTCCATACAGAATAATAAGCCCCATATAATGCTCCATACAGTATTATGGGTACCACATAGTGCTCCATACAGTATAATGAGCCCATATAATGCTCCATACAGAATAATGATTCTCATATATTGCTCCAAACAGTATAATAAGCCCCATGTAATGTTCCAAACAGTATAATGAGCCCTGTATAATGCTCCAAACAGTATAATGCGCCCCATTTAATACTCCATACAGTATAATGAGCCCCATACCTTGCTCCATACAGAATGGGCCCCATATGATTCTCAATACAGAATATGATGGACCCCATATAATGCTCCAGTTTATGATGGGCCCAATGTATTGCTTCAAACTCCAAACAGAATGGGCCCCATATAATGCTCCATACAGTATATGATGGGCTCCATATGATGCTCCATATAATGGGCCCCATATTATGCATCAGCATAATGGGTCCCATATGATGCTTCATATAATGCTCCAGTGTATGATGGGCCCCATATAATGCTCCATACAGTATATGATGGACCTTACATATTCTCCAAACAGAATGGACCCCATATAACACTCCATATATAATGGGCCCCATATGATGCTCCGGTATATGATGGGCCCCATATATTGCTCAGCACATTTGAAAAAAAAAGCTGAAATCCTCACCTCTCCTCGCTGGCCACTGCTTTGGTCCGGACTCCTCACCGTCGGTGTCTTCTGGTTCTCTGCACTGTGACTGTTCAGGTAGAGGGCGCAGAGACCTGACGTCACTTCACCCTCTGGCCTGAAACGTCACAGTCAGAAGATGCCGCAGTGGAGGAGCTGGAAGAGGTAAGTATCACAAGTGCTGGGACCCTGAGCAAGCGGGGGAGGGGAGGGCTCTTTATTAGCCCATGTGGCAACATTGCAGTTCCACAGCAGAGAAAGGTTATGTTGCCACATAGGCTAATAAAATGTCGGCCACTTTTTTCACAACTATCGTAGTGAATAATATATATATATATATATATATATATACAGTATATATATGTATATATATATATATATATATATATATATATATATATATATATAAAATTACCTTAAAATGTCTGTCATCCACTTCTGCCTGGACGTCCTAGAATGCCACAATCCACCGTGTCGCACCGGAAGTACGCAGACTGCCATATTGGAATACCCAAGTGATGGTTATTCCAATATGGCACCCGCTGGTGGTACCAGGCCCTTGCGCAGTACCACCAGCGACAAAGTACAGAACCCGCAGCTGTGAAATCTGGCGGCGCAATCACAGCCTGTGCGTGCGGGACAAAGTTGTGCAGCAACAAGTGCGCGGTGCGGCGGCGGGCTCGCCGGCCGGGGTCTTCATGGCTGTGTCCCACTGACTGCTGCTCTGCTCGCCTCTCGGTTTCTGGCTCCGGTGTGAGAAGCATCTCCACCTCCTGCTCGGACCCCGGGCTCTCCTCCTACCTCCTCCCCCCCCCGCACTCACATCACACCCGCGGGATGCCCACCCTATGGGGAGCCACCCCCTTATGCCGTTACGCAGCACACAGCGTTGCTGTGGAGACCGAACCCCTCCCGAACGATGCGCAATACATGTCCTGGTGACGAGGGAACTGAAGGATTTGTTAGTAGTGCGGGCAACATGTTATATATGTGTAGTACAGGCAGCGGGTGTGAGAGGGTACATGTTATATATGTGCACTACAGACAGCGGGTGTGAGGGGTGACATGTTATATGTGTATAGTACAGGCAGCAGGTGTGAGGGGTGACATGTTATATATGTGTACAGTGCAGGCAGCAGTTGTGAAGGGTGACATGTTATATGTGTGTAGTGCAGGCATGTGGTGTGAAGGGTGACATGTTATATATGTGTGTAGTGCAGGCAGTGGGTGTGACGGGTGACATGTTATATATGTGTGAAGTGCAGGTAGCGGGTGTGAGGGGTGACATGTTATATACGTTTGTAGTGCAAGCAGTGGGTGTGACGAGTGACATATTATATATGTGTAGTACAGGCAGCGGGTGTGAGGGGTGACATGTTATATGTGTGTAGTGCAGGCACGCTCCCGATGCGATAGCATCGGGCCTCCATCTACTAATACATATATATCTATATATATAAGAGTCATCGTGATTACTCGCTAATCCCGCCCCCTGCACAGTAGCTTACATAATCCCGACCCCCACATCACCACACACAATCCCGCCCCCACCACATTACCACACATAATCCCGACCCCCACCACATTACCACACATAATCCCGCTACCCCACCACATTACCACACATAATCCCGCCCCCCACCACATTACCACACACAATCCCGCCCCCCACCACATTACCACACATAATCCCGCCCCCACCACATCACCACACAATCCCGCCCCCCACCACATTGCCACACATAATCCTGCCCCCCACCTCATCACCACACACAATCCCGCCCCCCACCACATTACCACACACAATCCCGCCCCCACCACATTACCACACACAATTCCGCCCCCACCACATTACCACACACAATCCCGCCCCCCACCACATTACCACACATAATCCCGCCCCCCACCACATCACCACACAATCCCGCCCCCCACCACATTACCACACATAATCCCGCCCCCACCACATTACCACACACAATCCCGCCCCCACCACATTACCACAAAAAATCCCGCCCCCCAACACATTACCACACACAATCCTGCCTGTTATGATCCGGTGGTAGGATCACAAAACTGACCTGATAGGTAAACCTGAATATTAGGACAAGCTCTGGGAATGTGGGAACTATACTGACCGCAACCCTGATCCTATCCACACACACTAAAGGCAGCCGTGGAGCGTTACCTAAAAACCTAGACGCCTCTTCACAGCCTGAGAAACTAGCTACCCCTAGAGAAAAAGCAAAGCCACACTTGCCTCAGAGAAATAACCCCAAAGTTTAGACAGCCCCCCACAAATAATAACGGTGAGTTAAGGGGAAAATACAAACGTAGGAATGAAAAACAGGTTTAAGCAAATGAGGCCCGCTACCACTAAACAGACAGAAGATAGCAAGGGATCTGTGCGGTCAGTACAAAAACTATCAAAAACTATCCACGCAGAAAGTGCAAGAACCCCCACACCGACTCACGATGTGAGGGGCGCACTCTGCACCCCAGAGCTACCAGCAAGCGAAAAATCACATATAAGCAAGCTGGACTGAATTCATCATATACTGAGAAACATATTCAAGGAAATAATGAGCAAAAAGAACTAGCAAGACTTAACTTCTCCAGAAGGAGACAGGTCACAAGGAAGTCCAGGAGAGATCAGAACCAGTACTGAATACAACGACAGCAGGCAACAAGTAAAGGTCCAGGTGGAGTTAAATAGGGACCAGCAAAGCAGGAAATGAGGCAGCTGAGCCCTGCTACAGACCCGCAGTATCGCTAAAGGCCACCAGAGGGAGCCCAGACGGAATTCACAACACCTGCCCCCACCACATTACCACACACAATCCCGCCCCCACCACATTACCACACACAATCCCGCCCCCCGCCACATTACCACACACAATCCTGCCCCCACCACATTACCACACACAATCTCACCCCCACCACATTACCACACACAATCCCATTCCCCACCACATTACCACATATAATACCACCCCTCCACCACATTACCACACATAATCCCGCCCCCACCACATCACCACACACAATCCCGCCTCCACCACATTACCACACACAATCCCGCCCCCCCACCACACTACCACACATTATCCCGCCCCCCACATTACCACACATAATCCCGCCCCACCACATCACCACACACAATCCCGCCCCCCACCACATTACCACACACAATCCCGCCCCCCACCACATTACCACACACAATCCTGCCCCCACCACATTACCACGCACAATCCCGCCCCCACCACATTACCACACACAATCCCGCCCCCACCACATTACCACACACAATCCCGCCCCCACCACATTACCACACACAATCTCACCCCCACCACATTACCACACATAATCCCGCCCCCCACCACATTACCACACACAATCCCGCCCCCCACCACATTACCACACATAATCCCGCCCCCCACCACATCACCACACAATCCCGCCCCCCACCACATTGCCACACATAATCCTGCCCCCCACCACATCACCACACACAATCCCGCCCCCCACTACATTACCACACACAATCCCGCCCCCACCACATTACCACACACAATTCCGCCCCCACCACATTACCACACACAATCCCGCCCCCCACCACATTAGCACACATAATCCCGCCCCCACCACATCACCACACAATCCCGCCCCCCACCACATTACCACACATAATCCTGCCCCCACCACATTACCACACACAATCCCGCCCCCACCACATTACCACACAAAATCCCGACCCCAACACATTACCACACACAATTCTGCCCCCACCACATTACCACACACAATCCCGCCCCCACCACATTACCACACACAATCCCGCCCCCCGCCACATTACCACACACAATCCCGCCCCCCACCACATTACCACACACAATCCTGCCCCCACCACATTACCACACACAATCCTGCCCCCACCACATTACCACACACAATCCCGCCCCCACCACATTACCACACACAATCTCGCCCCCACCACATTACCACACATAATCCCGCCCCCCACCACATTACCACACACAATCCCGCCCCCCACCACATTACCACACATAATCCCGCCCCCCACCACATCACCACACAATCCCGCCCCCCACCACATTGCCACAGATAATCCTGCCCCCCACCACATCACCACACACAATCCCGCCCCCCACCACATTACCACACACAATCCCGCCCCCACCACATTACCACACACAATTCCGCCCCCACCACATTACCACACACAATCCCGCCCCCCACCACATTACCACACATAATCCCGCCCCCCACCACATCACCACACAATCCCGCCCCCCACCACATTACCACACATAATCCTGCCCCCACCACATTACCACACAAAATCCCGACCCCCACCACATTACCACACACAATCCTGCCCCCACCACATTACCACACACAATCCCGCCCCCACCACATTACCACACACAATCCCGCCCCCCGCCACATTACCACACACAATCCTGCCCCCACCACATTACCACACACAATCTCACCCCCACCACATTACCACACACAATCCCATTCCCCACCACATTACCACATATAATACCACCCCTCCACCACATTACCACACATAATCCCGCCCCCACCACATCACCACACATAATCCTGACCCCACCACATTACTACACACAATCCCGCCTCCACCACATTACCACACACAATCCCGCCCCCCCACCACCCCACCACACTACCACACATTATCCCCCCCACCACATTACCACACATAATCCCGCCCCACCACATCACCACACACAATCCCGCCCCCCACCACATTACCACACACAATCCCGCCCCCCACCACATTACCACACACAATCCTGCCCCAACCACATTACCACACACAATCCCGCCCCACCACATTACCACACACAATCCCGCCCCCACCACATTACCACACACAATCTCGCCCCCACCACATTACCACACACAATCCTGCCCCCACCACATTACCACACACAATCTCGCCCCCACCACATTACCACACACAATCCCATTCCCCACCACATTACCACATATAATACCACCCCCCCACCACATTACCACACATAATCCCGCCCCACCACATCACCACACACAATCCCGCCTCCACCACATTACCACACACAATCCCGCCCCCCCACCACCCCACCACACTACCACACATTATCCCCCCCACCACATTACCACACATAATCCCGCCCCACCACATCACCACACACAATCCCGCCCCCCACCACATTACCACACACAATCCCGCCCCCCACCACATTACCACACACAATCCTGCCCCCACCACATTACCACACACAATCCCGCCCCACCACATTACCACACACAATCCCGCCCCCACCACATTACCACACACAATCTCGCCCCCACCACATTACCACACACAATCCCGCCTCCACCACATTACCACACACAATCCCGCCCCCCCACCACACTACCACACATTATCCAGCCCCCAACCACATTACCACACATAATCCCGCCCCACCACATCACCACACACAATCCCGCCCCCACCACATTACCACACACAATCTCGACCCCACCACATTACCACACACAATCCCATTCCCCACCACATTACCACATATAATACCACCCCTCCACCACATTACCACACATAATCCCGCCCCCACCACATCACCACACATAATCCCGACCCCACCACATTACCACACACAATCCCGCCTCCACCACATTAACACACACAATCCCGCCCCCCCACCACACTACCACACATTATCCCGCCCCCCACCACATTACCACACATAATCCCGCCCCACCACATCACCACACACAATCCCGCCCCCACCACATTACCACACACAATCCCGCCCCCCACCACATTACCACACACAATCCTGCCCCCACCACATTACCACACACAATCCTGCCCCCACCACATTACCACACACAATCCCGCCCCCACCACATTACCACACACAATCCCGCCCCTCACCACATTACCCCACACAATCCCACCCCCCACCACATTACCACGCATAATCCCACCCCCCACCTCATTACCACACATAACCCCCCACCACATTACCACAGATAATCCCTCCCCCACCACATTACCACACACAATCCCGCCCCCCACCACATTACCACACATAATCCCACCCCCCACCACATTATCACACACAATCCCACCCCCTACCACATTACCACACATAATCCCGCCCCCCACCACATTGCCACACATAATACCGCCCCCCACCACATTACCCCACACAATCCCACCCCCCACCACATTACCATACATAATCCCGCCCCCCCACCACCTTACCACTCATAATACCACCCCACCACATTACCACACATAATCCCGCCCCCCACTACCTCACCACACATAATCCCGCTACCCCACCACATTACCACACATAACTTAGCTTACCGCAAGAACTGCCATGCAAGTGACCGGGGGTTATCTCCGGTCACACTAGGCTGGTTCTCACGGTCAGCTGACCGTGAGTGCTAGAATGTAGGTGATCGCTGGAGAGTTATCTCCACCCATCATCTACAAGCTCTGCTATGTGTGGTTGTCAGGCATCCAGATGTAGCAGAGCTGGACTTGTCGTGGGACACTCGTTATTAAGGACTATGTCTGACTCAGGGAGTATACTGCTGGTTTATTATTTTTTTCTAGGAGACGAGGGCTTCACATGGATTGAGCGTATAATAAAAATATGGTCAAAACTGTGAGGTGTTTTATTTCATTAAAATACTTTATTCTGCATGTGTGTGTGTTTTATTAACCCTTTAACATCTATAGGATTAGTAATGGTAGGTATCTTATTGATGCCTCTTGATTACTAAGCCGGCTTAATTTTTCACATCGCTACTCATAATGTGTTCGCATACATTCCCCCACTTGCTCCCCAGGCTGTCTTCACCCATCCCCCATACTGTTGACTAATATATACCCCCATTCCCCCATACTGTTTCCTCATTCATGCCCCCCATTCCCCCATACTGTTTCCTCATACATGCCCCCATTCCCCTGTACTGTTTCCTCATACATGCCCCCATGCCCCTCATTCCCCCGTACTGTTTCCTCATACATGCCCCCCATTCCCTGTACTGTTAAACTCATATATGCCCCCCCCCCCCATTTCCCACTTTGCTCTTCATTTTGTGTCCTCAAATCTCTCCATACATTAAATCCCCCATCCCCACACCAAATCTCCCCACACACAATAAATAACCCCATCTCCACTCCAAATCTCACTGTCAGGGAGAGACTAGGTGAGCGAGAGCTAATAACCCAGGCTCCTGCAATTTCCCTAAGACTAGGGAAAATCCTGACTGACCCTCTACCTGAAGTTTACACTGATGGGCTGCATGTTCAGGCCTCGAACCTCACCCTAACTCCTGAACTCAGCCCTAGGCTGAAACCTTCACCCACCACCCAGTGAAGAGGTAATACTTAAATACCCACAGTTAGCACAGACAAGGATAAAGGAAAATATACACCACGCCGCAGACACTCAGAAATACACTATAAATGTGCAGGGCAAAATAAACACAAATATAGGAAGGAGTAAATAAGACGAATTAATATACACCACCAGCAACGAATCTCCAACCACCAGCTCTCCACTCCAGACCGAGATAACAACGCAAGACAGAAGCTATAATCGGCGACGCCCAATGATCAGGAGAACTATTTAAAGGCCATGGAAATGGCCCAGCTTCCAATCCGAGGATCAGGTAAACTAACCCCGGAACAGCTAGACAAAATCTAGCAGACACCAATGAGTAAATAGTGGTCAAAGGCGGAATTACCGCTGTCTGTCGGACGACCTGGTCTGAACAACGTCCGACATGACAGTACCCCGCCTTCTACGAGGGACCCCAGGGCCCTCACGGCTTGTCTGGATGACGGCGGTGAAACAACCTGACCAGCCGGTCAGCATGAACGTCCGAGGCTGGTACCCAGGACCTCTCCTCAGGCCCATAACCATGCCAGTGTACCAAGTACTGTAAAGTGCAACGCACTACACGATAGTCAACCACCTTGGAGACTTCAAACTCCAAATTACCATCCACCAAGACTGGAGGTGGCATAGGCGCCGCGTCCACAGAACCCACCCCCTTCTTTAGAAGAGACCTGTGGAACACGTTGTGTATCTTATACACCGTAGGGAGCTCCAATCGGTACGCAACTGGGTTAATGACGGTGGTGACCCTAAATGGACCAATAAACCGTGGACCCAATTTAAGGGACGGTATCTTGAGTCTTATGTTTTTTGTGGATAACCACACCCAGTCATCCACACTCAGGTCCGGACCTGGCACACGCCTACTGTCAGCCACACGTTTGTACCTAGCACCCACACTCCACAGGCGCTGTTTAACTCTCCTCCAGACTGATGAAAATTGTGTTCCTAACTGGTCCTCCTCCGGAACGCCGGAAGAGCCCCTCTGACTCAAGGTACAAAATTGAGGATGTAGCCCGTAAACACAAAAAAACGGAGACTCCCCAGACAACTCCTGGCGGTGATTATTGATGGCAAACTCAGCCAAAGGAAGAAAGGTAGACCACTCCTCCTGGTTATCAGAGACAAAGCAGCGTAAGTACTGTTCCAAATTTTGGTTCATACGCTCAGTCTGACCATTTGACTGAGGATGAAACGCCGAAGAATGAGATAACTTGATTCCCAGCCGTGAGCAAAAACGCTTTCCAAAATTTTGCCACAAACTGAGACCCCCTATCAGACACGATGTCAGACGGAACCCCATGAAGTCTGACCACCTCCTGCACAAATACCTGAGCCAGAGTCTTAGCTGACACCAACTCCAAGGTACCTCTAACCCCTGGGTGACCAGCCAGGACGGCATCATGATGCTCTGCCAAAACCTTTAGGCGGAGATGAAGCGGAACAAAGGATTTGTTGACGGGAAGCTCAGATGGTACCTCCTCCTGAGCCTCGGCAATCTCAGCCTCAACCTCGGTAGTGAGAGCCGAAACCACAACACCCTTTTGGAGGATGGGTACTGGATCCTCCCGAGGTTCTCCCCCCGGAAAACACCTGGACAGAGCATCCGCCTTAGTGTTTTTAGACCCCGGTCTGTAAGTGACCACAAAATTGAACCGCGTGAAAAGCAATGCCCAGCGAGCCTGCCTGGGGGACAGACGCTTGGCTGACTCCAAATACAGCAGATTCTTATGATCGGTATTAACAGTTACCTGATGGACCGACCCCTCCAAGAAGTGTCGCCATTCCTCAAAGGCCAACTTAATTGCCAACAACTCCCTGTTGCCGATATCGTAGTTACGTTCGGCGGACGACAGTTTCTTGGAGAAATAGGCGCACGGACGTAAACCACTCAAAGATGAGCCTTGAGATAGTACCGCCCCCACCCCAACCTCAGACGCATCGACTTCCACAACAAATGGTTTAGATACGTCTGGCTGCACAAGAATGGGGGCTGAAACAAAACTGTTCTTAAGAAATTCAAATGCGCGCACAGCAGCCTCAGGCCAAACAGAGAAATTGGTACCCTTTTTAGTCATGTCAGTTAGCGGTTTAGCAATGATGGAAAAATCCTTGATAAATTTCCTATAGTAGTTAGAAAACCCAATAACCACTGAAGTGCTTTCAGGTTATCAGGACGTTCCCAATGCACCACCGCCTGCACCTTAGCGGCGTCCATTTTAAAACCAGAAGCAGACACAATATAACCCAAGAAAGGCAACTCTTGAACAGAAAATACACATTTCTCAAGTTTAGCATACAGCTTATTCTCTCTGGGAAGCTGTAATACCTGCCTGACATGATCTAAATGAGCCTCACGGTCGCAAGAATATATGAGAATGTCATCTAGGTACACGATAATGAATTTCCCCAAAACATGCGAGAACACATCATTGATGAAATGTTGGAACACTGCAGGTGCGTTAGTCTACTCAAACGGCATCACCAAATTTTCAAAATGACCCTCAGGGGTATTAAAAGCCGTCTTCCACTCATCACCTTGACGGACTCTTATGAGGTTGTACGCCCCCCTGAGGTCAAGCTTGGTGAACCACTTAGCACCTGCCACCTGGTTGAACAAATCTGGTATCAGAGGCATAGGGTATTGATCACGAACTGTAATCTGGTTCAACTCCCTGAAATCCAAACACGGGCGTAATCCGCCATCTTTCTTCTTCACAAAGAAGAACCCTGCTGCCACCGGCGAGGATGACGGCCTGATGTGCCCTTTGCTCAAGCTTTCCGCAATGTAATCTTTTAACGCTTGTCTCTCCGGACCGGAGATGTTAAACATCCTTGCTTTAGGTAATTTGGCCCCTGGTTTAAACCTGATAGAACAGTCATAAGGACGATGTGGCGGCAACTCTGAACAACCCTTCTCAGAGAACACATCCACAAAATCCTGAAGTGACTCCGGAACGCTTGAAGTCACCGCAGCCACACATGTGGCCAGGCAATTCTCCTGGCAGAACTCGCTCCACCGAATTATGTCCTGAGTTTTCCAGTCAATTACCGGGTTGTGCATAGACAACCAAGGAAAACCCAAAACCACCTGAGCAGGACGATTCCTGAGCACCTTACATCTAACCCGCTCAGAATGTAGAACTCCAATGTGGAGTTTCACCTCAGCCACAAATTCAGTAATCTCCCCCTGAGAGAGAGGAGCAGCATTGATGGTGACCACGCGGATAGGATGAGACAGTTTTTCAATCCTAAAACCTGCTGTGCGCGCAAACTCCTCATCGATGAGATTTTTGGCTGAACCACTATCCACAAAAACAGTAATTGGCAGCTCACTGCCAGCAACAAAAACCTTAGCAGGGAGCATGCACTGAGAAACCACCATGGAGGATATACATAAGCTCAGACTGGTCTCCTCCACACCTTCTGAGCTCAGAAGTTTTCCGCCGTTGCGTTTTTCTTAGGCAGCAGAGGACAGATGTTAATAAAATGACCAGTTTTATCACAGTAAAAACAGGCTCCCTGCTTCCTGAGCTCAGGGGCTCGATGCTTGACATGTGACACCCCTGCGATTTGCATAGGCTCCGTGGGCTCACCTGCAACAACCTCATGTGAACCTAAACCCTCTCCCATAGGCGGTGTCTCATGCTCCCCCTGACGCAAACGGCGATCAATGCGGACAACCAGACTCATAGCGGAATCTAGAGAAGTAGGAGTCTCGTACATCAGAAGGGCTTTTTTAACCCTTCCAGAAATCCCATGTATAAACTGACTCCGCAATGCTTCATCATTCCATTGGGTATCGATTGCCCAGCGACGAAATTCTGAACAGTAATCCTCAGCAACTCGCTCCCTCTGGCGAATAGAGCGTATCTTAGATTCTGCCAGAGCCATTCTGTCAGGTTCATCGTAGATTTTCCCAAGAGAAGAAAAAAACTCTCCACAGAGACAAATGCCGCAGAATCAGATGGCAAATAAAACGCCCATGCTTGGGGATCCCCACTTAACAAAGACAACACTAGTCCCACATGCTGAGCCTCATTACCTGAAGATATCGGGCGCATACGGAAATATAGCTTGCAAGCTTCACGAACAGAAACAAATTTACTGCGTTCCCCAGCAAATTTTTCAGGCAACGGAAATTTAGGCTCAGTAACTGTTCCTGTCGCTCCAGCTTGCACATTGGACACTGCTAGTCCCTGTTGCTGCACTGCCCCCCTCAACTCAGTGACCTGTAGGGACAGCGCCTCCAACTGGTGGGTTATGGAAGTCATGGGATCCATGACAAAAAAAAAAAAGAAACCCCCTTTTTTTTGTTGTTGTTGTTGTTGGGCCGATTACAATGTCAGGGAGAGACTAGGTGACGAGAGCTAATAACCCGGGCTCCTGCAATTTCCCTAAGACTAGGTAAAATCCTGACTGACCCTCTACCTGAAGTTTACACTGATGGTGTGCATGTTCAGGCCTCGAACCTCACCCTAACTCCTGAACTCAGCCCTAGGCTGAAACCTCCACCCACCACCCAGTGAAGAGGTAATACTTAAATACCCACAGTTAGCACAGACAAGGATAAAGGAAAATATACACCACGCCGCAGACACTCAGGAATACACTATAAATGTGCAGGGCAAAATAAACACAAATATAGGAAGGAGTAAATAAGACAAAGGAATATACACCACCAGCAACGAATCTCCAACCACCAGCTCTCCACTCCAGACCGAGATAAAAACCAAGACAGAAGCTATAATCGGCGACGCCCAATGATCAGGAGAACTATTTAAAGGCCATGGAAATGGCCCAGCTTCCAATCCGAGGATCAGGTAAATTAACCCCGGAACAGCTAGACAAAATCTAGCAGACGCCAATGAGTAAATAGCGGTCAAAAGCGGAATTACCGCTGTCTGTCGGACGACCTGGTCTGAACAACGTCCGACATGACACTCACCCCACACATTAACCACTCCCATCCCCACTCCAATTCTCCCCGCACACAATAAATCCCCTATCCCCACTCCAATTCTCCCCACACACATTAAATACCCCCATCCCCACTCAAATTGTCCCCCCCGTGCACTTAATCTTTGGTGTCTTCAGCTCCACTGGAGCACTTACCACCAGTGTTCGCCTCTGCAGCGCAAGTGAGTGAAGTCATCACCATTATCACATGATCTGATCACGCTGCTCGCCAGAGTGTTTCATTTTGTATGGTAAAAATTAAAATGTCAAATGTTTGCAGACTTTGCTTATGCCCCGAGTCTCACTAATGTAAAAAGTATATATGCCAAATTTCAAGTCGATCGAACAATATTTAGAGGTTGCACACTTTTATCAGTTTAATAAAAGAACGCAAAAAAACTGATCTTCATAGTTAAGTATTTTTTATTAGAAATTCAAACAATTAAAAACTTAGAATAATAGTGACAATAAACAGTAACATTGATAGGCAGTATCATACGTATTAAATGATTTACACTAATGTGCTGTGAAAGATGCAACTCCTTTTTTGTTCGCTTGGTGACGGCTTTTCTATGATACTCGACAACTCTTAACAAGAACTGTTTCTGTTGTTCATCTCTGATTGAATTATTAAACTTCTTTATCATAGCAATGCCCTTCTCCACGGTGTCATTCACCACCTTAAGAGCATTGACGGAGCTTCTTAGTGTATCACTGCAATATTCTTCTACTTTGTGGATCCCAAACAATTCAAAGAATGTCTTTGTTTTACTTGTAACAAAATCGCTAAGGTTTTTTCCTTCAAAAATTAGGTTTTTACCTTCCAACCGTTTCAGTTCCTTTTTCTTTGCAGGTTTCATTCTTAAATTTTCAAACATCTTATCCTTCTCAGCCTGACTGATACGTTCATCCAAAAATGCCAATCCTATGTTAGTTTCTGACAGATACCAAATGTGTCTCTTAGCCACTGCGAGGGCACTTTCTCTGACATCTTTATCTGGATAATATTGCAAAAGCTGTAGCATCTCCAAATCATTCTTTGGAGCCCATCGACTTACAACTGCCTTGTGCCAAAAACGGACATATATTAGGCTACGTTCACATTTGCGTTGTGCGCCGCAGCGTCGGCGCCGCAGCGCACAACGCAAACAAAAACGCGGCAAAACGCACGCTAAAACGCTGCGTTTTGCGCCGCATGCGTCGTTTTTGGCCGAAAGTTGGACGCAAAAAAAATGCAGCTTGATGCGTTTCTTGCGTCCAACGCTTGCGGCCATGCGGCGCAAAACGCAGCACAACGCATGTCCATGCGCCCCCATGTTAAATATAGGGGCGCATGACGCATGCGGCGCCGCTGCGGCGCCCGACGCTGCGGCGCTGACCGCAAATGTGAACGTAGCCTTAGACAGACAAAACGTGCTACTTTTCTTATTCCTTTAAATTTGGTATTAGAAATATGCAATTGTTTAGTGAATAGCACAATTTTGAGTACATATATGGCCTTTGCCATCCACCTTGCTTCAGTCAGAGCCCTTGGAATCCTGAATTCGAAATCGTTTTTATCCCACCCTCCAAGATATAGAAGTGATAGTTGTAATAGCTCCTTGTAATCTTCTCTTGGATGACTACCATCTTTCAAGACATTGTTGAGGTAGTCCACCACTTTCATGTGTTGTTCTTCTAGAAAACCTTGAATGGGATTTTCTTCATCTAGCATCGTGGAATAGGACTTCTTATCAACTGAATTCCACTGATTTTGGAACTTTTGGAAAATCTGGATGTCAGGACCACTTGATGGTATGTTACAACAGTTACCAAACACTCCTTTCAAGATTAATTCGTGGGTGTGGTGGCGGCAAGCCAACCACAACAATGGTCGTCCAAATTCAATTTCAATTCTGATACATGCTCCTTGGATCATTCCTGTATTAGATGCAGTTGTATCGAAAGATATACCAATGATATGGTCACGTAGCGCGAATCGGTCCACCTCCTGAATAACAACTTCAGCTATTAGCTCACCAGTACCTTTCTGGGCAACAGGTACGCCAAGCAAATGCTCAAAATCTTTTCCAGTTACAAGAACAGCAACTCCATCTTCTAGAGTTTTGACACTCCCACAGGCAACCGAGGGCAACAATTTACTATCCCAATGTAAGTCTAAATGAGGAGGATTTTCAAACAGTGACTTTTCCATGTTCTCAGCCATTTGTCTTCTGTTAATTGCCCGGGCTCGGAAAACGGTAGATGGAGATATGGAAATGCATGAAACATCGTGACCAAGACTTTTTGTGCAGCGCCCCAGAGTCCTGGTCGTTGCAGTACTGTGGCTCCGCCACTAAGGGGAGCTATGGTACGTCTGATGGCACTGAAGGAGTTCATCTGACCAGGTATCACAGACACCAATACATTTCACAGCCGGGCCTCCAGGGGGAGCTAAGGGTTCTAATCATTAGGCCACTCCTCACATACTGGTAAAACTGGGGGTCAGGCAGGAAGTTAGAAAGAAAGCTGACTGGGTTGGAACCAGGCAACACCTTGTGGCAGAGGGTGTTGTGGGGGAAGATTCGGTAGGGTCCCTGTCAGGGGTGGGATCCTGACAGAGGCCTGGCTACTTGAGAGAACGTAACGGGACCGTGCCTGCTCAGCATAGCGGCGGTGCCCAAGGAAGGATCAGAAGCGAGATATATTGTGCTGAGTGAGAAACGAGATCAAAGCAACAAGGAGAATACCAGTAGGAGTCGTGCTGTGAGACCGAGGCAACATCCTACTGAGGCGCACAACCGGCGGCCGGAACGCCGAGGGAGTATTACAATATTCAGCTTCAGGCAATACTCTAAACCAACGGCAGGACAGTCAGTCTAAGGCGGGCTGTCTCACCTAAATCACCTATGCAGTCTTGGGGGGCAACTTGTGGAGAGGGGCGACTCTAGGGTCCCGGAAGAGCTCCGAGCCTACCCGTCATACGGGTGCCGTCCTAACCGTAACATCAGGGAGGGACGGAGGATTAGCAGAACATCATCTAATCGAGTTGTGAGGGAACTTAAGAAACAGACACAACAGTTGTGGGGACTTTCCGTAAGCACAGCAGGGAAGGACCGCAACACCTAGCGCTAGAAGGAAGGCACAGATTTCAACCTACTAAGAGAACTCTGGAGGTGCCATTGGACCGGCCGGACTTGCGCAGCCTGGTTATCCGGATTCCGGACTGAGGACCCAGAGATCTTCAGTAAAGAGGTAAAGAGACTGCAACCTGGTGTCCTCGTTATTTACTACAACCTACACTGCACCGCAACATCACCATCTACATCTATCGCTGTACGCTCCTCAGCAGGGTCACGGACCGGGTCTAGCCACCGTGACAACCCCAGAGCAGAGACTCAGAGGCCCGGTACCGGGTACCCCTCGGCCCTGCGGCAGTGGGGGCGCTACATTTGCAGTTGCAATAAATGAAGTACTTGCTTGTCGAATGGAGAGTTGTTCTCGATCCCATGTAGCCGTGAGTGTGTGATCAAGAGGTTTTAATCTACGACCTGAATAAGATTTTTTCACTGGTGGTGCAGAAAATTTGTCCTCTTCATGAATTGATGATGATGGAGATGAGACTGAGTGTTCCACTATAACTGTCTTGTGCATTTTGGCGATTTCTTTAGAATGTTTAATCTTGTATGCCTCCTTTTTTTCTGTGTTTCTTTTCTTTATTTTAAGTTGTGAGGCAACAACCTTATCTACACCACTCATTGATGAATTCATACGATCCTCTCTTTGTGACATAAGGAATGCTTTATCATCTTCTAGTACGCTATTCATGGACATCACATTTTGCAATATCAAAGAGCTCAACAAGATCACCTTTCCAAATCTGCCGCTTCATATTTGCTTTGTCAGTGTTTCTTGATTTAACTTGTGTATACAAGTTCGGATATTCTCCTCTGTCATAGTGCAGCGCCCCAGAGTCCTGGTCGTTGCAGTAGCATGGTTCAGCCACTAAAGGGGGGCCATGCTGCGTTCGATGGCACGGAAGGAGTTCTCTGAGCAGGTATCACAGTCACCAATACATTTCACAGCTGGGCCTCCGGGGGGAGCTAAGGGTGCTATTCATTAGGCCACTCCCCACCATAGTGGGTAAACTGGGGGTCAGGCAGGAAGTTAGAGAGAACGCTGACGGGATTGAACGGAGCAACACCTGGTGGCAGAGGGTGTTGTGAAGGGAGAGACTGTAGGGTCTCTGCCAGGGGTGGGATCCTGGCAGAGGCTTGGCATGGAAAGAACGTAAAGGGACCGTGCCTGCTCAGCATAGCGGCGGTGCCCAAGGAAGGACTAAGAAGCGAGATAGATTGTGCTGAGTGAGAAACGAAATCAAGCGAAAGGAGATACCAGTGAGGGTTGTGCTGATAGAGGCAGCACCTTACTGAGGCGCACTACCGGTGGCCGGAACGCCGAGGAGGTAAAGAGTTTCAAGCCATACCTCAGACCTACGGCAGGGCAGTTAGCTTGAGGCGGACTGTCTCACGCATCACCCAGGAAGGCAAAGGGGGGTACCAACAGGAGAGGGGCGCAGATAGAGTCCCGGAAGATCTCCGAGCCTCCCCGTCATACGGGTGCGTTCCTACCATAGTATCTGGAGGGACGAGGAAGATCATTGCGAATTAAGTTGTTGTGAGGGAACACGAGAAACAGACACAACAGTTGTGGGGTACTTTCCGTAAGCACAGCAGGGAAGGACTGCAACACATAGCGCTAGAAGGAAGGCACCGATTTCCACCTGCAAGGAGAGCTCTGGAAGTGCCATTGGACCGGCCGGACTTGCGCAGCCTGGTGAGCCGTATTCCGGACTGAGGACCCAGAGAGCTTCAGTAAAGAGGTAAAGAGACTGCAACCTGGTGTCCTCGTTATTTACCGCGACCTGCACCCCACAACTGCACCGCTACAACATCACTTATTGCACCGGACGTCCCCCACTGACAGACAGGGCCACGGACCGGGTCTAGCCACCGTGACAACCCCAGGACTGAGACCTAGAGGCCCGGCTCCGGGTACCCCTCGGCCCTGCGGCGGTGTGGGGGCGCTCCAACTTGGCGTCACGAACAGGATCTACTTAAGCCTGAAGAATCAGGTCATGTGTGCCTAGAGACTGTGATTTATTGTGTGTGGACTGAACTTTATTGCAAGACTGTGTGCTGTGCCAGTTGCCGCCAAAATCCGCCGCCATTGCAGCGCTGAGGAGAGCGCAGGAAGAGAAGAAGGGCGTGGAGTGGGCGTAGACAAGCTGGAGAGCGCGAAGAATAATGGCCGCCCAGTCTAAATATTTCTGTGCAGTGAGGACGTGTCCGTCAGCAGCAGAGATCCGCCTCCTGATCCTTAATGGGGGGCGGAGGCAGAGAAAACGAAACTGCTCACGCAGGAGAGAGCGGGAAAAAGACCAGGAAGCGACCCACGTGGAGGACGCTATGGCCAGCAGCTCCGAACCCGACAGCGGGGTTGAAGTGGAAGTCTCCCCTGACTACCCGGACGAGCCCAGCAGCCTGTCCTCTGTGGATAACACCAAATTCCTGAGAGCCGAGATGGAGGATTTATATAACCAGCTCCTCCAACTGCATGTAAGAGTCCAGGCCCCGCATCAGGCGGTGCCGGCAGCGGGTTCCCGGACATCGGAGGAACCAGCGGGACCTGTTGCGGAAAGTGGATTCGTACCGGTGGGTGAGTCCCCCGGTCCTGTCCCACCAGCCGAGGGTGTGTTAGTGGGTCCCGTAGCAGCACCGCCTCTCCCGGGGACCCATAGACTTCAGCGCCTGTTACCATGGGAGGAAGCCACGGGCATGGAACACCGTATGCGAGCCCCTATCACCCCTACTCCCTTACCGTGTGAGGTCAGTGCGGAGCGCACGGTGTGCCGCTGGGTGAACCCTGGATCCAATCTCATGGGGTTCCCCGGGGTGGAGACCCAGAAGGGAGAAATGGTACAGGCCCTAAGCTGGGAAGAGTATCAGACCCAGCTAGAACAGCGGTGGCAAGAGGAAGAGAAAATACATCAGGCCAAACGGGAGGCCTACCATCAAAAAGATTTGGCGGTTAAGGATCGGGCCCGCAAGGACCCCACCACCCATCAGGCCCCGCGCAGGCAGGGCATTGTCACCATCTTCAAGCTCCGAGGAGGCTGGGGCTTTATCAAGGAACCGGGGCTGTATGCGGAGGTCTTTGTCAATCGCCGGGATGTGGAGTCGCACCTCAGAGAAGGTCACCCGGATCGGGACCTCTACCCGGGGGACAGTGTTACCTACACCCGGCACTTTGGAGAGAAGGGGTGGTTTGCTCTGAATGTGTACAAGCAGGAGAGGCCAGCCCCTGTAGCCAAGGTGTCACCGTGTGATCGATCTGAAGCCACTCCGGTCGCCTCCACCTGCCTGGCTGCGGAACCTGGAGCCCGCAGGTTGATCACCGCCACCACAGCAGTGGCCAAGGGAGTGCCTCTTCGGGTGGTTGAGACTCCTGAGGAGCCAGCGCAGAGAGCAGTGGGAACCCAGACCTTCATCGCTGCGCACGATCTGGTCATACAACAGACCCGAACACATGGGGTGTACCTGGCAGTAGGAGTGGATCTGAACCCTGAACTGCAGGGATCCACCTGCCGGGTGGCGCCTCGTGGAAAGTTTTGAAAGTACTATCATTGGATGGAAAATGTAAATAGTTAACTGTTCATTCCTTTAACTGTTCCTGTTTGCTGCTAAACCCGTCTAGGGTTAAAGGTGACCCCTTTGTTGACCCGGGGTCACTGTTGTTTTCCTGAAGTTTATATAGTTTTAAAAAAGAGAACTGCAGAAATCATGAACTGCGCATGATTCAAACTTTCCCTTGTAAATAGTTCGCACCTTCTTAAAGGTGCTCCCTACTGGTTTTAGCCAAAGACACTTTGTGAAGATACCTTTCCTACCGGTTCTAGTTAAAGACACTTTGCGAAGATACCATGCCGGAACCTTTGCATGGGCCGGTAGGCTGAGAAGACGAGCTACCTTAGAAAGACTTGGTCTCCTCTTAAAGGGGATGTAAGAAACTGAACTTGAGAGAGATACTGTTGCAGAACAGTAATGCCATAATGATGCCTTGAAAAGAAATGTAACTGTTTTACATGCTAAGTTATATGTGTTGAATTTGTTGAAATGTCTAAATAATGTTTTGCAGAAAGAAAAGATGCAGAGAGCCCGTAGGGGTAGAGATAGAGGTCTGCATAGTTGAAAGTAAGCAAAGTAATAATGAAGGTGAGGATAGAAGGTAAACCCCGCGTCCCCATTGAAAGTTACTTTGTTACTAAGGACAGAGAGTGAACCCGTAGGGGTTAGAGAGTGAGTCCTTAAAGGAGCCGAGTAGAGCTGGCTCAGAGTTCTTTAAACGAAAGGAATGTTATGTCTATACCATGTATAGTAGAGAAAGGCAGTAGGCCCTGGATGAACAGGGCGGTCCTGTAGAAGAAAGGAGAGGCAGTAGGTCTGGTGCCGTAGGGACAGGCGGTCCTGCAGGTTCACAAGAAGGAGAATGTAAAGTTGAAATGCCTTATAATGTGATTATAGGAAGGCCTTTGATAGACTAAGAGTGTGAGTTTCTTAAAGGCAATGTTAAGTTATTATTTAAAAAAAAAATTGCACTAAATAGAATACCCGGTTGGGTAACAGAAGTTATTTATACTCTGTAAATTATAAGGTTAATTATGTTTGTAACGTTACAAGTGTCCTCACCTCCCATAAAGGGAAGCCTACTTAAGTATACTTATTGTTATTTGCACTCAACAAAATTGTATGTCTTTTTGCTAACCTGTATTGTTGTTTTTCTTCCCAGTCCCGGAGTACTGTGTTTAACCAGGGGGGAGTGCAGCGCCCCAGAGTCCTGGTCGTTGCAGTAGCATGGTTCAGCCACTAAAGGGGGGCCATGCTGCGTTCGATGGCACGGAAGGAGTTCTCTGAGCAGGTATCACAGTCACCAATACATTTCACAGCTGGGCCTCCGGGGGGAGCTAAGGGTGCTATTCATTAGGCCACTCCCCACCATAGTGGGTAAACTGGGGGTCAGGCAGGAAGTTAGAGAGAACGCTGACGGGATTGAACGGAGCAACACCTGGTGGCAGAGGGTGTTGTGAAGGGAGAGACTGTAGGGTCTCTGCCAGGGGTGGGATCCTGGCAGAGGCTTGGTATGGAAAGAACGTAAAGGGACCGTGCCTGCTCAGCATAGCGGCGGTGCCCAAGGAAGGACTAAGAAGCGAGATAGATTGTGCTGAGTGAGAAACGAAATCAAGCGAAAGGAGATACCAGTGAGGGTTGTGCTGAAAGAGGCAGCACCTTACTGAGGCGCACTACCGGTGGCCGGAACGCCGAGGAGGTAAAGAGTTTCAAGCCATACCTCAGACCTACGGCAGGGCAGTTAGCTTGAGGCGGACTGTCTCACGCATCACTCAGGAAGGCAAAGGGGGGTACCAACAGGAGAGGGGCGCAGATAGAGTCCCGGAAGATCTCCGAGCCTCCCCGTCATACGGGTGCGTTCCTACCATAGTATCTGGAGGGACGAGGAAGATCATTGCGAATTAAGTTGTTGTGAGGGAACACGAGAAACAGACACAACAGTTGTGGGGTACTTTCCGTAAGCACAGCAGGGAAGGACTGCAACACATAGCGCTAGAAGGAAGGCACCGATTTCCACCTGCAAGGAGAGCTCTGGAAGTGCCATTGGACCGGCCGGACTTGCGCAGCCTGGTGAGCCGTATTCCGGACTGAGGACCCAGAGAGCTTCAGTAAAGAGGTAAAGAGACTGCAACCTGGTGTCCTCGTTATTTACCGCGACCTGCACCCCACAACTGCACCGCTACAACATCACTTATTGCACCGGACGTCCCCCACTGACAGACAGGGCCACGGACCGGGTCTAGCCACCGTGACAACCCCAGGACTGAGACCTAGAGGCCCGGCTCCGGGTACCCCTCGGCCCTGCGGCGGTGTGGGGGCGCTCCAATAACAGGGATACTTGCTTTCTTCCACACTTCCTGTAGTTTAATACTTGTGTATTTAGCAGCACACGAGAGTGTTTCTTTCATTTCTTTGTGATGGTAAATAAAAACTAAAAGCACTTGTTCCTTGGAAGGGAGTCGAGCTCCCAAAAATTCACCACCAGGCACCTGTTCAAGTAACCAAATTCCCTTTCTAGTACTCATTTTCAGTTTGACTACCTGCAAAACATAATAGAAACACAACATACACATTAATGTGATGTCGATGATACATTTTCATGAATTTCAGTACTTTCAGATAAAAGTGATCAAAGTGTGCAACCCCTAAATATTAATCGATTTTGCTAAAATTTTTTACATGGATCTTTTAGATGACTTAGACCAAGGATTCAAGCAAAGTCATGTGAAAATCATAACTTTGGAAAAATGAAACACCCTACTGCTCGTGTTACACTGACCGCCAGTAATGTGTCTGGGCCCCCCTTCTTTTATGGCGAAAAAGATATAGAATGTGTATATATATATATATATATATATATATATATATATATATATATATAGTGTACATACTGCTCAAAAAAATAGAGGGAGCACTAACACTAAAATCCCACATCCTAGATATCACTGAATGAAATATATCAGTTGTAAATCTTTATTACATAATGGAATGTGCTGAGAACAATGAAACCTTAAAATGATCAACGTAAATCACAACTAATATCATACGGAGGTCTGGAGTTGGAATGAGGCTCAAAATCAAAGTGGAAAATGAAGTTACAGGCTGATCCAACTTCAGTGGAAATGCCTCAAGACAAGGAAATGATGCTCAGTAGTGTGTGGCCTCCACGTACCTGTGTGGCCTCCCTACAACACCTGGGCATGCTCCTGATGAGGCAGCGGCTGGTCTCCTGACAGATCTCCTCTCAGACCTGGACTAAAGCATCCTACCAACTCCTGGACAGTCTATGGTGCTATTTGACGTTGGTGGATGGTGCGAGACATGATGTCCTAGATGTGTTCAATCAGATTCAGGTCTGGGGAACGGGCGGGCCAGTCTATAGCTTCAATGCCTTCATCTTGCAGGAACTGCTGACTCACTCCATCCATATGAGGTCTGGTACTGTCCTGCATTAGGAGGAACCCAGGACCAACCGCACAGCTTATGGTCTCACAAGGGGTCTGAAGATCTTATCTCAGTACCTAATGGCAGTCAGCCTACCTCTGGTGAGCATATGGAGGGCTGTGAGACCCCCTAAAGTAATGCCACCCCACACCATTACTGACCCACTGCCAAAACGGTCATGCTAAAGGATGTTGCAGGCAGATCACTCTCCACGTCATCTCCAGACTCTGTCACGTCTGTCACATGTGCTCAGAAGAGCACAGGGCACCAGTGGCAAAATTGCCAATCCTGGTGTTCTGTGGCAAATGCCAAGCATCCTGCACGGTGTTGGGCTGTGAGCACAACCCCTTCTGTGTTCGTCGGGCACTCAGACCATCCTCATGGAGTCTGTATCTATCCGTTTGTGTGGTCACATGCACATTTGTGGCCTGCTCGAGGTCATTTTGCAGGGCTCTGGCAGCGCTCCTGTTCCTCCTTGCACAAAGGTTGAGGTAGCGGTCCTGCTGCTGAGTTGTTGCCCTCCTATGGCCTCCTCCACATGTCCTGGTGTACTGGCCTGTCTAATGGTAGCGCCTCCAGCCTCTGGACAATATGCTGACAGACACAGCAAACCTTCTTGCCACAGCTCACATTAATGTGCCATCCTGGATGAGCTGCACTACCTGAGCCACTTGTGTGGGTTGTAGAGACCGTCTCATGCTACCACGAGTGTGAAAGCACAACCAACATTCAAAAGTGACCAAAACATCAGCCAGAAAGCATTGGTACTGAGATGTGGTCTGTGGTCCCCACCTGCAGAACCACTCCTTTATTGAGTGTTTTGATAATTGCCAATAATTTCCATCTGTTTATTCAATTTGCATAACAGCATGCGAAAGTGATTGTCAAACAGTGTTGCTTCCTAAGTGGACAGTTGGATTTCACAGAAGTTTGATTTACTTGGAGTTAAGTTCTGCTATTTAAGTGTTCCCTTTATTTTTTGTGCAATATATATATATATATATATACACTCACTGGCCACTTTATTAGGTACACCTGTCCAACTTCTTGTTAACACTTAATTTCTAATCAGCCAATCACATGGCGGCAACTCAGTGCATTTAGGCATGTAGACATGGTCAAGACAATCTCCTGCAGTTCAAACCGAGCATCAGTATGGGGAAGAAAGGTGATTTGAGTGCCTTTGAACGTGGCATGGTTGTTGGTGCCAGAAGGGCTGGTCTGAGTATTTCAGAAACTGCTGATCTACTGGGATTTTCACGCACAACCATCTCTAGGGTTTACAGAGAATGGTCCGAAAAAGAAAAAAAATCCAGTGAGCGGCAGTTCTGTGGGCAGAAATGCCTTGTTGATGCCAGAGGTCAGAGGAGAATGGGCAGACTGGTTCGAGCTGATAGAAAGGCAACAGTGACTCAAATCGCCACCCGTTACAACCAAGGTAGGCCTAAGAGCATCTCTGAACGCACAGTGCGTCGAACTTTGAGGCAGATGGGCTACAGCAGCAGAAGACCACACCGGGTACCACTCCTTTCAGCTAAGAACAGGAAACTGAGGCTACAATTTGTACAAGCTCATCGAAATTGGACAGTAGAAGATTGGAAAAACGTTGCTTGGTCTGATGAGTCTCGATTTCTGCTGCGACATTCGGATGGTAGGGTCAGAATTTGGCGTAAACAACATGAAAGCATGGATCCATCCTGCCTTGTATGGAGCATCTTTGGGATGTGCAGCCGACAAATCTGTGGCAACTGTGTGATGCCATCATGTCAATATGGACCAAAATCTCTGAGGAATGCTTCCAGCACCTTGTTGAATCTATGCCACGAAGAATTGAGGCAGTTCTGAAGGCAAAAGGGGGTCCAACCCGTTACTAGCATGGTGTACCTAATAAAGTGGCCGGTGAGTGTATATATATATATATATATATATACAGTGGGGCAAAAAAGTATTTAGTCAGTCAGCAATAGTGCAAGTTCCACCACTTAAAAAGATGAGAGGCGTCTGTAATTTACATCATAGGTAGACCTCATCTATGGGAGACAAACTGAGAAAAAAAAATCCAGAAAATCACATTGTCTGTTTTTTTAACATTTTATTTGCATATTATGGTGGAAAATAAGTATTTGGTCAGAAACAAAATTTAATCTCAATACTTTGTAATATATCCTTTGTTGGCAATGACAGAGGTCAAACGTTTTCTGTAAGTCTTCACAAGGTTGCCACACACTGTTGTTGGTATGTTGGCCCATTCCTCCATGCAGATCTCCTCTAGAGCAGTGATGTTTTTGGCTTTTCGCTTGGCAACACGGACTTTCAACTCCCTCCAAAGGTTTTCTATAGGGTTGAGATCTGGAGACTGGCTAGGCCACTCCAGGACCTTGAAATGCTTCTTACGAAGCCACTCCTTCGTTGCCCTGGCGGTGTGCTTTGGATCATTTGTACCCAGCCACGTTTCATCTTCAATGCCCTTGCTGATGGAAGGAGGTTTGCACTCAAAATCTCACGATACATGGCCCCATTCATTCTTTCATGTACCCGGATCAGTCGTCCTGGCCCCTTTGCAGAGAAACAGCCCCAAAGTATGATGTTTCCACCACCATGCTTTACAGTAGGTATGGTGTTTGATGGATGCAACTCAGTATTCTTTTTCCTCCAAACACGACAAGTTGTGTTTCTACCAAACAGTTCCAGTTTGGTTTCATCAGACCATAGGACATTCTCCCAAAACTCCTCTGGATCATCCAAATGCTCTCTAGCAAACTTCAGACGGGCCCGGACATGTAATGGCTTAAGCAGTGGGACACGTCTGGCACTGCAGGATCTGAGTCCATGGTGGCGTAGTGTGTTACTTATGGTAGGCCTTGTTACATTGGTCCCAGCTATCTGCAGTTCATTCACTAGGTCCCCCCGCGTGGTTCTGGGATTTTTGCTCACCGTTCTTGTGATCATTCTGACCCCACGGGGTGGGATTTTGCGTGGAGCCCCAGATCGAGGGAGGTTATCAGTGGTCTTGAATGTCTTCCATTTTCTAATTATTGCTCCCACTGTTGATTTCTTCACTCCAAGCTGGTTGGCTATTGCTGATTCAGTCTTCCCAGCCTGGTGCAGGGCTACAATTTTGTTTCTGGTGTCCTTTGACAGCTCTTTGGTCTTCACCATAGTGGAGTTTGGAGTCAGACTGTTTGAGGGTGTGCACAGGTGTCTTTTTATACTGATAACAAGTATAAACAGGTGCCATTACTACAGGTAATGAGTGGAGGAAAGAGGAGACTCTTAAAGAAGAAGTTACAGGTCTGTGAGAGCCAGAAATCTTGACTGTTTGTTTCTGACCAAATACTTATTTTCCACCATAATATGCAAATAAAATGTTAAAAAAACAGACAATGTGATTTTCTGGATTTTTTTTTCTCAGTTTGTCTCCCATAGTTGAGGTCTACCTATGATGTAAATTACAGACGCCTCTCATCTTTTTAAGTGGTGGAACTTGCACTATTGCTGACTGACTAAATACTTTTTTGCCCCACTGTATATATATATATATATATATATATATATATATATATACATATACTAGATGGTAGCCCGATTCTAACGCATTGGGTATTCTAGAATATGTATGTAGTTTATTTATGAAGATTTTAGAATAATACATTGAATACACAGGATTCGGCCGCCACCAATTAGCGAAGCGTGGTTCAAATCCCGCGCCAATTCGCGGCCGGACTGCGTCTGTCGCTGATTGTTCGCAGCCGGCCATGTAGTATATAACACCCCACGTAGTAAATAGCACAACCACGTAGTATATAGCACAGCCCACGGAGTGTATAACAGCCCACGTAGCATATAACACAGCTCACGTAGTATATAACAGCCCATTCACGCAGTATATAACACAGCCCACGTAGTGTATGACTGCGCCTGTCGCTGATTGTTCTCGACCGGCCACATAGTATATAGCACAGCCACATAGTATATAACAGCCCACATATTAAATAGCACAGCCATGTAGTATATTGCACAGCCACGTAGTATATAGCACATCCACTTAGTATATAGCACAGCCACGTAGTATATAGCACAGCCCACGGAGTATATAGCACAGCCACGAAGTATATAGCACAGCCACATAGTATATAGCTCAGCCCATGGATTGTATAACAGCCCACATAGCATATAACACAGCCATGTAGTATATAACAGCCCACGCACACAGTATATAACACAGGCCACGTAGTGTATAACACAGGCCATGTAATGTATAACACAGCCCACATAGTGTACAACACAGCCCACGTAGTATATGGCACAGCCATGTAGTATATTGCACAGCCCACGTAGTATATTGCACAGCCCACATAGTATATTGCACAGTCCACATAGTATATTGCACAGGCCACGTAGTACATTGCACAGCCCACGTAGTACATTGCACAGCCCATGTAGTACATTGCACGGCCCACGTAGTACATTGCACAGACCACATAGTATATTGTACAGCCCACGTAGTATATAGCACAGCCCATGCAGTATATTGCACAGCCCATGCAGTATATAGCACAGCCCATGCAGTATATAGCACAGCCCATGCAGTATATTGCACAGCCCACGCAGTATATCGCACAGCCCACGCAGTATATAGCACAGCCCACATAGTATATAGCACAGCCCATGCAGTATATTGCACAGCCCATGTAGTATATAGCACAGCCCGCGTAGTATATTGCATAGCCCATGTAGTAAATTGCCCAGCCCGTGTAGTATATTGCACAGTCACATAGTATATTGCACAGCCCATGTAGTATATTGCACAGCCCACGTAGTATATAGCAATGTGGGCATCATATCCCTGTTAAAAAAAAGAATTAAAATAAAAAACAGTTATATACTCACCTTCCGCTGGGCCCCGGATCCAGGCGAAGCGGTTACCAACGTTCCTCGCACTCTCCGGTCTCAAGAGTGCATTGCTCTCTCGCGAGATGATGACGTAGCGGTCTCAGAGACCGCTATGTCATCATCTCACGAGAGAGCAATGCATGGAGAGGTCACCGGAGTGTCGCGAGGAGCGGGGAAGGCCTGTTCTGGATCCGAGGGGCCAACAGACGGTGAGTATATAACGATTTTTTATTTTTTTTTAAACATTAGATCTGAATAGGCAGCATCAATAGTAAAAAGTTGGTCACACAGAGTTAATAGCAGCGTTAACGGAGTGCGTTACACCGCGGCATAACGCGGTCCGTTAACGCTGCCATTAACCGTGTGTGAGCGCTGACTGGACGGGAGTATGGAGCGGGCACTGACTGCGGGGAGGAAGGAGCGGTCATTTTGCCGCTGGACTGTGTCCTTCGCTGATTGGTCGTGGTTGTTTTGCCGCGACAAATCAGCGACTTGGATTTCCATGACAGACAGAGGCCGCGACCAATGAATATCCCTGACAGGCAGACAGACAGAAGGACAGACAGAAAGATGGAAGTGACCCTTAGACAATTATATAGTAGACTAGATGGTGGCCCGATTCTAACGCATCGGGTATTCTAGAATATGTATGCGTAGTGTATAGCACAGCCCACATAGTATATTGCGCAGCCCTTGCAGTACATTGCGCAGCCCACGCAGAACATTGTGAAGCCCACGCAGTACATTGCGCAGCCCACGCAGTACATTGCGCAGCCCAGGCAGTACATTGCGCAGCCAACGCAGTACATTGCGCAGCCAGCGCAGTACATTGCGCAGCCAACGCAGTACATTGCGCAGCCCTCGCAGTACATTGCTCAGCCCTCGCAGTACATTGTGCAGCCCACGTAGTATATTGTGCAGCCCACGTAGTATATTGAGCAGCCCACATAGTATATTGCGCAGCCCACGTAGTATATTGCGCAGCCCACGTAGTATATTGCACAGCCCACGTAGTATATTGCGCAGCCCTCGTAGTACATTGCGCAGCCCACGTAGTATATTGCGCAGCCCACGTAGTATATTGTGCAGCCCACGTAGAACATTGCGCAGCCCACGTAGTACATTGCGCAGCCCTCGCAGTACATTGCGCAGCCCACGTAGTATATTGCGCAGTCCACGTAGTATATTGCGCAGCCCACGTAGTATATTGCGCAGCCCTCGTAGTACAGCCCACGTTGTACATTGCGCAGCCCACGTTGTACATTGCGCAGACCACGTTGTACATTGCGCAGCCCACGTTGTACATTGCGCAGCCCACGTAGTATATTGCACAGCCCACGTTGTACATTGCGCAGCCCACGTTGTACATTGCGCAGCCCATGTAGTACATTGCGCAGTCCACGTAGTATATTGTGCAGCCCACGTTGTACATTGCGCAGCCCACGTAGTATATTGCGCAGCCCACGTAGTATATTGCGCAGCCCACGTAGTATAAATAGCAGCGGTAACGGAGTGCATTACACCGCGGCATAACGCGGTCCGTTACCGCTGCCATTAACCCTGTGTGAGGGCAGACTGGAGGGGAGTACGGAGCGGGCACTGACTGCGGGGAGGAAGGAGCAGCCATTTTTCCGCCGGACTGTGCCCGTCGCTGATTGGTCGTGGCTGTTTTGCCACGACCAATCAGCGACTTGGATTACATGACAGACAGAGGCCGCGACCAATGAATATCCGTGACAGACAGACAGAAGGACAGACAGACAGACGGGTATCGGGTATTCTAGAATATGTAGGTAGTATATAGCACAGGCTACGTACTATATTGCACAGTGACATAGTATATAACACAACCGACGTAGTATATAACATAGCTACGTAGTATATAACAGAGCTACGTAGTATGTAACAGAGCGTACGTAGTATATAGCAGAGTTACGTAGTATATAACACAGACACATAGTGTATTGCACAGGTATGTAGTATATTGGTCAGCCACTTAGTATATAGCAGAGCCACATAGTATATAACATAGCCACGTAGTATATTGTAGAGCCACGTAGTATATTGCACAGGCACGTACTATATTGCACAGCCACGTAGTATATAACACAGTCACGTAGTGTATTGCACAGCTACGTAGTGTATTGCACAGCTATGTAGTATATTGGTCAACGATGTAGTATATAGCAGAGCCATGTAGTATATAACATAGCCACGTAATATATTGTAGAGGCACGTAGTATATTGCAGAGGTACGTAGTATATCGCACAGCCACGTAGTATATAACAGAGCCACGTAGTATATTGCACAGTCGACGTACTATATAACAGAACCGAGCCCACGTAGTACATTGCGCAGCTCACGTAGTAAATTGCGCAGCCCTCACAGTACATTGCGCAGCCCATGTAGTACATTGCTCAGCCCATGTAGTATATTGCGCAGCCCACGTAGTATATTGTGCAGCCCACATAGTATATTGCACAGTCGACGTACTATATAACAGAACCGAGCCCACGTAGTACATTGCGCAGCCCACGTAGTAAATTGCGCAGCCCTCGCAGTACATTGCGCAGCCCATGTAGTACATTGCTCAGCCCATGTAGTATATTGTGCAGCCCACGTAGTACATTGCGCAGCCCACGTAGTACATTGCGCAGCCCACGTAGTATATTGCGCAGCCCACATAGTATATTGCGCAGCCCACGTAGTATATTGCGCAGCCCTCATAGTACAGCCCACGTTGTACATTGCGCAGCCCACGTTGTACATTGCGCAGCCCACGTTGTACATTGTGCAGCCCACGTAGTATATTGCGCAGCCCACGTTGTACGTTGCGCAGCCCACGTTGTACATTGCGCAGCCCACGTAGTATATTGCGCAGCCCACGTTGTACATTGCGCAGCCCATGTTGTACATTGCGCAGCCCACGTAGTATATTGCGCAACCCACATAGTATATTGCGCAGCCCACGTAGTATATTGCGCAGCCCACGTAGTATAAATAGCAGCGGTAACGGAGTGCATTACACCGCGGCATAACGCGGTCCGTTACCGCTGCCATTAACCCTGTGTGAGGGCAGACTGGAGGGGAGTACGAAGCGGGCACTGACTGTGGGGAGGAAGGAGCGGCCATTTTTCTGCCGGACTGTGTCCGTCGCTGATTGGTCGTGGCTGTTTTGCCACGACCAATCAGCGACTTGGATTACATGACAGACAGAGGCCGCGACCAATGAATATCCGTGATAGACAGACAGAAGGACAGACAGACAGACGGGTATCGGGTATTCTAGAATATGTAGGTAGTATATAGCACAGGCTACGTACTGTATTGCACAGTGACATAGTATATAACACAACCGACGTAGTATATAACATAGCTACGTAGTATATAACAGAGCTACGTAGTATGTAACACAGCGTACGTAGTATATCGCAGAGTTACGTAGTATATAACACAGCCACGTAGTGTATTGCACAGGTATGTAGTATATTGGTCAGCCACGTAGTATATAGCAGAGCCACGTAGTATATAACATAGCCACGTAGTATATTGTAGAGCCACGTAGTATATTGCACAGGCACGTAGTATATTGCACAGCCATGTAGTATATAACACAGTCACATAGTGTATTGCACAGCTACGTAGTGTATTGCACAGCTATGTAGTATATTGGTCAACGACGTAGTATATAGCAGAGCCACGTAGTATATAACATAGCCACGTAGTATATTGTAGAGGCACGTAGTATGTAACAGAGCCATGTAGTATATTGCACAGTCGACGTATTATATAACAGAACCGACACAGGAACATAGTACAGTCATATGAAAAAGTTTGGGCACCCCTATTAATCTTAAGCTTAATGTTTTATAAAAATAGTTTTTTTTTGTAACAGCTATTTCATTTTCATATATCTAATAACTGTTGGACACAGTAATGTTTCTGCCTTGAAATGAGGTTTATTGTACTAACATAAAATGTGCAATCTGCATTCAAACAAAATTTGACAGGTGCATAAGTATGAGCACTCTTATCATTTTCTTGTTTTAAATACTCCTACCTACTTTTTACTGACTTACTAAAGCACTTTTTTTGGTTTTGTAACCTCATTGAGCTTTGAACTTCATAGCTAGATGTATGCAATCATGAGAAAAGCTACTTAAAGTGGCCACTTGCAAGTTGTTCTCCTGTTTGAGTCTCCTCTGAAGAGTGGCATCATGGGCTCCTCAAAACAACTGTCAAATGATCTGAAAACAATGATTATTCAACATAGTTGTTCAGGGGAAGGATACAAAAAGCTGTCTCAGAGATTTAACCTGTCAATTTCCACTGTGAGGAACATAGTAAGGAAATGGAAGAACACAGGTACAGTTCTTGTTAAGGCCAGAAGTGGCAGGCCAAGAAAAACATCAGAAAGGCAGAGAAGAAGAATGGTGAGATCAGTGACTTGGATTTCCATGACAGACAGAGGCCGCGACCAATGAATATCCGTGACAGACAAACAGACAGATAGAAGGACAGACAGAAGTGACCCTTAGACAATTATATAGTAGACTAGACTGTGGCCCGATTCTAATGCATCGGGTATTCTAGAATATGCATGTCCCCGTAGTATATGGACAATGATGATTCCAGAATTCGCGGCAGACTGTGCCCGTCGCTGATTGGTCGAGGCAACCTTTATGACATCATCGTCGCCATGGCAACCATTATGACATCTACGTCGATACTGTGCCCGTCGCTGATTGGTCGAGGCCTGGCGGCAGACTGTGCCCGTCGCTGATTGGTTGAGGCAACCTTTATGACATCATCGTCGCCATGCTGTGCCCGTCTCTGATTGGTCGAGGCCTGGCGGCCTCGACCAATCAGAGACGCGGGATTTCCAGGACAGACAGACAGACAGAAAGAGAGACAGACAGAAAGACAGACAGACAGACAGACAGACGGAAAAACCCTTAGACAATTATATATATAGATTACTGTGAAACAGAAGACACATTGGTTGGATTTGTCTCCTAAGCCATCTTCTCCTATTCATAGATGGTGGCCCGACATCGGGTATTCTAGAATATGCATGTCCACGTAGTATATTGCACAGCGACGTAGTATATTGCCCAGCCACGTAGTATATTGCCCAGCCACGTAGTATATTGCACAGCCCACGTAGTATATTGCCCAGTCACGTAGTGGATTGCCCAGCCACGTAGTATATTGCCCAGTCACGTAGTATATTGCCCAGCCATGTAGTATATTGCCCAGTCACGTAGTAAATTGCCCAGTCACGTAGTAAATTGCCCAGGCACGTAGTATATTGCCCAGGCACATAGTATATTGCCCAGCCACATAGTATATTGCGCAGCCACGTAGTATATTGCCCAGCCACATAGTATATTGCCCAGCCACATAGTATATTGCACAGCCCACGTAGTATATTGCCCAGTCACATAGTGGATTGCCCAGCCACGTAGTATATTGCCCAGTCACGTAGTATATTGCCCAGCCACGTAGTATATTTCCCAGTCACGTAGTATATTGCCCAGGCACGTAGTATATTGCCCAGGCACGTAGTATATTGCCCAGCCACGTAGTATATTGTGCAACCCACGTAGTATATTGCGCAGCCAAATAGTATATTGCCCAGCTACGTAGTATATTGCCCAGTCACATAGTATATTGCCCAGCTACGTAGTATATTGCCCAGTCACATAGTATATTGCCCAGGCACGTAGTATATTGCGCAGCCACGTAGTATATTGCCCAGCCACATAGTATATTGCCCAGCCACATAGTATATTGCACAGCCCACGTAGTATATTGCCCAGTCACGTAGTATATTGCCCAGCCACGTAGTATATTGCCCAGTCACGTAGTATATTGCCCAGGCACGTAGTATATTGCCCAGGCACGTAGTATATTGCCATGCCACGTAGTATATTGCGCAACCCACGTAGTATATTGCGCAGCCACGTAGTATATTGCCCAGCTACGTAGTATATTGCCCAGTCACATAGTATATTGCCCAGTCACGTAGTATATTGCACAGCGACGGAGTATACAGCACAGAGCCACTTAGTTGTTGTGAATTCCGTTCTTGAACTCCCTCCTGTGGTCATGAATGGTACTTCGGCGAGTTCTGTCTGTGGACTCCCTCTGGTGGCTGTGAGTGGAACTGCTGGTCCTTGAGGTTTCTTCCTCAGCTGCCCTCGTTTGCGGCTAGGCTGGCTTCTCTATTTAACTCCACTCAGATCGTTACTTCATGCCAGCTGTCAATGTATCAGTACTGGTTCAGATCTCTCTCGGATCTTTCTGATGACCTGTCTACTCCAGCAGAAGCTAAGTCCCTGCTAGTTCATTTGTTGTTCATTGTTTACTGAATATATTTCTTAGTACTTGCTAAGTTCTAGTCCAGCTTGCTAACATGATATTGCCTTGCTAGCTGGAAGCTCTGGGGTGCAGAGTGGCACCTCCACACCGTGAGTCGGTGCGGGGGTCTTTTTGCACACTCTGCGTGGCTTTTTGTAGTTTTTTGTGCTGACCGCATAGATCCCTGTTCTATCCTCTGACTCTTTAGTGAAGTCTGGCCTCCTTTGCTGAAACCTGTTTCATTCCTGTGTTTGTGACTTTCCTCTTAACTCACAGTCAATATTTGTGGGGGGCTGCCTTTTCCTTTGGGGAATTTCTCTGAGGCAAGGAAAGGCTTTATTTCCTTCTTTAGGGGTAGTTAGCTCTTAGGCTGTGAAGAGGCGTCTAGGGAGAGTTAGGTACGCTCCACGGCTATTTCTAGTGTGTGTGATAGGATTAGGGTTTGCGGTCAGCAGAGATCCCACTTCCCAGAGCTTGTCCTGTCGTCTAGTTTAACCATCAGGTCATTCCAGGTGCTCCTAACCACCAGGTCCATAACACTTAGTATACAGAGTTACAATAAAAAATAAACATATACTCACCCTCCGTAGGCCCGTTAAAGTCCTGGCCCTGTGCGCGATGCAGGCGTCAGCTTCCGGTCCCAGGGTGTGATGACGTCGCGGTCACATGACTGTGACGTCAAGTCAGGTCCTTCTCGCGCAGGACCTGTGATGACGTCGCGGTCACATGACCGTGACGACTGCAGGCGGCAGCTTCCGGTCCCAGGATGGTATGCCAGAAGGACCTTCCATGATGTCACGGTCATGTGACCGCGACGTCATGGAAGGTCCTTCTCGCAGGGCCTGTGATCACATCGCGGTCACATGACCGTGACGTCATGGAAGGTCCTTCTGGCATACCATCCTGGGACCGGAAGCTGCCACTTGCATGGAGCAGTCACCGTAGCGACGCTAGGAGCGCAAAAGGCGGCAGATGGTGAGTATAGCAGGTTTTTTCTTTATTATTATTTTTAACATGACATATTTTTACTATTGATTCTGCATAGGAACAGTGTTTGAACCATTGGATGCACTTGGTCACCCAAAATGCCTAAATAATCTCGGCTGTTAATTCTTCCATGAAGGAATATCATTGGCCCAGCAGATCTCCACGAAATAGCACACCAGATCATCACAGAACCTCCACCATGTTTTACGGTTGGGAGAAGGCAGTCTGGATGGAATGCTTCTTTCGGCTGTCTCCAAACGTACACTTGGCCGGAGGTCGGAAATAGGGTAAACGATGATTCGTCTGAGATTATCACATGTTTCCACTGCTCGAGGGACCAATTCTGGAGGTTTCTACACCACTCTAAATGCTTGGAAACATTTGTCATTGAGAGCAGGGGTTTTCTAATTGCAGCTCTTCCGTGGAATCCAGATTTGTGCAGCTCCCGACGAACAGTTTTCGTGGAAACTGAGTTCTGTAGGTGTTCATTGAGCTCAGCAGTGATTTTCAGAGCTGTGGTCTTGCAATCCTCTCTCACAATTCGCTTTAGAGTCCGATGGTCTCTCTCAGTCAACTTTGACTTTCAGCCGGACCTGTGCTTTGCTGTGGACATTTTTCCTTCTCTTTCAAACGCAGTCATTACTTTGGAGACAGTACCTCTTGACACGCCAAGCATTAGGGCACTTACTGTTACACTAGCGCCTGCCATACGAGCACCAACAATTTGGCCTCTTTGAAAATCCGAGAGGTCTGCCATTGGTATCAGGTTCTCATCAATGTTCTTACAATTATGCAAAACAGTTAATTTACATACACATATCACATATCAAAAATAATCAGCTACAAAACATTACCATATATCATGGTTTGCATGTTTATAATGCAGCGCCCCAGAGTCCTGGTCGTTGCAGTACTGTGGCTCCGCCACTAAGGGGAGCTATGGTACGTCCGATGGCACTGAAGGAGTTCATCTGATCAGGTATCACAGACACCAATACATTTCACCGCCGGGCCACCAGGGGGAGCTAAGGGTTCTATTCATTAGGCCACTCTCCACACACTGGTAAAACTGGGGGTCAGGCAGGAAGTTAGACAGAAAGCTGACTGGGTTGGAACCAGGCAACACCTTGTGGCAGAGGGTGTTGCGGGAGAAGATTCGGTAGGGTCTCTGTCAGGGGTGGGATCCTGACAGAGGCTTGGCAACTTGAGCGAACGTAACGGGACTGTGCCTGCTCAGTATAGCGGCGGTGCCCAAGAAGGGATTGGAAGCGAGATAGATTGTGCTGAGTGAGAAACGAGATCAAAGCAACAAGGAGAACACCAGTAGGGGTCGTGCTGTAAGACCGAGGCAACATCCTACTGAGGCGCACAACCGGCGGCCGGAACGCCGAGGGAGTATTACAATATCAGCTTCAAGCAATACTCTAAACCAACGGCAGGACAGTCAGTCTAAGGCGGGCTGTCTCAACTAAATCACCTATGTAGTCTTGGGGGGCAACTTGTGGAGAGGGGCGACTCTAGGGTCCCGGAAGAGCTCCGAGCCTACCCGTCATACGGGTGCCGTTCCAACCGTAACATCAGGGAGGGACGGAGGATTAGCAGAACATCATCTAATCGAGTTGTGAGGGAACTTAAGAAACGGACACAATAGTTGTGGGGACTTTCCGTAAGCACAGCAGGGAAGGACCGCAACACATAGCGCTAGAAGGAAGGCGCAGATTTCCACCTGTTAAGAGAACTCTGGAGGTGCCATTGGACCGGCCGGACTTGCGCAGCCTGGTTATCCGGATTCCGGACTGAGGACCCAGAGATCTTCAGTAAAGAGGTAAAAAGACTGCAACTCGGTGTCCTCGTTATTTACTGCACCGCACCACCACCACCACTACCATCATCCATCATATCTATCACTGTACGCCCCTCGGCAGGGTCACGGACCGGGCCTAGCCACTGTGACAACCCCAGAGCAGAGACTCAGAGGCCCGGTACCGGGTACCCCTCGGCCCTGCGGCAGTGGGGGCGCTACAACTTGGCGTCACGAACAGGATCTACTTAAGCCTGAAGAATCAGGTCATGTGTGCCTTGGAACTGTGATTTATTGTGCTTGGACTGTGACTTATTGCAAAGACTGTGTATTGCCACTTGCCGCCAGAAGTTCCCGCCAAAACCGCCGCCATTACAGCGCTAAGGAGAGCGCAGGAGAAGAAGAAGGGCGTGGAGTGGGCGTAGACAAGCTGGAGAGCGCGAAAGACAATGGCCGCCCAGTCTAAATATTTCAGCCCCTTGAGGACGTGTCCGTCAGCAGCCGAGATCCGCCTACTGATCCTCAATGGGGGGCGGAGACAACGAAAGCGAAACCGCCCACGAAGGAGAGAGCGGGAAAAGGACCAGGAAGAAGAAGTCAGCGACACTGAGGACGCCATGGCCAGCCGCCCGGAGCCGGAGCGTGGGGTCGGAGCCGAGGACTCCCCCAGCTACCCGGAGAGGCACCGCAGCCAGACCTCCACAGTTGACGGTGACCTCCTGCAGACCGGAGCGGACGAGCTGATCCACCAACTCCTGCGAACGCAGCTGAGCACCGAGGCCGGGTGGAAGAAGACCATCAACGGGAGCCTCACCAGACATCTGTCGGCAGCCTCGTCTGGTCCGGAGCAAGAAAGAAGTTCCGGCGCTCCGAAGCCAGAAAGCTAGGCCCAGCCAGAAAGCGAGATGCTGCAAACGGAGATGACAACGCCGCAGCACAAGGCCCTGCAGCTAGCGTTCCAGACCCCAGCGGAGACGGAGCAGTACCGACACCGGAGGGACCGCATCTGAAGCAGGTATGAAGGACGACCCTGCCCTGATGACTGACCCCACTCCCGCGACTGCTAGTGCCACAGCTGCTGACTCCGTTCCAGTGACTGATTTTGCAGCAGCCGCTACCTCTGCTGCAGCAAATGCCCCTACTCAAGCTGCGCAGACCTCCATCACTGCGCATGATTTAACCGTACATGAAAGACGGATTAACGGCGTTTGTCCAGCACTGGGTGTAACCCTGGACCTCACTTTCCCCAGGCCAAGAGGGGTTAAGTGCCAGGTGCAGCCCTGGAAGCCGTCCAACTAAACCTCGGAAACCTGAAACTGTACATAGTTAACTGTTTGTTTCCCTGCTTTTTGCTACTTTAAACCCGATCTGGGTTATTCTTAAAGGGATCCCTTTGTTTACCCGGGATCCCTTCTTCTGCTTTTTGTTTTGTTTCCTGTTTATTCATCACTGAAAGAACTGCTGGATCATGAACAATGCATATTACAAACTTTTTGTAAATAGTTTGCACCTTCTTAAAGGTGCTCCCTACTGGTTTTACTTAAGGAAGGACTCTTTGTGAAGTTACCGCACCGGAGCCTTTGCTGAGAACGGACTGGTAGCTTGAGAAGATGTGCTACCTCATAAAGACTTGGTCCCCTCTTAAAGGGGATGTTCACTTGTTGCACTTAAAGAGTGGTATTGCTTTAAGATCGATAGATAGCAATAATGTTTTGATAAAAGAAAGTGATGATGATGCTTACATGTAAAAGTTATATGTATCCAACTAGTTGATTGTAAGAAATGTTTGATAATGTTGATAGAAGAGTGAGGACAGAAAGTGAACCGGTACGGGGTTAGTCAGTGAGTCCTCTTAGGAGCCGTGAAGAAATGGCTCATTGATCCTAAACGGAAAGTAATGTTATGTCCTATACTGTGTATAGTAGTTGAAAAGACAGAAGGCTCGGTCTGAAAGGAGCGGTCCTGTAAGAAAGGAGAGGCAGTAGGTCTGGCGCCGTTAGGACAGGCGGTCCTGCAGATTTAAAGAAGGAGAATGTAAAAGTTAAATTGCCTTATAATGTGATTATAAGAAGGTCTTTATCGGATTCAGAGTGTACGTCCTTAAACGCAATGTTAAATTATTGTTCGAGAATTTGTACTAAGTAGAATACCCGGTTGGGTAAGAAAAGTTACTTATAGCATGTTGCTATGATAATTAACCATGTTTGTAACGTTCAAGTGTCCTCACCTCCCATAAAGGGAAGCTCCGTTTAAGTATACTTACTGTTATTGCACTCAACAAAATTGTATGTCTTTTTGCTAACCTGTATTGCTGTTTTCTTCCCAGTCCCGGAGTACTGGATTTAACCGGGGGGGAGTGCAGCGCCCCAGAGTCCTGGTCGTTGCAGTACTGTGGCTCCGCCACTAAGGGGAGCTATGGTACGTCCGATGGCACTGAAGGAGTTCATCTGATCAGGTATCACAGACACCAATACATTTCACCGCCGGGCCACCAGGGGGAGCTAAGGGTTCTATTCATTAGGCCACTCTCCACACACTGGTAAAACTGGGGGTCAGGCAGGAAGTTAGACAGAAAGCTGACTGGGTTGGAACCAGGCAACACCTTGTGGCAGAGGGTGTTGCGGGAGAAGATTCGGTAGGGTCTCTGTCAGGGGTGGGATCCTGACAGAGGCTTGGCAACTTGAGCGAACGTAACGGGACCGTGCCTGCTCAGTATAGCGGCGGTGCCCAAGAAGGGATTGGAAGCGAGATAGATTGTGCTGAGTGAGAAACGAGATCAAAGCAACAAAGAGAACACCAGTAGGGGTCGTGCTGTAAGACCGAGGCAACATCCTACTGAGGCGCACAACCGGCGGCCGGAACGCCGAGGGAGTATTACAATATCAGCTTCAAGCAATACTCTAAACCAACGGCAGGACAGTCAGTCTAAGGCGGGCTGTCTCAACTAAATCACCTATGTAGTCTTGGGGGGCAACTTGTGGAGAGGGGCGACTCTAGGGTCCCGGAAGAGCTCCGAGCCTACCCGTCATACGGGTGCCGTTCCAACCGTAACATCAGGGAGGGACGGAGGATTAGCAGAACATCATCTAATCGAGTTGTGAGGGAACTTAAGAAACGGACACAACAGTTGTGGGGACTTTCCGTAAGCACAGCAGGGAAGGACCGCAACACATAGCGCTAGAAGGAAGGCGCAGATTTCCACCTGTTAAGAGAACTCTGGAGGTGCCATTGGACCGGCCGGACTTGCGCAGCCTGGTTATCCGGATTCCGGACTGAGGACCCAGAGATCTTCAGTAAAGAGGTAAAGAGACTGCAACTCGGTGTCCTCGTTATTTACTGCACCGCACCACCACCACCACTACCATCATCCATCATATCTATCACTGTACGCCCCTCGGCAGGGTCACGGACCGGGCCTAGCCACCGTGACAACCCCAGAGCAGAGACTCAGAGGCCCAGTACCGGGTACCCCTCGGCCCTGCGGCAGTGGGGGCGCTACAATAACATGTTCGAAGATTATGATGCCAAAACGTTAGGTGTTACCATTATTTGGTCCAACCCCTCTATATATATATATATATATATATATATATATATATATACACACACACATACACACACACCAATCGGCTCTGTCGGCACCACTATTCCGTTGGGAGATCAGCGGCTCATCTCCCATAGCAGGAAGGTCAGCGGGTATTCCGATATGGCAGCCGGGATTCATATCCCTCGCCGGCTGAGCAAATGAGCGGCACGGGATTCAAATCCCCTGCCAAAGCCCCTGGTGCTCAGCCAATGAGCGGCACGGGATTCAAATCTCCCGCCAAAGCCACACGACTTCGCTCATTGGCTGAGCTGCCCTCCGGCTGAGGTTTGGCAAGGGGTTCAAAGTGTGTGTGTGTGTGTGTGTGTGTGCGTGCGTGCGTGCATGCGTGATCAGCAACAAGGGCTGGAGGGCACCGCTGCTAGGGATCTCCCATTACATGCTAGAAATAATGCACAAACCAACAGAGATAAAGGTAGCATGCAACCAACAGGGATCACCCCAAATTTTTTTGATTACAAAAATATATAAACTTTATTGAGTGACAATACAACAACACTGCAAAAGTTAAAATCATTTAAAATTGCATAATGCAAACAAAACTGTACATTAACCCACAATAGGGTCATGCCCTTGCCACCCCCCCAAAATAACAACAAATTCCCTACGTCAAAAAACATTTAAATATTTCATCTTTGCATGTCTTCTGGATTAATACTGGTACTATATAAGATCCTGCTGTCTAAATAATGCAGCTAAGCATTTGTAAAGGGCACTGCTCCATAATACAAAAAGGTATTAAAGCATGTGGTATGGACAGGTTTCTATTTAGGGACCTGGATAGGCTTTTGCCATAATAATAGGATGATCCCCTAAATAGGGAGGCAAAAAGAGCCTATACAACCTGCACCTGTGGATGGAACCTGCACAAAGCAATGCCTGAATGAAACACCGATATGGCAAGAGAAGAGAGGAGTGGAGGAGGCAAGGGCAGGATCTTATTTCATCTTTGCATGTCTCCTGGATTAATACTGGTACTATATGTTTGCATTTGTTGTTATTTTGGGGGGTGGTAAGGGCATGATCCTATTGTGGGTTAATGTACAGTTTTGTTTGCATTATGCAATTTTAAATGATTTTAACTTTTGCAGTGTTGTTGTATTGTCACTAAACAAAGTTTACATATTTTTGTAATAAAAAATTTTTTTTGGGGTGATCCCTGTTGGTTGCATGCTTGGCACTACAAGTCCAATCTGGCTATGCCTGCTACAGTGATTGACACATTAGGCAATGATGGGACAGTAGTAGTCCCATCATCCGGCTAATGTGTTGAATGTAAAAAAACAACAACAAAAAAACAAACACATACACACATACAGTGCATACATATAGACATACAGCATACAACATTTCACATACAGTACATACAACATTCAGTATATACAACACATAAAACATACAACATACAGCACATATACACAACACATACAGTACAAACAACATAGAGCAGATACTCACTAATCACCTTGATCCCGAAGCCATTGATCACCTGTAAAAAATATTAAAATAATAAACCAACAATATACTCCCTGATCCGCAGTAATCCAATTAATATGAGTGTCCCATGACGATCTCTCATGGAGCGCTGCCGCATCAGCTGATGCGACCACTCTCCAGGGGCTCCGGTGATATAATGATGGAAGGTATCCTTCCGCACTGTATCCCTCCGCCGCTGAGAGAAATAGTTCCTACTCACTTGCGGCACTGCTGTGTAGGAAAATTCCCACGCAACTTTGCCATAAAGTGAGAGCCTGAACTCAGGTAACTTCTTCAGTGATGCACTGCAGGAGCCATTGTCTCCTGTCAGTGTGTCACTAGAGGCCCTATAGAGCAGTGACATCTTCTGATGTCACTGTTCTATAGGGCAGATCGTCGTGGGACATTTGTTACTAATCAGACTAAGTCGGACAGGGAGTATACTGTTATGATCCGGTGACCCTGGAGCCGCATGAGACGTTCTCTGGAGTAGGTGGTTCCTGTACTGACCGCAACCCTAAACTGACACTGCAACTAGAAGTAGCCGTGGGGTGTACCTAACACGTCCTAGACACCTCGACACAGCCGGAGGACTAAATACCCCTATAGATGGAAATGGGAATTCTATCTTGCCTCAGAGCAGAACCCCAAAGGATAGGCAGACCCCCACAAATATTGACTGTGAGGATAAGAGGAACGACACACGCAGACAGAAAGCAGGATTTAGCAAAAGAGGCACTTCTAGCTAAATAGAATAGGATAGGACAGAATTCTAAGCGGTCAGTATTAAAACCCTAAAAATATCCACAGCAGATAATACAAAATATTCTACATCTAACTAAAGACATAGAATGTATATCTGTATCTCCAGAGAATCCAGCATGACTGAAAAATCCAAACAAAGTCTAAGCTGGACAAAAACACAATAAATTGCACTGAAATGTAAAGCACACAGAATGTGTGCTACAGAGACAAAAAAACAGACACTTATCTTAGCTGAATTGACAGCAGGGCATGAGGAGCCAGACAGAGATGCAATCCCTCCAAGAACAATGGACAACTGGCAGGGACTCATGGATCCTGCACACCTAAATACCTAGTAGAGCTGCAATCAGCAGAAACACCTGCCCTGGATTACAACCCAGAGACAACTGCACTGCCACCAACAACCACCGGAGGGTGCCCAAGAGCAGAATTCACAACAGTATACGGTTGTTTTTTTATTTTTTATTTTTTGCAGGAAGTCGAGAGCATCGCAGGAATTAGGCATCTTTGTAAGTATGGTGAAATTAAAAAAACGCATCAAAACAGCGCAAAAAATGCATCAAAAATGCACCTGTGTTTTCTGCCAAGAGATGCGGATTCAGTGCAGAAAATTCTGCAGGCAAATCTGCAACGGGTGCATATACCCTGAATCCTGCTCCGCTCAAAGCTGCGCTGCACCAGTCATTGGTTGGGCTGCCACCGCACTGCTCATTGGCTGAGCCACCCGCCGGCTGAGCCAATGAGCATCGGGGGATTCAAATCCCCCGCCATGCTGGCTTAGCCAATGAGCGGTGCCGTGCAGGAATTGAATCCCCCACCAAAGCTGGGCAGCCAGGGGTGGCTCAGCCAATGAGCAGCGCGGGATTCAAATCTCCCGCCCCGCCGGCTAAGCCAATGAGCGGTGCCGCACATGATTCAAATCCCCCGACAAGCGCCCAGCACCGCTCACCTGCAGGGCAGTAAAGCAGCGGCCATTTCGCTGCCAGACTATGGCTGTTGTTGATTGGTCGTGGCAATGGTCATGGGCATTTTGCCATGACCAATGAGCGACTTGGATTTCCATGACAGACAGAGGCCGCAACCAATGAATATCCGTGACAGGCAGACAGACAGAAGGACAGACGGCAGTGACCCTTAGACAATTATATAGTAGATCCACACACACGTACATGTGTATATATTTATTATGTATATTGCCATCCCTTATTATACAGTGCCGTCTCTTGTTATGTACAGCACCGGTCCTTACATATTGGATTATATAGAGCCCTGTTTTTTCATTACATACTGTCCTCTCTTGTTAGCTGTATAATGCAATGATGGCTGATGGAGCATGGGAAAGCTTTTTTTCTAATGGAGGACCTGATGGACTGGTCGTCTGGTCACCAGCTCCTCCATCAGCAGTAATTTTATATCTAAAAAGAGAGGGGACTATGTAATAAAAGAGGGCACTGTGAATAACAAAATTAACAAGAATACACTATGTAAGAGACAGCACTGTACATAACAGCAGAGGAAGCTATATAATAATAATAATATAATAATAATAGAGAGAATGGTCTGTAATAAGGGACGATGTTATACATAATAAAAGAGGAAACTATGTAACTAAGGATGGTGTTATACAGAATTAGTGAGTACACTATATACTAAGGGACTGTGCTATATATAATAAATGAGTACACTATATACTGAGGGACTGTGTTATACATAATAAGTACGTACACTCTATAGTAAGGGACTGTGTTAAACATAATAAGAGATAATAATGTCTTCCTGCACCTCCCCCTGTTCCTAAGTCCGTTATAAGTCTCCCTTCCTCCCATCCCAATCCCCAACACCCCTCATTGTCCTCCCCCTGCATCCCATTATTGTCCTTTACCCCACCCCATCATTGCCCTCTTCACCATCTCCATCATTGCCTTCTCCACCACCATTATTATTGCTTTCTCCTCCACCTCCCCTTATCATTGCCCATTCCACCACCTCCATCATTTCCTCCTCTCCCACCACCCCCATCATTGTCTTTACCCCCAACCCACAGCAGTCTGTATACATTATACAGGTGGTACTGCAAGTGCTGTACATACATAAAACAAAGTTTCCATATTTGGACTCGCCCAGGTTCCTGAGATGGGGGGTGATGAACAGTTGAGGTGCATCCATCGTCGGGCGTGCAGAGGAGCGAGTCCCTGGCTCAGATGGTGAGTAGAGCAGAAAACAAAAAAGGGGATATACAGCACTGGGGGGGACAGGCATCGCTGGGAAGGCACATAGATCAACGGTTGATGCTCTTAGATCACTGGGGGGGACAGATCACTGGGGGTGGCACAAAGATCACAGGAGGCACAGAAATCACAGGAGTGCACATAGCTGGAGGGCACAGATATCACGGAGGGGCACATATCTGGAGGGGACAGAGATTACAGGGAGCACAGAGATAACAGGAGGGTATATAGCAGGGGGGCACAGGGATCACATAAATCATAAGGAGGGCAGAAAGCTAAGAGCCACAGAGATCACAGTGGTGCATATAGCTGGTGCGCACAGAGATCACAGGGGGCATATACACTCACCGGCCACTTTATTAGGTACACCATGCTAGTAACGGGTTGGACCCCTTTTGCCTTCAGAACTGCCTCAATTCTTCGTGGCATAGATTCAACAAGGTGCTGGAAGCATTCCTCAGAGATTTTGGTCCATATTGACATGATGGCATCACACAGTTGCCGCAGATTTGTCGGCTGCACATCCCAAAGATGCTCCATACAAGGCAGGATGGATCCATGCTTTCATGTTGTTTACGCCAAATTCTGACCCTACCATCCGAATGTCGCAGCAGAAATCGAGACTCATCAGACCAAGCAACGTTTTTCCAATCTTCTACTGTCCAATTTCGATGAGCTTGTACAAATTGTAGCCTCCGTTTCCTGTTCTTAGCTGAAAGGAGTGGTACCCGGTGTGGTCTTCTGCTGCTGTAGCCCATCTGCCTCAAAGTTCGACGCACTGTGCGTTCAGAGATGCTCTTAGGCCTACCTTGGTTGTAACGGGTGGCGATTTGAGTCACTGTTGCCTTTCTATCAGCTCGAACCAGTCTGCCCATTCTCCTCTGACCTCTGGCATCAACAAGGCATTTCCGCCCACAGAACTGCCGCTCACTGGATTTTTTTTCTTTTTCGGACCATTCTCTGTAAACCCTAGAGATGGTTGTGCGTGAAAATCCCAGTAGATCAGCAGTTTCTGAAATACTCAGACCAGCCCTTCTGGCACCAACAACCATGCCACATTCAAAGGCACTAAAATCACCTTTCTTCCCCATACTGATGCTCGGTTTGAACTGCAGGAGATTGTCTTGACCATGTCTACATGCCTAAATGCACTGAGTTGCCGCCATGTGATTGGCTGATTAGAAATTAAGTGTTAACAAGAAGTTGGACAGGTGTACCTAATAAAGTGGCCGGTGAGTGTAGCTGGTGGGCACAGAGATCACAGGAGGGTACATAGCAGGGGGGCACAGAGATCACAGGGGGCACAGGGATCACGGGGCAGAAAGCTGGGAGCCACAGAGATCATAGAGGTGCATATAGTTGGGGGCAGAGCAATCACAGGGGGACATATAGCTGGTGAGCACAGAAATCACAGGGGGCATGTAGCTGGGGCTGAGAGATCACAGAAGGAACAGATCACAGGGGGACATAGCTGGGGGCACAGAAATCACAAGGTACACATAGCTGGGGGGGCACAGGGATCAGAGGGGGACATATAGCTATGGGGCACAGAGATCATGGGGGCACAAAGCTGGGGCCATAGAGATCACAGGGGGGCACAGATCACATGGGGGCACATAGCTGGGAGGCATAGAGAACAGAGGGGGCATATAGTTGGGGGGCACAGAGATTATATTGGGGCACATAGCTGGGGGCACAGAGATCACAGGGAGGGCACATAGCTGAGGGGCACAGATTACCAGGCACATAAATCACCAGCAGGCAGGCACTGAGCTGCCGGCACAGAGATCTCTCTGGACTGTCTCTCTGGCAGAAGTTCCTATTCTGGGTCAGGAGGAAGTGAGAGCATTGGGAGCTAAAACCACCCACCCTGGAGCTAACCCTGACCACCCCAATGACGCTATAATTCGTGTGCGTGCTCTTGGGGGTTAAAGGGCCGGCAACTGGCAGAATACAGCTGCCACTCGAGCATTGCGGAATCCGGGGGCCACATGAAAAGTCACTGCGGGCAGCAAGTAGCCCACGGACCGGAGGTTCACCACCCCTGTTTTAAAGGGCCGTCAGCCCATTTTGTATTACAGAGCCGCCAGCTTACCGAGCATCTGCCGGGCTGGGCAGATTATCAATCTGGGCTTGTCAGAGGCTCTCCAAATGCGACGTGACGTCCGATCTCAATTCCAGCCAATTTTGCATTGAAAAGTCAAACGGCGCTCCTTCCCTTCCGAGCTCTGCTATGCCCCCAAACAGTGGCTTACCTGCATATATGGGGAATAAGCACACTCAGGACAAATTGCACAGCAACTTTTGGGGTCCATTTTCTCCTGTTACCCTTGGTAAAACATAAAAAATTGGATCTGAAGTAAATTTTTTGTGAAACAAGTTAAATGTTCATTTTTTTAAACATTCCAAAAATAACTGTAAAGCACCTGAAGGGTTAATAAACATCTTGACTGTGGTTTTGAGCACCTTGAGGGGTGCAGTTTTTAGAATAGTGTAACTTTGGGGTATTTTCTATCATATAGACCCCTCAATGTGACTTCAAAAGTGATGTGGTCCCTAAAAAAAAAAGGTGTTGTAAAAATGAGAAATCGCTGTTTAACTTTTAACCCTTATAACTCCCTAACAAAAAATAATGTTGGTTCCAAAATTGTACTGACGTAAAGTAGACATGTGGGAAATGTTACTTATTAAGTATTTTGCATGCCATATCTCTGTGATTTCAGGGCATGAAAATTTAAAATTGGAAAATTGCGAAACTTTCACCAAACTTCTTTTTTTTTTTTTTCTTCACAAATAAGTCACATCAAAGACATTTTACCACTAACGTGAAGTACAATATGTCACAAGAAAATATTCTCAGAATCACCGGGATCCATTGAAGCGTTCAGAGTTATTGACTCATAAAAGGACAGTGGTCAGAATTGTAAAAATTGGCCCGGTCATTAACGTGCAAACCACCCTCTGGGGTAAAGGGGTTAAAATTAACAGTTATAAATAATATCGTTTGCGCAAATACCTTATAAAAAGACCTCACACATTTATTATAAAATCAATACATAAATCTATATGCACAATAAAAAAGCCACATTAATAACGTACAGAAAAGCCTAAAATCCAAGTTGATTAACAATTTGACACTATAAAGTCCACCACTTTAGTTCTATCCAAACAGCAGTAGATAAATGTAAACGATACGGGTTACCTCTAAAAGAAAGTCCTGGAGTCCGTGTTAGATCCACACTGTAGAGTCACTTTAGATAAAGCGTAGCCAAAGAAAATGGAAGAAAAAAATGTGCTGAAAGGAGCGCGGTCCCGGCCGGTGACCAGCGCTCCCAACAAACTGGTTTTTGATATTTCTCAAATGTTCATTTATTCTCACATTAAGTGGGCGTTTAGTGCGACCCACATAGATTTTACAGCGGGGGCATTTCAAAGAATAAATGACCCCCGGGGTGGTGCATGTAATGAAATCCCGGATACCAAATTCATTTGTCCCATTGATGATCACCGACTGTTTCGTAGTCTTCAATAACTTGCACATTTTGCACTTTCGACATGGAAAAAAAACACACATGTGTACACCAGTACGCTGCTTAAAATTGTTTTGCTGATTATAATGAGGTATTGATGGGGCTATATTATTCCCCAAATTGTGGGCTTTTCCAAAAATAAATCTGGGATTAAGCGGGATGAGATCACCCACAACTTTATCATCCCTTAAAAGGTCCCAGTGTTTTCGAACAATTATTTTTATAAAATGTGCATTAGCGTTATATTGGACAATGGTCGGGATATCATTCAGAGTGTCAAATTCTTCTCTATATCTCTTACCACCATTTATTAAGTAATTTCGTGATTTTGAAGTCGCCAACTGTCTCGCATTTAAAAGGTGATCTATATCATACCCCTTATTTAAAAAATTAGTGGTTAATAAATCTGCCTCCACCTCAAAGTCTTGATGGTGTGAGCAATTTCTAAATACAGGGGTAAACTGACTCCTTGGCACATTAAGAAGCCAGTTAGGAAGATGACAACTGTCCGTAGAAATATAATTATAATTATACGAATCGGTGGGCTTCCGATACGTACGAGTATGAATACTATTATCTTTTATAAAAATTTCCAAATCGAGGAAATTAGTCCTCTCGGTGCTGGTAGTAGCAGTAAAATTTAAAAAATATGCATTTTTATTAATATCATTTAAAAATTCCGTAAGGGATTCAAAACCTCCTGACCAAATAAATATAACGTCATCAATAAAACGATGCCAGAGGACCAGGTTCTCGCGCAGCACGCCCCCCTCATAGATGGCAGTGCTCTCCCACTTGCCAACATAGAGGTTGGCATAGCTGGGCGCGAACCTGGTCCCCATAGCAGTACCCCACTGCTGGGAGTAGTAGTCCTTTTCAAACATGAAAAAATTGTGCATTAAAATAAAATAAATACAATCCTTAATGAATAGCATTTGTTCATAGGGGAGAAAACCTGCTTGCTCTAAGAAATAACCCACTGCCTCACACCCCTTTGTATGCTGAATGACTGTATAAAGGGAAGTGATGTCAAGCGTACCTAAAATAAAATGTTCTTGCCAATTAATTTCCTGCAAGATCCGTAAAATATGTGCACTGTCCTTCAAATAGGATGGTATTGTTGGCACTATACTCTGTAAATGAGTGTCAACATATTTTGACAAATTGGCCGTCAGGCATTTAATGCCAGAGATAATTGGGCGGCCTGGAGGTTTTTCTGGACATTTGTGCACTTTAGGCAGGTAATAAAAAATGGCAATTCTGGGATATAAAATATTTATAAAATCATATTCCTGCTTATTTAAGATCCTCTGATCTAACCCTCTTTTAATTAATGCTTGCATTTCTTTTCCATATTTTATAGAGGGGTCACTTTTCAATTTTTTGTAAGTTTTTTCATTATTAAGAAGGCGTAAAGCTTCTTGTCTATAATCAACCGTATTTAAAATGACGATTCCTCCGCCTTTGTCGGCGGGGCGGATCACTAGATTTTTGTTCTCTTGTAGTTGTTTTATTGCCATTCGCTCCTTAAAATTTAAGTTATATCTAAATTTTGAGCATTTTCTATCACTAATTTTTCGGATATCCCTAATAACATTTTTTTGAAAAGCCTCAAAGGACTCGGAATATTCGTTTAATGGGTTAAAATTTGATTTATTACGTAAATTAGTATGTATATAATTTGGAGCTTCATTTATTGTATCATTTGAAATAATTGCATTCTTCCTTTGAAAATGTTTTTTTATTGCTAATTTTCTCATGAACATTTTTATCCCAATGAATGCCTGAAATTAATTAAACTTGGTAGCCGGGGCAAATTTTAATCCTTTATTAAGGAGATGAATTTCACTCTGATTTAACACATAACTACTCAGGTTAAATACTTTTTGCTGTTGTGGGTTTTCATTCATTTCCTTCTGTTTTTTTCTCTTTTTTTGGGCGAGTTCCCCCCCCCCCTACATCCTCGCTTACGTTTCTTTTTTGAACAGGCCGAAAAAACGGAACCTTGCTTTGTGTTTTACGGAATTTGTTTTTTATTCCTCAAAGGTTTAGTGTTATTTTGCGCTACGATGGATAAATTAGAATTACTAGTTGAAGGAAAGGCATCGCAATTACTAAGACATTGAAATCTATTTTGTGTATTAGTTGCAGTCGTTACTTCAAAGGATACAGAATTTTCTTGAACATTAGGTGTAGAAATTGATACTATATTACTTACACACATATCATTTTCGTCTCCATTCGCAATACAGTTTTTTGGAGAATGATCACCCTCGGACACAGGATGAATGGAGAACATCTCATCCGAGGTGGCAGTGGAGAGAGGGCTACCTATAACTTCATCTATCACCTCAAATTGTAAGTCCCTATCTGGTGTATTTGCTATACGAACTGCTGGTATAGCATCCCTACCAAATTTACGGCATTTTCTTTCAATAATTTCTCTCTCCTTTAGACGGATTCTCTTTTGTATATTAGTAGACAGATGTAAAATTTCTGGGTGAGATTGATACGGTTTTATTTCCTTAAAGAGTCTAGAAATCTGATTTTTACTCTCCAACAATTGTTCTTTCCTTTTTTCTATAATAAAAAGGACAGCTTGTCTAGAGAAATCCTTAAAAAGAGAATCCCATTCAGAAATAATATTGGGATCAGCCAAATCTCCTGATAATGATTTATACACCTGGAGTCCTTTTGGGATAGAATTATAGGCTAAATAGCGTTCTAACGTAGCCACCTCCCATAGATCCCTCATTTCTTTTAATAAGCACTGTTCAAGTGTTTTTAACGACTCTATTATATTCCTAAGATCAACATTATTAGATTTACTAGGAGCTTGTTCCTGAGCCAAGTTGAAGAACTTGTGGATAGTTTGAATTCTATCTCTCCTATCAGCCAACAAATCAACCATAATGAAAAAAAACAATTAGAACCAATACAATGCGACCTGCCCTAAAAAGTGGAAAGAAACAAATAAAGAAAAAATAAATAAAGGGTTGGCGCAAAGTAATTATAGATACAGGTATTTGCTGCACAACAGACACTTCCACAAGATATGTCAAACAAAAAAAATTATAAATAATATCGTTTGCGCAAATACCTTATAAAAAGACCTCACACATTTATTATAAAATCCGCAAATGCCTTATAAAAAGACCTCACACATTTATTATAAAATCTTCTTACATCACAGAAGGTCCTGCTGGTCTTCTCTCACACCGCGGACTTCAAGTACGAGCTTTCTCACGCTCTTTTACCGGCGGGGAGCAGGTCGTTGGGAGCGCTGGTCACCGGCCGGGACCGCGCTCCTTTCAGCACATTTTTTTCTTCCATTTTCTTTGGCTACGCTTTATCTAAAGTGACTCTACAGTGTGGATCTAACACGGACTCCAGGACTTTCTTTTAGAGGTAACCCGTATCGTTTACATTTATCTACTGCTGTTTGGATAGAACTAAAGTGGTAGACTTTATAGTGTCAAATTGTTAATCAACTTGGATTTTAGGCTTTTCTGTACGTTATTAATGTGGCTTTTTTATTGTGCATATAGATTTATGTATTGATTTTATAATAAATGTGTGAGGTCTTTTTATAAGGTATTTGCGCAAACGATATTATTTATAATTTTTTTTGTTTGACATATCTTGTGGAAGTGTCTGTTGTGCAGCAAATACCTGTATCTATAATTACTTTGCGCCAACCCTTTATTTATTTTTTATAAATGTAAGGAGGTTGCTTTCCCTGCGCCTTGCCTGGAACCACTTAGTCAGACAGCTGGGTTGTTGGGGGGAAGACTTTCTGCCCTGGACAGAGGGGACCAGGGGACTGCTGGGAAAAGAGAGGTGTGGTCAGAAAAGAGCGGGAGAGCAGAGAGAAAGCAGCGCGCCAAAGAGAGGGCAGGCTGCAGCGCCGCGCTCCCCTAAAAGTAGTGCTCCCCGTGAGGGCACTGAGGCTGAGATACCCACCAGAGTGAAGGCTGGATGTGGGGGTGTAGATTTGGAAGCCTCCAGAATCAGAGACAGTGACTGTGCAGCCCTGGTGACCGCAGTGACAAGCAAAGAATCCCTGGTGACCGCAGTGACAAGCAAAGAATCCCTGAGTGTGATAAGTAACTACCCAGTGTGTGTGTGACAGCGTTAATACAGGGAGACTGTCAGCCTGGTGCACAGAGGCTCTTGCAGCAGCGACGGAGACTGGGCTATTTCCTGGTTTCAGTTTCACTTTGTGAAGAACAGATTGCAGAGAGACTTAACCCCGGACTCTCCAGGAGACACAGAAAAGACCAGAATCTCAAGCGCTGCTGGTGACTGTATCCACGTTGGTAAAAGGACCCTCCAGTCAGGACCTCCCTGGGCTGATAAGTTACAAGAACACTCGTTAACCCTTTGATTCCGCTTAACTGTTTACTGTTTTACTTGACTCTATTAACCCCGTTTACTCCCTGCGAGGAGAATTCTACCCCTGTTAATAAATCCCCTTCAACAGTTGGTCTGTCTGTTCCGTGGTGACATACGTAACCCTGCACTCTATTACACTTGGCGTAGTCGGCAGGATGTCACACGGTAGCGCGGAAGGGGCAGACCAAGCAGTTGAGGGAGGTCCCAGGTCTAGCATCTCCCTGGGAGCCATGTTAGCTAACCTGCCAAAATTTTCAGGGAGTAATGTCATGTTGTGGGGTTGGACGGAGCGCATCCGAGGGATGATGCGGATGCATCCTATGACACCGGCTCTACAGGTGGAAATAGCGGTGATGGCCCTAGAGGAGGATGCACGGGACTCTGTTATGCTCAGACCCCCCCCAGGCGAGAGATACCCTGGACAAAGTATTACGTATACTTGAGGAGACGCATGGGGACCCCACTGACGTAGGGGAGCTGCGCATGCGACTGTTCCGCCGGGTACAAAGAGAGGGGGAGACCGTGACGCAATATATGAATGCACTGCATGAGCTCCATACTGCCATTATACGGAAGGACGGCGTAGGTGTGGGGTCAGTTGACGTTGTGCTGCGAGACCAACTGGTGACAGGCTTGCGAGATGTGTTGATGAAACAGGCCCTGCGAGAGCGCATGCGTGTAAAGCTAGATATGACTTTCTCTGAGGTCGGGAGTGAGGCACGCGAGCAAGAGCAAGGGGTGGTAGTGCCAGTGGGAAAGGTATGGAGCAGGGAGGTAACAGCCCCTCAATGGGTAGAAGACTTGAAGAAGGAGGTTGAGCGAGTCCGTGAGGAGGTGGCTGAATATAAGAAGATCCCTGCTGCAGAGTACAGCCCTCCGGTGCGAGAAAGAGAGACCACCCCCCAAAGTGAGACTAGTGCCGCTCGGCGAAGAAGACTGCCTAGATGCTACAACTGCGGAGCACCCAGTCAAAATGAAGAGGAGGCAATGTGGACCCGAGATTCCCAGCTGAAGATAAGAAGAATCTGGGAGGAGATTGAGAGTCTGGGGAAAGCCCTTACTGCCGTTTTGGGGACCAGCGGCATACCCCGAGGCAACGTGCGGAAGCCGCCAGAAAGAGATAGAGGAGAGGTGCGCAGCATGAAGAAGGCTTCGGTGGTGGCCCCAGAGTGTAACTCCGTATCCTGGGGTGAAGAGCAACCGCAGATGAGAAATGTCCCCTGCCGAGGTCGACGATCCAGACTGAAGCGCCCTCCAGACAGACGCAGACGTGAGTGCTGGACGTGCAGAAAGGTGGGACACATGTCCAGAAATTGCCCTACCCGAGAAGAGCGGTGGCAGAGATTCGCTCACCCCTCTGAGGGTCCTGCTAACTGGAGGGAACGTCGTCCCTGGAGGGAATGGTACGGCAGGAAGAGAAGAGTTCCACCTAGGGCAAGACAGTACCACAATGTCGGATGCCAAGGAGAGGTGGAGAAGGTGTCAGGCATCTCTGGTGAAATGACTGCGCTATCCCAACACGTAAAGGCGAACCTGGTGAATCTACAGCCTGGGTCTGAAGGTTTTGTTGGTGAGACTCAGTCCAGCAGGAAGAAAGTAACGTTCACTCGAGAAGACCACCAAAGTGCTTTACTACCCTGTCCAGCACGAGTTCCTGAAGAAGGAGAGAAAGTGCCAAGTGTTCCTGCGACACTCGTTTTCAATGTCCGAGCCGATGAGAAGGAGGAACCACTGATGTCGTCCCCTGAGGTGAAGAATGTGCTGGCTGTCAGCTCACCAGTTCCTGATCGGACAGGGGAAATGGAGCAGCTGTGTGAGACAGGGCGTGTGGCTGAGGAGCCCGAACAAGAAGTCCCTAAAGTTTCCAATAACGACAAGGAGGAGGATGAATCATCTACGCAGACATCTGCTAGCGGCAAAGCTAAGAAGAAGAAGAAAAAGAAGAAGACAGCAGTTGTTGATGAAGCAGAGAAAGCATATCTCAACCTGACTGATGAACAGCTCCTAAACCATTTAGTCTGGGAGTATGTACAAGAAGAAAGGCAGAAGGAGATGCGAGAATCGCAGGTATCTGACTCCCCTCCAAAGAACAAAGAGAAGCACGAAGAGTCCTCGCCCGTGGAATGGCGAGCTTTAAGAGAGGGGGAATGTAAGGAGGTTGCTTTCCCTGCTCCTTGCCTGGAACCACTTAGTCAGACAGCTGGGTTGTTGGGGGGAAGACTTTCTGCCCTGCACAGAGGGGACCAGGGGACTGCTGGGAAAAGAGAGGTGTGGTCAGAAAAGAGCGGGAGAGCAGAGAGAAAGCAGCGCGCCAAAGAGAGGGCAGGCTGCAGCGCCGCGCTCCCCTAAAAGTAGTGCTCCCTGTGAGGGCACTGAGGCTGAGATACCCACCAGAGTGAAGGCTGGATGTGGGGGTGTAGATTTGGAAGCCTCCAGAATCAGAGACAGTGACTGTGCAGCCCTGGTGACCGCAGTGACAAGCAAAGAATCCCTGGTGACCGCAGTGACAAGCAAAGAATCCCTGAGTGTGATAAGTAACTACCCAGTGTGTCATGTTCTCAATGGCAAGAGAACATAGCATCAGCATATATAGGAACTAGCTCTTGGAAGATGGGAACTGAGCTGACCATGAACTAAACCTAACGCACAACTAGCAGTGGCCGGGTAGCATGCCTACGTTGATTCTAGATGCCCAGCACCAGCCGGAGGACTAAATAATGCTAGCAGAGGAAAATATTAGTCCTAGCTCACCTCTAGAGAAATACCCCGAAAGGAGACAGAGGCCCCCCACATGTATTGGCGGTGAATCAAGATGAAATAACAAACGTAGTATGAAAATAGGTTTAGCAAATTTGAGGTCCACTTACTACATAGCAGAAGACAGAAAGGACACTTTCATGGTCAGCTGAAAACCCTATCAAAATACCATCCAGAAATTACTTTAAAACTCTGGCATTAACTCATAACACCAGAGTGGCAATTCCTGTTCACAAGAGCTTTCCAGACACAGTAACGAAACTACAGCTGTGAACTGGAACAAAAATGCAAAAACAAACATGGACAAGAGTCCAACTTATCTAGTAGTTGTCTAGGAGCAGGAACAAGCACAGAGAGGCTTCTGATAACATTGTTGACCGGCAAGCAACTAACAGAGCAGCAAGGTTATATAGCGACTCCCACATCTTGATGGGAACAGGTGAACAGAGAAGATGAAGACACCAGTTCAATTCCACCAGTAGCCACCGGGGGAGCCCAGAATCCAAATTCACAACAGTACCCCCCCCTCAAGGAGGGGGCACCGAACCCTCACCAGAACCACCAGGGCGATCAGGATGGGCCCTATGAAAGGCACGAACCAGATCAGAGGCATGAACATCAGATGCATTCACCCAAGAATTATCCTCCTGGCCGTATCCCTTCCACTTGACCAGATACTGGAGTCTCCGTCTGGAAACACGAGAGTCTAAGATTTTCTCCACAACGTACTCCAACTCACCCTCAACCAACACCGGAGCAGGAGGCTCAACGGAAGGCACAACCGGTACCTCATACCTGCGCAATAATGACCGATGAAAAACGTTATGAATAGAAAAGGATGCAGGGAGGTCCAAACGGAAGGAAACAGGGTTAAGAATCTCCAATATCTTATACGGGCCGATGAACCGAGGCTTAAACTTAGGAGAAGAGACCCTCATAGGGACAAAACGAGAAGACAACCACACCAAATCCCCAACACAAAGCCGAGGACCAACACGACGGTGGCGGTTGGCAAAAAGCTGAGTCTTCTCCTGGGACAACCTCAAATTGTCCACCACCTGCCCCCAGATCTGATGCAATCTCTCCACCACAGCATCCACTCCAGGACAATCCGAAGATTCCACCTGACCAGAGGAAAATCGAGGATGAAACCCCGAATTACAGAAAAACGGGGACACCAAAGTGGCAGAGCTGGCCCGATTATTGAGAGCGAACTCTGCCAATGGCAAAAAAGCAACCCAATCATCCTGGTCAGCAGACACAAAACACCTCAGATATGTCTCCAGGGTCTGATTAGTCCGCTCGGTCTGGCCATTCGTCTGAGGATGGAAAGCGGACGAAAAAGATAAATCTATGCCCATCCTAGCACAGAATGCCCGCCAAAATCTAGACACGAATTGGGTCCCTCTGTCCGAAATGATATTCTCAGGAATACCATGCAAACGAACAACATTTTGAAAAAACAGAGGAACCAACTCGGAAGAAGAAGGCAACTTGGGCAGAGGAACCAAATGGACCATCTTAGAGAAACGGTCACACACCACCCAGATGACAGACATCTTCTGAGAAACAGGCAGATCTGAAATAAAATCCATCGAGATGTGCGTCCAAGGCCTCTTAGGAATAGGCAAGGGCAACAATAATCCACTAGCCCGAGAACAACAAGGCTTGGCCCGAGCACAAACGTCACAAGACTGCACAAAGCCTCGCACATCTCGTGACAGGGAAGGCCACCAGAAGGACCTTGTCACCAAATCCCTGGTACCAAAAATGCCAGGATGACCTGCCAATGCAGAAGAATGAACCTCAGAGATGACTCTACTGGTCCAATCATCAGGAACAAACAGTTTATCAGGTGGGCAACGATCCGGTCTATCCGCCTGAAACTCCTGCAAGGCCCGCCGCAGGTCTGGAGAAACGGCTGACAATACCACTCCATCCTTAAGGATACCTGTGGGCTCAGAGTTACCAGGCGAGTCAGGCTCAAAACTCCTAGAAAGGGCATCCGCCTTAACATTCTTAGAACCCGGTAGGTATGACACCACAAAATTAAACCGAGAGAAAAATAATGACCAGCGCGCCTGTCTAGGATTCAGGCGCCTGGCGGTCTCAAGATAAATCAAATTTTTGTGGTCAGTCAATACCACCACCTGATGTCTGGCCCCCTCAAGCCAATGGCGCCACTCCTCAAAAGCCCACTTCATGGCCAAAAGCTCCCGATTCCCAACATCATAATTCCGCTCAGCGGGCGAAAATTTACGGGAAAAGAAGGCACAAGGCCTCATCACGGAGCAGTCAGAACTTTTCTGTGACAACACTGCCCCAGCTCCGATCTCAGAAGCGTCGACCTCAACCTGAAAAGGTAGAGCAACATCAGGCTGACGCAACACAGGGGCAGAGGAAAAACGGCGCTTAAGCTCCCGAAAGGACTCCACAGCATCAGGGGACCAATCAGCAACATCAGCACCCTTCTTAGTCAAATCGGTCAATGGCTTAGCAATATCCGAAAAACCAGCAATAAATCGACGATAAAAGTTAGCAAAGCCCAAAAATTTCTGAAGACTCTTAAGAGAAGAGGGCTGCGTCCAATCACAAATAGCTTGAACCTTGACAGGATCCATTTCAATGGAAGAGGGAGAAAAAATATATCCCAAAAAGGAAATCCTCTGTACCCCAAAAGCACACTTAGAACCCTTCACACACAAAGAATTAGACCGCAAAACCTGGAAAACCCTCCTGACTTGCTGGACATGAGAGTCCCAGTCATCCGAAAAAATCAGAATATCATCCAGATACACAATCATAAATTTATCCAAATAATCGCGAAAAATATCATGCATAAAGGACTGGAAAACTGACGGAGCATTTGAAAGACCAAAAGGCATCACTAAATACTCAAAGTGGCCCTCGGGCGTATTAAATGCGGTTTTCCACTCATCCCCCTGCCTGATTCGCACCAAATTATACGCCCCACGAAGGTCAATCTTAGAGAACCACTTGGCCCCCTTTATGCGAGCAAACAAATCAGTCAGCAACGGCAATGGGTATTGATATTTAACAGTGATTTTATTCAAAAGCCGATAATCGATACATGGTCTCAAAGAGCCGTCTTTTTTTGACACAAAGAAAAAACCGGCTCCTAAGGGAGATGACGATGGACGAATATGTCCCTTTTCCAAGGACTCCTTTATATATTCTCGCATAGCAGCATGTTCAGGCACAGACAGATTAAATAAACGACCCTTTGGGTATTTACTACCCGGGATTAAATCTATGGCACAATCGCACTCTCGGTGCGGAGGTAACGAACCAAGCTTGGATTCTTCAAAGACGTCACGATAGTCAGACAGGAACTCAGGAATTTCAGAGGGAATAGATGATGAAATGGAAACCACAGGTACATCCCCATGAGCCCCCTTACATCCCCAGCTCAACACAGACATAGCACTCCAGTCGAGGACTGGGTTGTGAGATTGCAGCCAAGGCAATCCTAGCACCAAATCATCATGTAGATTACAGAGCACCAGAAAGCGAATAATCTCCTGGTGATCCGGATTAATACGCATAGTTACTTGTGTCCAGTATTGTGGTTTATTATTAGCCAATGGGGTGGAGTCAATCCCCTTCAGAGGAATAGGAGTCTCCAAAGGCTCTAAATCATACCCACAGCGATTGGCAAAGGACCAATCCATAAGACTCAAAGCGGCGCCAGAGTCGACATAGGCGTCCGTGGTAATAGATGACAAAGAGCAAATCAGGGTCACAGATAGAATAAACTTAGACGGTAAGGTGCAAATGGAAACAGATTTATCAAGCTTTTTAGTGCGCTTAGAGCATGCTGATATAACATGAGTAGAATCACCACAATAGAAACACAACCCATTTTTCCGTCTAAAATTCTGCCGCTCGCTTCGGGACAGAATTCCATCACACTGCATACTCTCTGGCGACTTCTCAGTGGACACCGCCAGATGGTGCACTGGTTTGCGCTCCCGCAAACGCCTATCGATCTGAATAGCCATTGTCATGGACTCATTCAGACCCGCAGGCACAGGGAACCCCACCATAACATCCTTAATGGCATCAGAGAGACCCTCTCTAAAAGTCGCCGCCAGGGCGCACTCATTCCACTGAGTAAGCACAGACCATTTACGGAATCTTTGGCAGTAAATTTCCGCTTCATCTTGTCCCTGAGATAGGGACATCAAAGTTTTTTCTGCCTGAAGCTCCAAATGAGGTTCGTCATAAAGCAACCCCAAGGCCAGAAAAAACGCATCCACATTGAGCAACGCAGGATCCCCTGGTGTCAATGAAAAAGCCCAGTCTTGAGGGTCGCCCCGGAGCAAGGAAATCACAATCCTGACCTGCTGTGCAGGGTCTCCGGCAGAGCGAAATTTCAGGGACAAAAATAATTTGCAATTATTTCGAAAATTCTGAAACCCAGATCTATTCCCCGAGAAAAATTCCGGCAAAGGAATTCTCGGCTCAGATACAGGTGCATGACAAACAAAGTCTTGCAAATTTTGTACCTTCGTGGCGAGATTATTCAAACCTGCAGTTACACTCTGAAGATCCATTACAAACAGGTGGACACAGAGCCAAAAAAAAAAAAAAAAAAATCTCAGCAGACTTCTTATTTCTCTCCTTTCTCAGCCAAGGATTTTAACCCTTTAGTGGTCCGGTCAAACTGTCATGTTCTCAATGGCAAGAGAACATAGCATCAGCATATATAGGAACTAGCTCTTGGAAGATGGGAACTGAGCTGACCATGAACTAAACCTAACGCACAACTAGCAGTGGCCGGGTAGCATGCCTACGTTGATTCTAGATGCCCAGCACCAGCCGGAGGACTAAATAATGCTAGCAGAGGAAAATATTAGTCCTAGCTCACCTCTAGAGAAATACCCCGAAAGGAGACAGAGGCCCCCCACATGTATTGGCGGTGAATCAAGATGAAATAACAAACGTAGTATGAAAATAGGTTTAGCAAATTTGAGGTCCACTTACTACATAGCAGAAGACAGAAAGGACACTTTCATGGTCAGCTGAAAACCCTATCAAAATACCATCCAGAAATTACTTTAAAACTCTGGCATTAACTCATAACACCAGAGTGGCAATTCCTGTTCACAAGAGCTTTCCAGACACAGTAACGAAACTACAGCTGTGAACTGGAACAAAAATGCAAAAACAAACATGGACAAGAGTCCAACTTATCTAGTAGTTGTCTAGGAGCAGGAACAAGCACAGAGAGGCTTCTGATAACATTGTTGACCGGCAAGCAACTAACAGAGCAGCAAGGTTATATAGCGACTCCCACATCTTGATGGGAACAGGTGAACAGAGAAGATGAAGACACCAGTTCAATTCCACCAGTAGCCACCGGGGGAGCCCAGAATCCAAATTCACAACACCAGTGTGTGTGTGACAGCGTTAATACAGGGAGACTGTCAGCCTGGTGCACAGAGGCTCTTGCAGCAGCGACTGAGACTGGGCTATTTCCTGGTTTCAGTTTCACTTTGTGAAGAACAGATTGCAGAGAGACTTAACCCCGGACTCTCCAGGAGACACAGAAAAGACCAGAATCTCAAGCGCTGCTGGTGACTGTATCCACGTTGGTAAAAGGACCCTCCAGTCAGGATCTCCCTGGGCTGATAAGTTACAAGAACACTCGTTAACCCTTTTGATTCCGCTTAACTGTTTACTGTTTTACTTGACTCTATTAACCCCGTTTACTCCCTGCGAGGAGAATTCTACCCCTGTTAATAAATCCCCTTCAACAGTTGGTCTGTCTGTTCCGTGGTGACATACGTAACCCTGCACTCTATTACATAAAATTAACAGTTGCTGTTTGGCTACAAACCTATGTATGTTCGTTCTGTTAATGCACCTACATAGGCTGGTGACAATGTGTGGGTAGGTTTGTGTGTGTTTGTGTTTTCTTACCGGCTTAGTAATGAAGGTATCGGGCTGACACCTTTTCATTACTAAAGGTACCTTCACACTAAACGATATCGCTAGCGATCTGTGACGTTGCAGCGTCCTGGCTAGCGATATCGTTGAGTGTGACAGGCAGCAGCGATCAGGATCCTGCTGTGATATCGCTGGTCGTCAGATCGCTGTGTATCGTTGTGTTTGACAGCAAAAGCAACGATACCAGCGATGTTTTACAATGGTAACCAGGGTAAATATCGGGTTGCGGCTCTGCGCTTAGCAACCCGATGTTTACCCTGGTTACCCGGGGACCTCGGCATCGTTGGTCGCTGGAGAGCGGTCTGTGTGACAGCTCTCCAGCGACCACACAGCGACGCTGCAGCGATCGGCATCGTTGTCGCTATCGCTGCAGCGTCGCTTAATGTGAAGGTACCTTAAGCCTAGAGCTAGGTGACAATGACAGCTGCTGCCCTAATCCCATTACACTGATACCACACTGCATCAGCTTGAAAAAGGTGGTGTTGAGCCAAGAAATCACATCACAAAACTTTTTTTTTGTTTTTTTAAATATCTTTAACTCAGAAAGCCTTCATTGCAGTACAAAAACGCATACAAAAACGTACCAAATCGCAGCAAAAACTGAGCTTTTTTCCTGCCGAGACATGCAGAAACCTTGCAGAAATTTCTGCAAGCAAACACTCAACGTGCGCACATAGCCTAATACTGGCCTTAAAATGGATGATAGAAACTTATGGATCACTTTAGGGTAGAATGTGAAGAAGCAGGGACTACCTGAGGATGCTGTGTGGCCGCACGGACCTCCACACAACATCCTCAGATAATCCCTGCTTCCTCACATACTACCCTAGAGTGATCCATAAGTTTCTATCAGCCATTTTATCGCCAGTATTTTTGTTGGCAGTAAGTATTTTAATCTTTCCCTATCTCTCCATGTCAATACTCATTACTCTGAACACCTAACCAGCACAAATTATTTTACTAATTTGTCCCCTTCTATCTATATGGTTTAATGGTTTATATCCTAATTTTCAACAGGTTTCCCTATGTGCATATACAAGTGCCGCTATATATAAATTTCTACCTCTAGAAATGATATAAATCGTCCGGTAATTGTACCGGCCAAGAGAATAAATCGGTATTATCCCTTTTACCGCTTGGCAAACAGCACACAAATAAATAAAAACAATAATTGAATTGCTGTTTTTCTTCTTTCTGTGTCTAAGGAATCTGAATATAAAGCGATCAAAAAACATCATGTGTCCTAAAATGGTACAAAAAAAATCTCTAACTCGTCACACAAAAAATAAGCCCTCATTTATTCTACTGTACCTCCTAAGGGCTGTCCCACACGTCCAGATAATTCCGGTACCGGAATAAATCGGTACCGGAGTTATCCGTGTCCGTGTGCCTGGGAACTCACGTAGGCCATACGTGCGGCACACGTGTGCCGCCCGTAAGGCGAGTGGGTACCACACGGAGCGTGTGGTACCCACGCGTGTGGTACCCTGCATCGTGCCGAAGCCGCGATTCATATGTTCCCTGCTGCAGCGTTTGCTGCAGAGAAAATATGAATAATAGTGTTTAAAATAAAGATCTATGTGTCCCCCGCCCTCCCACCCCCTGTGCGCCCCCCCCGCTGTTCAGAAAATACTCACCCGCTCCCTCGTTGGCTGTCGCTCCTTCCTGGTCTGGCCCCATCTTCTCCTGTATGCGGTCACGTGGGGCCGATCATTTACAGTCATGAATATGTGGCTCCACCTCCCATAGGGGCGGAGCCGACTATTCATGATTGTAAATGATCGGCCCCACGTGACCGCATACAGTAGAAGGCGCGGGGCAGAGAGGAAGGAGTGACAGCCAACGAGGGAGCGGGTGAGTATTTTCTGAACAGCGGGGGGCGCACAGGGGGTGGGGGGGCGACGGACACATAGATCTTTATTTTAAACAGTATTATTCATATTTTCTCTGCAGCAAACGCTGCTGCAGGGAACATATGAATCGCGGCTTCAGCACCATGTGGGGGGGACAGCGCTTACTGTAGCGCTGTCTCCTGCACGCACACGGACCCCAGACGGAGAACGTCCGTGTGAAGTCAGTGTTTTACACGGACCCATTGACTCTATTGGGTCCGTGTAATTCGTGCGCTCCCACGAACACTGACATGTCTCCGTGTTTGGCACACGGAGACACGGTCCGCAAAAAATCAATGACATCTGAACAGATGCATTGATTTTTATGGGTCTACGTGTGTCAGTGTCTCCGGTACGTGAGGAAACTGTCACCTCATGTACCGGAGCCACTGACGTGTGAAACCGGCCTAAAGATCAGAATAAGGCCGGGGTCCCATTAGTGTATAGCATCCAATAATTCTCTCTGTGCTCCGATCCTCTCGCATGAGAGAATGGGCAGCACTGGTGATGAGGAAAAGGAGAACGTAATTTAGTCATTTTCTCTGCTGGAGGCGTCGGCGGGAATCGCACTGCACTCAGGTCATATCCGAATTCAGTGCAATGTTTCACATGCACCCATAGACTTGTATAGGCGCATACGATCCAATTGCCGGGTGCAATCAGCTGACATGTGCCCCTAACAGCCGCAGGTGGAATCGCGATACCACCTGCTACTGTTAACATGTTAAGCCCTTTGCGACATGTGCCATATATATATACGTGCATGTCGTGTCTCTCCCTTTGATGTGGGCTCTGGCACTGAGTTAGCATTCTTTCCAGCACATGACAGTGTAAGGGGGCGTCCACGTTCAGGATGGCTGGTGCTTTGGACGGAGCGAAAAACTCGCTCCGCCCACAGCCCCGCCCCCTTCTGTAGACGCTGTGATTCCGGATGTGTTCATTGCACACATCTGGAATCATCGCACCCCACACATAGGGCCCTGTGTGTTACCTTGCGGTGATGCGGTAAACGGACATGCTGCGTTCTAAAACGATGCGCCGCATGTCCCGAATCGCAGGGCCGCCAGATGCGTGTTCGCACGCATAGTGGAGACGGGATTTCATAAAATCCCCTCCACTATGCTGTAACATCTGTACACAGCGGATTGAACGCTGAGGCTCTACGCATCGCTCAATCCGCAGCTATTCCGGATGTAATACGGCCCGTGGACACGCACCCTAAGGGTATATTTCCATGGTCAGGATTGGCTCAGTATTTGCTCAGGATTTGACGCAGGTGAAATCTGCATCAGAGGTGACAAGCAGGTCACCTGCGTTTTTGATGCGTTTTTTACATGCGTATTTGATGCGTTTTTCCACATGCGTTTTTCATGTGTTTTTTCATTACATGCGTTTTTTGTCACTTGAAATAAAGCTAATTGAAAGTTGGCTTCTGGGAAGGAAAATAAGTGATTTCCTATTTGCAGATAATACTGTAATGTCAGTATTGTCTTTGAAGGGAGAATACCGCACAGGCAGGAGAGAGATGGGGGGGTAGCACATGGGGGAGACAGGTCAAAGAAGGGAGCACAGATGGGAGAAGTCAGCACATGGGGAAAGAGAGAGTGGATAGGTGGGTGAGCACATGAGGGGGAGAGATTCTCAGCACTGCGAAGCCTGCCCCCATCGTGACATTACCGCCTACCCGATGTGATAGCAGCGGGCCTCCATCTGGTTTACTATAAAGGTCCAGGCTCCTGACCAGATGTCATATTTTCCCAAATTCTTTTTTGGGACCTGGACCACCTCCCTGAAGCAGCTGATCCAGATCATAATGTCCATACCAGAAAGTGACTCGTTACTGGTTAAAACGGTCACATTTTTATGGCATTCTAGCGGGGGATTGCTTCAATGACAAAATCCCGCCATTCGGGATGACTTTCTGCCAGCTCATAGTGAGACCAAAAGAGTTTCAAACCCTCTGGCATCACAAATCTGACTTCAAAATAGGAGGTACCATAGGAATGGATCAAGGCATAGATGTCATGTGCCTTGTAGCCCCATTCAAAAGGAGCTAAAGGATTTAGTGACTTGGCTAGATAACTGATTAAATCTTTGAACTATGGACACTTGTATCTACAATCTTGCCGGTGGATTACCGCGCCTCAACAATAAGCATACCAGAAACAGGTGGAAATAGATAGGAAACCAGGAATCGAACTTCCCCCCTCCCCCCTTTTTTTCCTTTCTTCCTCTCTTTTCTTTCCCCTTTTTCTCTCTTTTTCCTTATTTCGTTTATGAACCTTTGTCGCAATATAGATAGACCGTCCTTTTGACTAATGGGCAATATACCCTCAAGATTGATTCATGGCGTACGGTTATTGATCCTAGATCGCCTTTTGAATAGTTGGGGGAAGGAATTTTTTTCCCCATGGTGGAGTTACTCTTTGCCACATGGGGTTTTTTTGCCTTCCCCTGGATCAACATGTTAGGGCATGTTAGGTTAGGCTATGGGTTGAACTAGATGGACTTACAGTCTTCCTTCAACCTTAATAACTATGTAACTATGTAACTATGATATCCCTCTCTCATATAGATGACAGAAGAATATTGCCACTCAGGTTTACTTTATAATTTAATATACTTTATTGTTCAAAAGTGTTTACAATGGAAAATAATATCTCAATATATATTTGTCTGTTGATGGTTTAACCTGTAATGAATGAATATTTATATACAACTTATTAATAAAATGATTTACACAAAAGGAGCTCAGGAGGAGCTCAAACGGAGCTCTTTATTCTATAGAGCTACCTTCTCTATAGAAGGACATGCCTAGTGTTGAGCGATACCTTCCGATATCGGAAAGTATCGGTATCGGAAAGTATCGGCCGATACCGTCAAAGTATCGGATCTAATCCGATACCGATACCCGATCCCAATGCAAGTCAATGGGACGAAAATATCGGAATTAAAATAAACCCTTTCTTAACTTGTAGGTTCATTCTACATGAAGGAAAACAACTAAGAATAATGTAGGATGTATTGGGGGAGGTGGCGGAGACATTAAAGGCACAGAGGTTTAGCCCAATCTAATAGAATAGCAGGATTTTGTTTTGTTTTTTATGACGTTCGGCGTTAGAAAGATTTTGACTATGTTAATTTTTTTTTTATTTTGTCAGATATTGATGTTTCACTACTTCCATGCCCTTCACCTTCTTTTTTACTTCTCCCACACTTTCTTCTTCATTATCCTCATCATCAGCTTCTTTGACATCAACTTCTTCACCTTATTCATCTTCTTCTTCATCTTCTACCTATTATTTTTTTTGTTACATACATTGTTCATATTCTTTTTATTTTACTATTATCTTCTTCATATTCAACTTCTTCATCATATTCTTATTTGTGACAGGCATTCCCGTAGTTGTTATCTATAAAAGTTTGAAGATTACACCTTCCGTTCTGCCTGTCACAAAACAGTTACATTTGTCCGCGTTCAGTTTGGCCTGCAGCATCAGGCTTTATCCAGGGGCACCACGAGGAGGAACGGACTCACCCCCATACACTGCTTAGTCTTCTTCTGCTTATAATTTAGATAATATCTTTTGCTCTGATATTTAGTCTTATGCTTAATGTTCTTCTGCTCTTTGTTCTGCAGCCTCTTGTTCTTTTGCTTCTCGGTCTTCCAGGTCGTCGTCGTCTCCAGGGTCGTTGTCTCCGGGGTCGTCGTCATCGGGGTGGTCTTCAGGGTCATCGTCTCCAGGGTCGTCGTCATCTCAGTGGTTGTCGTCTCTGGTGTCGTCGTCATCTTAGGGGTGGTGTTCCGGGTCGTCGTCTTTAGGGTCTTGAACTTGGAAATGTAGCAGAAGGTACAAGTAGGCTGAGAAAATGCCGAGAAACAGCTGATGGAACTGGAACTCGGATGGCTACCCGAAGGTCCAAGAGCCAATGGAACTACCGAGGACCAGCTGACGTTACTGGAACCCGGTTACTAAGCAGGAGGTACCCGTGCTGAAAGCACTCCCAAGGACCACCTGACGTTGGTGGAACTCAGATAAGCCACAGCTTATGCAGCAGTAGTGCTGCCCAAGTCAAAGGTTGCTCTTTTAATTTTTCTCCTTGCACACGCTGAATGAAACACGTATAACATTTAGCCCTTTATACAGTCAAACTGTGTTGGAGGCGAGAGTTCCCTTCGTAATGAGACGCAGCACAGATGTCAAGAATCCCACCTTGGTGCTGGGCGCAGCCTCCTGAGCGTTGTTATTTGCTGTACAGGAGTCTGCGCTGTCGTTTTATCCCTTGGCCTTGCGCTGTTAGCGCTGCCCATCTTCTGGCATCATTTAATGTCGGCCGTTGCGGTTCGCGATGACCATGAATCCCAGCCCCGCAGTGTCTTAACATTGTTAAAACACTGCGGGGCTGGGATTCATGGCCTGGCGCAGTACATAGGTTCGCCTCTCACACTCGGGTCCTTACACCCGCTTCAGACTGTGCGGCGTCAGCTGATCCCTTATCGCATGCCGCGGCCATGAAGCCGCACAGTCTGAAGAAGGCGGAAGGAGCTGAGGGACAGGCGAACTTAGGCACTGCTCATGCCCATCAATCACACCCTCGCAGTCCAAATAAATAAGACACCGAGGGGCGTTGTGTGGGTCAGGGCGGTCGCAGAGGCGCAGGCAGTCAAACAACGATGCCAGAAGACGGGCAGCGCTACCAAGGGGGTTGCAGCGTGTCATTACAAAGGAAAGTCACACCTCCGGGACGGTTAAATGGTCACACAGAGGACACATTTTAGACGTGTTTTCAGTTCCACATGTGCGAGGAGAATACGTTTATGAGCCACCTTGCACACATGCAGCATTACTGCTGTACAAGGTGGCTGGAAAACATACAAACGCCTGGTGGAGGGGGGACAGGTTCCCTTCAATTTCAGTTCTTGTGTCTGCGTGGCTGTTGCAGGACACGTTGCCGGCTGCACAGCAGGGGAACAGCTGGCGGTGCTAAACCCCACTGACACATTGGCGAGGTGTTTTTCTCTGTGCAGCTAGCAGTACCGGGCCCCAACTGGCGGTGTTAGAGCCCAGGGTCAGCAGGAGGAGGAGAGGGAGCAGAGCGTAGGCCGAAGCCTGCACTGGCGGCAGCTTTGTGTCTGCGTGGCTGTTGCAGGACACGTTGCCGGCTGCACAGCAGGGGAACAGCTGGCGGTGCTGAACCCCACTGACACATTGGCAAGGTGTTTTTCTCTGTGCAGCTAGCAGTACCGGGCCCCAACTGGCGGTGTTAGAGCCCAGGCTCTGCAGGGGGAGCAGAGTGTAGGCCGAAGCCTAATTGAACCAATTTTAAAGGTAACCTTTAACCCCCCCTCAGGTGTTACAAAGTAGAAGAGCCACAGCTTATGCAGCAGTAGTGCTGCACAAGTCAAAGGTTGCTCTTTTAATTTTTCTCCTTGCACACGCTGAATGAAACACGTATAACATTTAGCCCTTTATACAGTCAAACTGTGTTGGAGGCGAGAGTTCCCTTCGTAATGAGACGCAGCACAGATGTCAAGAATCCCACCTTGGTGCTGGGCGCAGCATCCTGAGCGTTGTTATTTGCTGTACAGGAGTCTGCGCTGTCGTTTTATCCCTTGGCCTTGCGCTGTTAGCGCTGCCCATCTTCTGGCATCATTTAATGTCGGCCGTTGCGGTTCGCGATGACCATGAATCCCAGCCCCGCAGTGTCTTAACATTGTTAAAACACTGCGGGGCTGGGATTCATGGCCTGGCGCAGTACATAGGTTCGCCTCTCACACTCGGGTCCTTACACCCGCTTCAGACTGTGCGGCGTCAGCTGATCCCTTATCGCATGCCGCGGCCATGAAGCCGCACAGTCTGAAGAAGGCGGAAGGAGCTGAGGGACAGGCGAACTTAGGCACTGCTCATGCCCATCAATCACACCCTCGCAGTCCAAATAAATAAGACACCGAGGGGCGTTGTGTGGGTCAGGGCGGCCGCAGAGGCGCAGCCAGCCAAACAATGATGTCAGAAGAAGGGCTGTGCTAACAAGGGGGTCGTTGCGTGTCATTACAAAGGAAAGTCACACCTCAGGGACGTTTTAATGGTCTCAGGAGACACATTGTAGACGTGTTCTGTTCCACGGGTGCAAGGAGAATAAGTTTCTAAGCCACCTTGCACACATGCAGCATTACTGCTGTACAAGGTGGCTGTAAAACATACAAACACCTGGGAGTGGGGCGACAGGATCCCTTCAATTTCAGTTCTTGTGTCTGCGTGGCTTTTGCAGGACACGATGCCGGCTACACAGCAGGGGAACAGCTGGCGGTGCTGAACCCCACTGACACATTGGCTGGTGTATTTCTCTGTGCAGCTAGCAGTACCGGGCACCAACTGGCGTTGTTAGAGCCCAGGGTCAGCAGGAGGAGCAGGGGGAGCAGAGTGTAGGCCGAAGCCTGCACTGGCGGCAGCTTTGGGTCTGTTGTGTCTGCGTGGCTGTTGCAGGACACGTTGCCGGCTACACAGCAGGGGAACAGCTGGCAGTGCTGAAACCCACTGACACATTGGCGAGGTGTTTTTCTCTGTGCAGCCAGCACTTCCGGACAGCAACTGGCGTTGTTGGAGCCCGGGCTCTGCAGGTGGAGCAGAGTGTAGGCCGCAGCCTGCACTGGAGCAAGTTGAAAGGGAACCTTTAACCCCCCCCCCCCAGGCGTTTGTAGCTGAAAGAGCCATCTTGTACAGCACTAATGCTGGAAAAGGTAAACTTAGCTCTTTTAATTATGGTCCTTGCACATGCTGAACCTAACACTTTTGAAATGTGTCCCCTCACGCGGTTAAACCGTCCGGTCGGTGGAACTTTCCTTTGTCATGTGACGCAGCACAGCCGTCATTCTTACCCCCTTGGCGCCGTGCGCCTCCTCCTCAGCGTTGTTTGAATCTGTCCCGGAGTCTGCGCTGTTATGTTATCCCTTGGCCAGGCACACTTAGCGCTGCCCGTCTTCTGACATCATTTGGTGTCAGGATGGCTGCGCCTGTGCGGCCGCGCTGGACGAGATCCCGCCTCGCTGTGTCATCTAATGTAATCACTCTGCGGACCTGTGATCCATGGGCATGAGCAGTGCATATCCTCGCCTCTCACTCCCCTCCCTACGGCTTCTTCAGACTGTGCGGCGTCACGGCCGTGGCATGCTATTAGGGATCAGCTGACAGCGCACAGTCTGAAGAAGGCTTAGGGAGATGAGTGAGAGGCGGAGGTTCAGATATGCACTGCTAATGTCCATGGATCACAGGTCCGCAGTGGGATTAAATCAGAAGACACTACGAGGCGGGATCTCGTCCAGCGCGGCCGCACAGGCGCAGCCATCCTGACACCAAATGATGTCAGAAGACGGGCAGCGCTAAGTGTGCCTGGCCAAGGGATAACATAACAGCGCAGACTCCGGGACAGATTCAAACAACGCTGAGGAGCCGGGGCACGGCGCCGGGGGGGGGTAAGAATGACGGCTGTGCTGCGTCATATTACGAAGGAAAGTCCCACCTCCGGGACGGTCTCACGGTTTCAGGGGACACATTTTATAAGTGTTTAGTTCTGTGTTTGCAAGGAGCATAATGAAAAGAGCCAACTTTTCCTTTTGCATCTTTTGTGCTGCACAAGCTGGCTCTTTCAGCTACAAACGCCGTGGAACGTGTGTGGCTTCGATTCCCCAAAGAAATTAATTTCAAGACGGCCTGTTGACGTTTGGCCACGGCTGTGCTCATGTCGGTCGTAACAGGTAAACGTTCATCACGGGTCCATGTGGAGGTGGACTGTGATGGCTCCTGCAGCGATGATTCTGAGGAACTGGTGTAAGAGGAGGAGTCAATGCGTACAGAATGGTTTCCTGCAATCCTTGGAGTGAGCAGGACACATCCTGCGCCACTCGCACGGTCTGTACCCGGCTCAACGACATTAACCCAATGGGCAGTGAGGGAAAGGTATCGCCCCTGTCCATGTTGACTGGTCCACGCATCGGTGGTGAGGTGGACCTTGCTACTGACGGCGTTCAGTAGCGCGTGTTTTATGTGTCCCTCCACATGCTTGTGCAGGGCAGGGACGGCTTGCCTGCTGAAGTAAAAGCGGCTGGGCACATTGTACTGTGGGACTGCCAATGACATCAAGTCACGGAAGCTGTCAGTCTCCACCAGCCTGAATGACAGCATTTCCAGTGACAGAAGTTTGGCAATGCCTGCAGTCAGAGCCTGTGCTCGTGGGTGGTTTGACGAGAAAGGCCGCCTTTTCTCCCATGCCTGTACTACCGATGGCTGTAGACTGGGCTGGGAGTGTGTGGATGATTGGGAAAGTGGTGCTGCGGGTGGAATTACAGCGGGTCTCTGGACAACAAGGCCAGAGGTTCTTCCACGGCGATCCTGGGAGGAAGCTGAACCAGCTGCGTGTGAGCTGGAGGAAGAGGCAACACGAGCTGAAGAGGTGGTAGCTGCCGCTGTTGGTTGGCCTAGCTCTTCAGTGTGTTTTTCTAACTCCGCCGCGTGCCTGGTGCGCACATGTTTCCACATGTTGGAGGTATTGAGGTTGCTGACATTTCGACCTCTTTTGACTTTGTGATGACACACCTTGCATTTGACATAGCAAATGTCATCTGCAACTGTGTCAAAAAAGGACCAGGCACTGCAAGTCTTGGGAGCGCCCTTTTTGGCTTTTGGAAGAGACATGATCCTAACGGGTGCCAAAGCGGAGGCTGCAGGATCCGCAGTCTTCCCCCTCCCTCTCCCTCTTTGGGCCGTACGGGGAATCTCTTCCTCAGAGCTGCTCCCACCACCTTCCTGTCCCTCACGCCAAGATGGGTCAAGGACCTCATCATCTACACTACCCTCTGCCCCCAACTGCTCCTCCTGGGTAGTCTCAGCAGCAGAGCACGCACCAGTAAGTGGCACCTGAGTGTCATCATCAGCTGATGCGGCCTGCGATATGGTGACCGGAGCCACTGGCCCACCCGCCTCTTCAGACTCAGAGAGAAAAAGCTGTTGGGCATCACTGCACCCTGCCTCTTCTTCCATTTCTCCAATGCTGCTTGGCTGGCCCCCTGTTTCCAAGCCAAGAGATGCAGAGAACAGAAGTAGAGACGGCTCCTGTCCTGGGCTCTCTGTCTGCCTGGGCAATTTGGCAGGTGGTGAAGAGACAGATGGCTGCTCTCCAGTGCTCTGTGTCTGAGAGGATGTGGCACTAATTGAAGTTGATGCATTAGCTGCCATCCATCCGACAACGGCTTCAATTTGTTCTTCACGCAGCAGCGGTGTACGGCACTCTGCGACAAAGCTGCGCATGAATGACTGTTCCCTGGTGAAAGTGGGTGCTGATGAGTCACCGGTGCCTGCAGCAGGCACAGAATCCCCACGTCCCCTCCCTGCTCCGCGCCCACGTGCCTTACTCACTGCCTTCTTCATCTTGGTTGACTGATAAAGATAAGCAGAAAAGTACTAACGGCTTTGTGTGCTTATTCCTGAACAACTCCTAACAGGTATAAGAAACACTAATTTTCTAAAGTGTGGACTAGACTTTAATATGAGCTAATGTGGCCTACACAAATGTAAAGTGGTGTCACTGGTGTGTTTGGTGAACTTTATTATTTATTTATTTTTTGGGGGCTGAACTGACAACAGAGAGAGCTGCAGTCACACGGAGACCGTGCAGACAGCCGTAAACGGCGCTGCAAGGCCCAAAAACCCTCCTCTACGTTATCCTATGTAGTGTTTTTCCACAAGTTAGCTGGAGACGGGTGGAAAGACACTAATAGGAATTTTTTGAAAAAATGTGCAGCAGCCTGCACTACTTAAAAGAAAAGGAAAATTGATTTTGTGGTATGACGCAGTGAAGAACCCTGAGCTGGAGACAACCAGGCTATGGCTGCTCACAGACTACAGGGCGAGCTGCAGTCACACGGAGATCGTGCAGACAGCCGTAAACGGCGCTGCAAGGCCCAAAAACCCTCCTCTACGTTATCCTATGTAGTGTTTTTCCACAAATGAGCTGGAGACGGGTGGAAAGACACTAATAGGAATTTTTTAAAAAAATGTGCAGCAGCCTGCACTACTTAAAAGAAAAGGAAAATTGATTTTACGGTATGACGCAGTGAAGAACCCTGAGCTGGAGACAACCAGGCTATGGCTGCTCACAGACTACAGGGCGAGCTGCAGTCACACGGAGACCGTGCAGACAGCCGTAAACGGCGCTGCAAGGCCCAAAAACCCTCCTCTACGTTATCATATGTAGTGTTTTTCCACAAATTAGCTGGAGACGGGTGGAAAGACACTAATAGGATTTTTTTGAAAAAATTAGCAGCAGACTACACTACTTGGAAAAAAAAAAAAAAAAAAGGAACAGTATGAGGCAATGAACCACCCTCCCTGAACTGAATACAACCAGCTATGAAGGGCCTATGTGGCTGCACTCAGACTAGAGAGTGGGCTGCACTCACACACACACACACACACAGACCTTGCAGATCGCTGTGAAAACAGCGCTACAAGGCAAAAGCAAGGTGATTAGTAGGTGAACACAGCGGTTGCTAAATTAGCCTTGGAAAAGCACAAAGAAGCAAATCGCTGTCTCTAAACTGGCCCTCAGTCAGCAAACAGCGTCCTGTCACTAACTGAATTCACAGCAGAGTGAGCGGAAAATGGCGCCAGCGACTTTTAAACTGCATCATGACATCATTTCAGCAGCCAATCACAGCCTTGCCAGTAGTTTCAGGCCCTCCATGCTGAACAGGATGTGCCCACACTTGGAATCAGTCTCATTGGCTGATTTCGTACAAATTTGTGCAGTTTGAATCCTGGGAACTTCCGATTCCGGTATCCGATACGCGGCAAGTATCGGATCTCGGTATCGGAATTCCGATACCGCTAAGTATCGGCCGATACCCGATACTTGCGGTATCGGAATGCTCAACACTAGACATGCCTCATCGCCTTCGCACCGAAGGCAGGCCACATTCCTATGAGTACCCCCTGCCCCACTGTTGACAGAGACCAAACAGTCTCAGCCCATTTCTTTCGGAAGGCTGATAGATAGTGATGAGCAAGCACTAAAATGCTTGGGTGCTCATTGCTCAACCCGAGCAATGAGCCCAATGTAAGTCTATGGGAAAACCGAGCATTTTTGTTGCGACCCTCCCAGGGGTCTTTTTAGGGTCTAAAAACGTATCAAGTTGATGGGAACAGTGCTCAAATGACATGGGAGCATCATGGGGAATACCCGTGGAAGCATTTCTGACTCCCAGGTGAGCAATGTTGTCAGAATCTTACGCCACTTTTACAGGTGCACAAAAAAACATACAAAAACAAACCAAAGTGGATTTTCCTGGGAAACATGTTAAGGAATATCCTTTCCAGGGTAATGATTTGTATGTAAGGCTAGGTTCAAATTTGCAGTTGAGTACGCAATGTCTCGTCCGCAACCGCAACCGCATTGCAAAACGCATGCAAACGCATGATAACGCTGTGTTTTTTTATCCACATCAACTTACGCATGACAGATAAAAAGACGCAACGTTTGCACGCGTTTGCATGCGTTTTTGCATGCCTTCGCGTTTTTTATGCGCATGTGCAGCGCCCCAGAGTCCTGGTCGTTGCAGTAACGTCGCTCTGCCACTAAGGGGAGTAATGTTACATCTGATTGCACTAAAAGAGTTGAACGCTTTGCTGGACACCGGTTCTCAGGTGACGACTATACCTTACGTGCTTTATAAACGGTATTGGGAGGACACAAATATTACTCGTGGCCCTGACGATGATTTCACCATAATAGCCAGTAATGGTCAGCCGTTACCACAAGTGGGGTATAAGGAGGTCACCATCAAAGTGGGGCGGGTGGAATTGAAAGCCCAAGGGATTGTGATTGTTGATATTGATCGTCGAGAATGTAATCCCATGATGACTCTTGGTACTAATGTTATAGAAAATTGTCTTGCAGAAGTTATTGTTTTGTTGCAACAGGTGGCAGAAACTGCTGGCCACAGTGAGCAACGTGCCCTGCAGAAGGAAATCAGAGCTCTGATGCAGAGACAGCAGGTAGAGCTGACTGGTGGTGAGATTGGTCGTGTCACTGTGAGTGATTCAAAACCCATCGCGATACCCCCCAGGAGTGAAATGTTAATATGGTGTCGGGCAGCCATAGGCCTCAGGGGAAAGGACTACCAGGCCTTGGTAGAACCCGTATATTCAGACAATAGGCCTACTATTCTAACCGCCAGGGGGGTGGTTGACGTTCGCCAGGGGAGGGTGCCTGTACGTGTCCTCAATTGTGGGGAGGAAGAAGTTCATCTCACCAAGTATGCCACACTCGCCAAATTGTTCACTGTTAATAATAGTGTGATACAGACACCTGAACCCTTGGTCCCGTCAAACGTGGCAGGGGACAATACTTCTGCAGAGCACTCGAAAGACTGGTGTCGGGAATTGCATGTGGGCACTGATTCTACCCCATTCCATCAAAAACAGGGGGCCTACAGGGTGGTACACGAGTACGAGCAGGTATTCAGCAAACACCCCTTAGATTTTGGGCAGGTGAAAGGGATCCAACATCATATCCCCACGGGAGATCATTACCAGTGTGCCAAAGACATGTTGCGGGAAATGAAGGAGGCTGGGGTGGTGAGAGACAGCTGTAGTCCCTGGGCAGCTCCGTTAGTCCTTGTTAAAAAGAAAGATGGAACAATGAGGATGTGTGTTGATTACAGGCAGTTGAATCGCATTACACATAAGGACGCATACCCACTGCCCAGGATAGAGGAGTCTCTGGCTGCTTTAAAATCTGCTAACTATTTCTCTACCTTAGATCTCACCAGTGGGTACTGGCAGGTTCCTGTGGCGGAGGCGGACAAAGAGAAGACGGCCTTCACGACACCAATGGGTCTCTGCGAATTCAATTACATGCCCTTCGGATTGTGCAATGCTCCAGGGACGTTCCAGAGGATGATGGAGTGCTGCCTGGGACACATGAACTTTCAAGCCGTGCTGCTGTATTTGGATGATGTTATTGTTTTCTCTAAGACCTACGAAGACCATCTGAAGCACCTGGCCGAGGTGTTTGAAGCTCTGTCCAACTTTGGCTTAAAGGTGAAACCGTCCAAGTGTCATCTGCTGAAACCTAAAGTGCAGTACCTGGGCCATGTGGTGAGCGCTGAAGGAGTGGCCCCAGACCCAGACAAGGTCACGGTGATCAAGGACTGGCCAAAGCCCAGTGACCTCCACGAAGTCCAGCAGTTCCTCGGGCTGGTAGGCTATTACCGGAGGTTCATTAAGGACTTCACCAAGAAGGCCGCGCCCTTGCAAAACCTGTTGGTGGGACAACCAAAGAAGACTAAGGGGAGGAACACCCCATTTGATTGGAATGAGGAGCTGGAGGGATCCTTTACTTGTTTGAAGTCAGCGCTGACGGGCGAAGAGGTACTGGCCTACCCCGAATACGACCAACCGTTTGTGCTATACACGGATGCCAGCAATGTGGGATTGGGAGCCGTGCTGTCCCAGGTCCAGAAAGGCAAAGAGAGGGTGATCGCTTACGCCAGCAGGAAACTCCGTCCCACGGAAAGAAACCCTGACAACTACAGTTCCTTTAAGCTGAAATTCCTTGCCATCGTCTGGGCAGTGACAGAGAGGTTTAAACACTACCTGGCCTCCGCGAAATTCACCGTCTTCACGGACAACAATCCGCTAACGCATCTGGACACTGCCAAACTCGGGGCCTTGGAACAGCGGTGGATGGCCCGGCTGTCCAACTATGATTTCACCATCAAGTACCGGGCAGGACACAAGAATGCTAATGCCGATGCCTTGTCCCGAATGCCCAATTTGCCAGAAACGGGAGAAGACCCGGAGGCACTTGAAGAGGTGGAGCTGCCTGCATTCCATCGCCCCAAAGCCACTCAGAACTCTCATCATGTGAAGAACAGGCACAAGAACCAACCGGATGCCACGCTGAATCCCCTGCCCCATCACGGATGGGCGGAAACCCAGGATGGTGACCCCGCGGTCCGTCGGGTGAAAGAGCTCTTGACGCAGGCAGGGTTGCACCCTGGCCCAGATGATCCACAGAAGACCCAACAGCTGTGGAAGGGGAGAAGCAAATTGTTTATCCATGATGGCAAGCTGTGCCGGAGGAGCATCGACCCACGTACTCATGAATTGGTGTGGCAGATAGTGGTGCCAAGGCGAGATGCGCCCATGGTTCTGGGAGCCTACCACGATGGAGCCGGACACTTCGGATGGAGGAAGCTAGAGAGGCTACTCCGAGGGAGGTTCTATTGGATTGGCATGAAGAGAGCCATTGAGAAGTGGTGTCGGGAGTGTGGTCCATGTAGCCTACGCAGGAAGGACCGTGGTAGTCAACGGGCTCCCCTGCGGCCTATCATCACCAAACGGCCGCTCGAACTGGTCGCACTGGATCATGTGAAACTGACACCTAGCCGGTCAGGCTATATCTACGCCCTTACCATCGTAGATCACTACTCGAGATTTTTGGTGGTCGTACCTGTTAAGGATCTAACGGCTAGGACTGCCGCCAAAGCCTTCCAGCAGTACTTTTGTCGGCCCCACGGCTACCCGGAGAAGGTACTGACCGATCAGGGACCAGCATTCGAAGAAGAAGTGTTCCAAGAGTTCTGCCAACCGTACGGATGTAAGAAGATCAGAACCACCCCGTACCATCCTCAAACCAATGGGATGTGCGAAAAGATGAACCAAGTGGTGATCGACTTATTGAAGACCTTACCCGTAGAGGAACGGAACATGTGGCCGACCAAGTTGCCTGACTTGGTGGATATGTACAACCACATCCCAGTAAATTCCACCAACTATGCGGGCTGTGCTGTATACTATGTGGGCTGTGCTGTATACTATGCGGGCTCTGCTATATACTATGCGGGCTGTGTTACATACTATGTGGGGTATATTAAATTCTTTGGGGGAGACTGTGTTATATACTATGTGGCTGTGTTATATGCTATTGGGGTATATTATATTCTATGGAAGAGGCTGTGTTATATGCTATGGGGGGCTGCATTATATTCTATGGGGGGCTACATTACATACCATGGGGAGGTGGGCTGTATTATACTCTATGGGGGGCTACATTATATTCTATGGGGGTCTGTATTAGATTTTATGAGGGAGGATTGCATCATACTCTTTGATGGGGCTACATTATATTCTATGGAGAGGTGGGCTGTATTATATTCTATTTGGGGCTACATTATATTCTATGGGGGGCTGTAATACATTTATATTCTATGAGGGGTGATTGCATCATACTCTATGAGGGGGATGCATTATATTCTATAGGGGGTTACATTATAATCTGTGGGGTGGTTGCATTATACTTTGTGGGGTGGCTGCATTATGTACTATGGAGTGGCTACATTATTCTATATGTGGGCTGCATTATACTGTATCGAGGTCTATGGGGAATACATTATTGTTGGAGGTGATTTCCCATCCTGTATCCTGTCCTGAATATTTCTGATATAATCAATAACTCAAGTTTGGGAAAATGATCGAGATATTTAATGACACGCAAAATAAGATAGTAGTAAGACAATTCAAATAATTATATAACAATAAAAACCTTTTCTTCAATGTCCTATAATTAGAGAAAATACCAATACAAATATCTACAAGTATACTTAGCAATGATTCTTCATGGCAATAATGAGAGAGAGAGAGAGAGAGAGAGAGAGAGAGAGAGAGAGATGGCCTTGATTCTTCCTCCATTTATACCAATATTTCCCATCCACACCCACATACAAGCCATGACTCCACCCTTGCTTCCGTTATCTTCTGTGGCAAAAGTCCAATCATCTTCCGGCAATGTGAACATTGTCATTGGCTGCAGTAATCATCACCTTCCTGCAGATGGCATCCTCGTACTTGGGAAGAAAGTTCTTGTGTAGGACGGTTCAACCCCAAACAGGATAGAGACTATTCATTCAAGATTTCCACAGTGTACACTTGTATCCTCCATTAGGTTTTAGGGCCAATATTCATTTCATATGTAGATGCACCTCTGCCTTATCACTAAAACAAAGGACATCACACAAAAGAACACAGGCCTGACCGCCTAATAGGTTTACACAGTCTTGTATCTGGTTTATCTCATCAACAGAGTCCTGGAAATATTCGGCACTCATAAATTCAATATATTTCTATGATACGTACATTGTCCATGTTGTCTTCCAACATACCCCCCTTTGTGTCTGAATGAAACATAACTGTTAAAGGGCCACAAATCCAGAATTCTCTTCACCACTGTAGTTGATTCTTCTTAGGCTACTTTCACACTTCCGTCTTTCAGCTCCCGTCACAATCCGTCGATTTTTGAGAATGCAGGATCCTGCTAAAAAATTTGCAGGATCCTGCATTTTCCCAAAGACTTGTATTAGCGACGGATCACGACCAATGGCCACATGTCGCATCCTTCGTGCGACTGATCCGTCATGTTTTGGCAGACCGTCGTCTGGAAAAAACGTTCAATGTCTGCATCGGAAAAACGTGTAGCAACGGATCCTGCATCATACGTTGTTCAGTAGAATGGAAGCCTATGGGCGCAGGATCCGTCGCTGACCGTCACACACTGGAATCCAGCGACGGATCCAGTTTTCCCCCTCTGAGCTTGCCCGGAAGGATTTTCAAGTCCGGGAAAAAGGTCTCTCTCTCTCTCTCTTTCTCTCTCTCTCTCTCTCGTCCCCAGACATTTATTTTCCCGGAATTTGTGGACGACGCGTAAGGCTACTTTCACACTGGCGTTTTTCTGTAGACATCGAAATGCGTCGTTTTGTGAAAAAAAAACGCATCCTGCAAAATGTCCCGCAGGATGCATTTTTTTTCCCATAGACTTGTATTGGCGACGCATTGCGACGGATTGTCACACGTCGTGTACGTCGTACGACGGATGCTTCGAAATTTGGCGACACGTCGTCGGGAAAAAACGTTGATTGTAACGTTTTTTGTCTCCGCCTAAAAAACGTGTCGCGACACATCCTGCGGCATGCATCATTGTCTACATTGGAAGCCTATGGACGCAGGATCCGTCGAGACACGTCGTACGATGCAATGCAGCGCTGCAATACGTTTCTTTACACTGAGCATGCTCAGAAGCAGGATTTTGTAGCCAATTGGCCAGACACCCCTAAATCTATATAAACCTGGCTTGGGCCTTCAACCCCAAATATGCAAGCAAGAAGCCTACATGAAAGAAGACAGAGAAGACAGAGAAGACTGCAGTTAGCATCTGCCCAGCATCTGCCCAGCCAGCAAGACTCCGGCCTGCAGGAAGACTCTGGCCTACAATCAACACTCCAGCCTGCCAGCTAGACTCCTGCCACACCCAGACTCCAGCCACCATAGAGCCAGTGTGAGTATTGCCATTTTTGTGTGCGCCTGTGTGCATGTCTGTGTGTGCGTGTGCATTTGACGTACTGACTACAGCAAGAGCTAAAAACCTGAATATAGCCAGAGGCCTGCCATCGTCCTGCATCAGCCAGTGTCCTGCTAGAGTCCAGATCCTGCCTGAGGCCTAGTGCCACTGTGAAGACATCCAACTCCAGCCGGAGGACTGCCAGCCTTTTTTACGTGTGCGTGTGTGTATGCGTCTTGTGTTTGGGTCCGCCTGTGTGCTTTTGTGTGTATGCTTTCACTTGCCTGCACCTTATGCCTTCGCCAATCTTATGCCTGTTCATGTGTTATGCTTGTGTTATGCCTGCGCCTGTGTGCTTTTTGTGCGTGTGCATGCACCTGTGTGCTTTGAGGCATGTTTGTGTGCGTCTTGGTGATTGCATGTGCATGCGTCCATGCCTTTTGATTAATTCCCTTTTTCTTATGTATTCACCAAGTATAGTGGTGTGTGCAGCATGTGGTTTCAATGTGTGAGCGTGTGTCTTGCATTTTTTATTGTTTCTCTTTAAAATTGTTTTTTTTTTTTTTAAATCGGATGTATTTTTACCAAGTGTAGTGGTCTGTGCAGCATGTGGTTTCAATGTGTGAGCGTGTGTCTTGCATTTTTTATTGTTTCTCTTTAAAATTGTTGTTTTTTAAAAATAGGATGTATTTTTACCAAGTATAGTGGTCTGTGCAGCATGTCGTTTCAATGTGTGAGCATGTATTGTGTGTTTTTTTTTTTCTATTTTAATTTTTTTTTTATTATTACTGTTGAAACCACCCAGTTGATGTACTTGTATTTAAAATAAAGAGCATTTTAGCTCCTTTGTTATGTTTTAAACAAAAAAAAAGAAATAAAAAAGAAAATAATAAAATGTTTAATAACAAATGTCTGTAGTATCATTTCAGAAATGAAAATTTAAAAATGGTTTATGTACAAATGGTAACACATGCAATAGAGTTGGTTGAGAGCTTATTTTAGATTAAAGGTAATACTTTAAATTTTTTTTGGGGGGGAGGTGAATTTTTCAAGTGATTTTTGGGAAAAAAAATATGTGGTAAATATATTTTAACATGGTGGGTTCACATTTCATTTTTTTTTTTTTGTACATGGAAATGGTTAGGTGCACCGGGTGTATTTGTTTTTGGGTTTAGGTGTTCACCTTCCTGAACATTGCTCACATCATTTTAGCAGGGTTCTTATCGTTAAACATTACCTAGTTTGGGGAGTGGTCTAACTATAAATTCATTATACTTACAGATACACCAGGTACCAAAGCCCTCCTACAGGGACCACCCAAACACACCCAGACGTGCCCACATCTTGAAATTTTTCAAAGTAAGTTTTGAAGACCCTAAATCTGCTACTTCAATGTGTATAGCAGATTGCAAGTGTCTTTTAACTTACAGAACCACCAGGACCACAGCCACCGGTCATCCCACAGGCCCACAGCCATCGGTCATCCCACAGGACCACAGCCACCGGTCTTCTCACAGGACCACAGCCACCTGCCATCCCAGACGTACCCACATCTTGACTTCTTTCAAAGTAAGTTTTGAAGACCCTAAATCTGCTACTTCAATGTGTATAGCAGATTGCAAGTGTCTTTTAACTTACAGAACCACCAGGACCACAGCCACCGGTCATCCCACAGGACCACAGCTACCGGTCATCCCACAGGACCACAGCCACCTGCCATCCCAGACGTACCCACATCTTGAAACCTTTCAAAGTAAGTTTTGAAGACCCTAAATCTGCTACTTCAATGTGTATAGCAGATTGCAAGTGTCTTTTAACTTACAGAACCACCAGGACCACAGCCACCGGTCATCCCACAGGACCACAGCCACCGGTCATCCCACAGGACCACAGCCACCTGCCATCCCAGACGTACCCACATCTTGAAACCTTTCAAAGTAAGTTTTGAAGACCCTAAATCTGCTACTTCAATGTGTATAGCAGATTGCAAGTGTCTTTTAACTTACAGAACCACCAGGACCACAGCCACCGGTCATCCCACAGGAACACCCAGTGATCCCACAGCCACAATATCCTCTTCTGACAGCCCTCCTCCACAGCAACAGCGTGTATCGGTAAGTTAACCAAAAATTTTTTTTTTTTACATTTTTGTTAATAACTACATGCATTAATTATGTTTAAACAGGAAGCTGAATCACATGAGGAGCTATCAGAAGGGGACGAGACGGGTGGAGAGATGCAAGTTGTGGAGGAACCAAGTGTAAGTAGTGGCGAAACAGTTGCTTCACACATCACACTGCACCAAACACAAAGCAGATCTTCATACATAGCTAAACACATAAAACATATGCGTACATTATAGAAAATTATTTTCCTTTTTTTCAGTCTCCTGCTGCTGCTGCTGCTGCACATTCACAACATCGTTAAGGTTCTCCCAGCCGCTCCCAGAGTCGGCGTAATCGTCGCCGCAGTCGGCCATCAGTGAGTTGTAATTTTTTTGGGATTCTATTGGTACTTTTGTGTATCAGTGTACTAATTTTTTTATTATTATTCTTTATTTTCAGTCTTCACAGCGTGCTCCCGACGAAGACATTGAGGACACAATAGATGTGGACCGCCTCATTGAGGAGGATCGCGAGCGGGAGCCGCTGTGGAACATGGCTGACCGCAGGCATGCTGATACCCATGTCACCCGTCGGCTCTGGGAGGAAGTATGCCAGAATGTATTGCCGAGGTGGGAGGACCTTCATCCACAGCAGCAGAGCAAAGAATGTAAGTATTCACTTTTCAGTGATGTTTAGAGCTAAATGTAATGTATTGTAATTAACAATTTTTTTTTCTTTTCATTCTTGTCTTCACAGGTGGAAAGGTTAGGAAGCGGTGGCGGTCACTGAGGGATCGCTTCAAGAGGGAGTTTAACCTGGAGATGCAGGCCCCGAGTGGCTCAGCTGGAAGGAGGACTAAATACAAGCATGGCATGGCCCTCTCCTTCCTCAGGCAAACCATGCTGAGTAGAGCGTAAGTATTCTACAGCCTACTAAATAACCATATTAACCTGTCTAAATTTGTTTGGTTTCAGTCAGGGCTTTTTCCTATCAAAATATTAATTGTTTTTGTTTTTTCTTTCACAGCACCTTCTCCAGCCATCGGGCGCCTGCATCTTCCTCGGCACCCTCTGGAGCGATCTCTCACGAGTCCGCCACCAATGGCCACATAGGTAGGCCCCACACCTCTGACCCCTCATCTAACCCCTCTGTCCCCTCCACTTCAGCAGCCCCAAGTACTGGAGCATCATTGCAGCCTTCCTTACTTGAATCTGATGCTCAACAGTTAGCGTTCCCTTTACCCCACCCCTCTGATCCTGCCACCTCTAGACCACCATTAGGTTCGTGGCGGCAGCGACAGAGGGGTCAGGAAAGGAGCTATGCTCCTGAGTTCTTACATCTGAATGCAGCCTTCCAAAGCTCTTTCAAAATTTTGGGAGAGCAAGTGACTGCTGGTTTCAACATGGTGCAACCACGCATCAGTGAAACAAGCCGTGAAATCAGCAGTCGCTTGGATAGGCTGCATTCAGATGTAAGTCAATCTCCAGCCAACCTTTTTTTCCAATCCATGCTCAGGAGCATGGAAAAGCTTTCTTTTGAGCAACAGATGCGGGTAATGAATAGCTGCCATGATGCTCTACTTAAGGCCCTGTCCGAATCCCAAACTACCCCCACACCTCCCCACTCAGCCACTACATTTCCACCCCAGGCCCCATTTCAACACCAGGCCCCACCCCAGGCCCCATTTCAACACCAGGCCCCACCCCAGGCCCCATTTCAACACCAGGCCCCACCCCAGGCCCCATTTCAACACCATGCCCCACCCCAGGCCCCATTTCAACACCAGGCCCCATTTCCACACCAGGCCCCCCATTACCAAACCCATTCCCAATACACACGGCAATCCCAATACCCAAGCCAGTCCCAATACCCAAGCCAGTCCCAATACCCAAGCCAGTCCCAATACCCAACCCAGTCCCAATTCCCATCCCGGCCCCCAAACCAAATGTCTTTCCCACTGTTTTCTTCCTTGCCCAGCTTTCCTTCCCCATTAAGTATTCCACATACCCCAACACCACCCCCCTCTGGTCAGCCTCCTGTTTTTACCCCCACTTCCACTGCACCCCAACCAAGTAGGCTTTCCCCACCTATCGACGTGGTCCAACCTTCCAGCCCCTCCTCCGCTCGTATCTCCACCCCACACTTTGAGGATTTATAAAAAGTGTTTTGTAAAAATGTTTAAATTTTTGACAAGTTATTAAGAAAAAAAAAGTTGAAAATAACCAAAAAATATATTTTTTTTTACCAAAAAAAAAAAAGATATTTAACCCCTTCACCCCCGGAGCTTTTTCCGTTTTTCCGTTTTCGTTTTTCGCTCCCCTCCTTCCCAGAGCCATAACTTTTTTATTTTTCCGTCAATTTGGCCATGTGAGGGCTTATTTTTTGCGGGACGAGTTGTACTTTTGAACGACATCATTGGTTTTAGCATGTCGTGTACTAGAAAACGGGAAAAAAATTCCAAGTGCAGTGAAATTGCAAAAAAAGTGCAATCCCACACTTGTTTTTTGCTTGCCTATTTTGCTAGGTTCACTAAATGCTAAAACTGACCTGCCATTATGATTCTCCAGGTCACTACGAGTTCATAGACACCTAACATGACTAGGTTATTTTTCACCTAAGTGGTGAAAAAAAATTCCAAACTTTGCAAAAAACAAAACAAAACAAAATTGCGCCATTTTCCGATACTCGTAGCGTCTCCATTTTTCGTGATCTGGGGTCAGGTGAGGGCTTATTTTTTGCGTGCCGAGCTGGCGTTTTTAATGATAGCATTTTGGTGTAGATACGTTCTTTTGATCGCCTGTTATTGCATTTTAATGCAATGTCGTGGCGACCAAAAAAACGTAAATCTGGCGTTTCGAATTTTTTTCTCATTACGCCATTTAGCGATCAGGTTAATGCTTTTTTTTTATTGATAGATCGGGCGATTCTGAATGCGGCGATACCAAATATGTGTAGGTTGGGGTTTTTTTTAATTGATTTATTTTGATTGGGGCGAAAGGGGGGTGATTTAAACTTTTATATTTTTTTTATTTTTTTCACATTTTTAAAAACTTTTTTTTTTTACTTTTGCCATGCTTCTATAGCCTCCATGGGAGGCTAGAAGCAGGCACAACGCGATCGGCTCTGCTATGCAGCACCGATCATAAGATCGCTGCTACACAGCAGAAATGCCGGTGTGCTGTGAGCGCCGACCACAGGGTGGCGCTCACAGCCACCGGCGATCAGTAACCATAGAGGTCTCAAGGACCTCTATGGTTACAATGGAGGAGCATCGCCGACCCCCGATCATGTGACGGGGGTCGGCGATGCGCTCATATCCGGCCGCACGGCCGGATGCGGTAGTTAAATGCCGCTGTCTGCGCTTGACAGCGGCATTTAACTAGTTAATAGCGGCGGGTGATCGTGATTTCACCCGCCGCTATTGCGCGCACATGTCAGCTGTAAAAAACAGCTGACATGTCGCGACTTTGATGTGCGCTCACCGCCGGAGCGCACATCAAAGCGGGGGTCCCGACATGTGACGTACTATTCCGTCACATGTCGGGAAGGGGTTAAAAAAAACAAAAAACAAAATAAAATTCTGTTTGATTTAAACTCTACTCTTTGTGTCTGTGCATTCATTTAGGTAATGTGTTAACATAAAAAAAGGTAAAAAAAATGTAAACACCACACATTTCAAGGTATAACATATTGGGTTTAATACCAAGAAAACCACACTTTTGGAACCTTTTTTTTTTTTTTTGGGGGGGGGGTGAAATGCAATTTGCACAGAAACATACATCCATGAAACACATGAAATAAACATTTCACATTTCACACAATGATGTCTTGCCATGGAACCCGCCCAACAGGAGACACACAATAATCCACAAAGTGGTCCCTCATTCTGGTAACAGAACCTGTGGAGCGAACAGAGCTGCTGCAGTAATCCCACAAGGTTGTCTCCAATTCTTCTTCATCAATGGAAACAGGCTCCTTGGACAGTATAAATTTATGGAGCACCACACAGGCCTTAACTACCTCGTCTACAGTTTGGGTTTGCAGTTTTATTGCAGTCAGCAGAACTCTCCACTTTGCCGTCAATATGCCAAAAGCACACTCTACAACTCTTCTGGCTCGAGTAAGGCGGTAATTAAATATCCGTTTTGTACGGTTTAAGTCACGGCTACCATATGGTTTAAGTAGGTGCAGCGATAGCTGAAAAGCCTCATCACCTACACATAAATATTGCATGGGTGGTTCACTTGTTCCCGGGAGTGGTCTGGCTGGCGGAAAATCATATGCATCTGCATACAAGCAACGGCCCATCGGAGAGTTTTTAAAAACTTGTGAGTTGTTGGACTGGCCATAGGCTCCTATGTCCACAGCCAGGAATTTGCAGTTGGCGTCTGCTATAGCCATGAGTACAATAGAAAAGTATTTCTTATAATTGTAGTACTCAGAGCCTGTTACTGCCGGTTTAGCAATCCTGATGTGTTTCCCGTCGATGGCACCAACACAATTTGGGAAATGGCAAATTTGCTCAAAATGTTCGGCACGTGTCAGCCAGATGTCCATTGATGGTTGGGGGATATACTCCGGCTGTAAAGTGGTCCAAGTAGCCCGACATGTCTCCTTCACTATTGTGGAAATAGTGGAAATGCCAAGCCGGAATTGATAATGGAGTCAGGGATTCACCCGTAGCAAGGAAGCTGTGGGAAAAAAATAAATATGTTAGAAAAAATAGCACAGACCAACAACATTTTAAATTTTTTTGGTTTCATGGTAAAGTTTCAATAAATGGCACTGTGGAAATTTTGGGTTCTCACGGGACGCACAATAAAAACTGCATGAAACAGGTGTAAAACAGTGTAATGACCACAAACAATAAAAAAAAAAATAACATGCTGCAGAAAATGCTACGCAATGCTTCAGCGCAGTATTTTCTGCAGTATGTTATATCACATTACATATGAGCAATGACATAATAAAAAAGGCAGTGGAATGGCCACAAACAATAAAAAAAAAACATGCTGCAGAAAATACTACGCAATGTTTCAGCGCAGTATTTTCAGCAGTATGTTAGATGACATTAAATATAAAAAAATGACTTAAAAAAAAAAGGCTTACCACAGTGTAACCATCAGCCGCTCCGCCGGTGTGATGGCAAGCCTCATCTGTGTGTCCTGCCTTTGAATGACATCCTCAAGTTTTTCCAGCAAATAATCAAAATGTTCCTTCCTCATACGTACATAATTGAAAAATTTGCCTGGATTGTGCCGCAACTCCAGGTAGAGAGTGGACTGGACACCCCTGGTCATCCGCAGTTCATTTATCGGATGTATCCATAGTCGTCTCCGTCGACGTTGCTGCAGAAGCATCCTCCGTCTTGCTGCTTCCTCCTTCTCCCGCACTATAATATCTAGGCGATTTGTCTTAAATATCACGTCACTTACCACACTCGCAATCCTACCAAGTACTCCTTCCATCTCTGCCACAACTAAAACCCTCAAATATGGGCTGTAAAAACAGTCAGTATATACTTTTCCATATTTTCCAGTAGCCAATCAAATTTGGGAGCCTCCCATTTTAAAAACGGATCCGTCGTAAAAACAGATGCAACGGAGGGTAAAAACGGATGCAACGGATGCAACGCATCCAGTATTTGGACGGAACCGTTTAGCGTATTTGCGACGGATCCGTTGAAATGCTGTATGCGTTGCATACGTTTTTCACTATTTTTGACGCATCCGTTTTTTACACAAAGCGACGCATTTCGACGTCTACAGAAAAACGCTAGTGTGAAAGTAGCCTAAAGCATTACACTCGATGCGTCGCACACGTTTTTCACTACGACGGACACAAAAAAACGGAAGTGTGAAAGTAGCCTTAGGGCAAGGAGTCTTGACAAATTCACTCACCAGCTGCCAACACTCACTCCAAAAAAAATTAACTCTGTTATAGCTTGATTTTTATTAGGACATTGAAGGAGGCATGAAAAAAATACACATCAAATTATACATAGGATCATTACATCACACAAAAAAATCACATAGAAAACAAGCAATTTCATAATTTGTGATAGGATATCAATTTCGTACTAGGATTTACCTATAGGTTTCGTTTTGGAATCAAACAACCTTTTTTACTGTGCCCTCTTCTGCCGCAGTTCTCACATATTACAATTTCTTTTAATTCAATGGGAATTTGTACATCTGTATCACATGATGCAATTTTGACATTGGCTTGTCCTTTCACAGTTAAACTCTGAATCTTCCTATATAGGTGACGGGTAACACAGCACATATAGACTTGTAAAAGGATTAAAATTACAGTAACAAAAAGCAATATAACAATCGGGTGGATTAAATAATTCCTTTGCACGTCAAAACCTTTCTTGCTATTGGTTGCTATGTCTATAAGTTTTGTCCTTAAGCTACGGATATCAGCTTGATTAATGACACCCATACCTGTTCCTAATCCTCCCAACAGTGTGCTGAAAGTATCCCTTTGCCCTCTGTCATTCTTTGAATTAAATAGTTTGTGATTGTGTTTTATCTGATTTCCTGCATTTTTATTAGTAAACCATCTATATAGGGCATGTACATGGTTTAGGCTGTGTTCACACGTTGCAGATTATTCGCGTTTTTTTCGCGGTTTTTCCCTATAAAAACGCTATAAATCCGCAAATAATCTGCTTATATTATGCATCCTATCATTTTTAATGAATTCTGCACTTTTTGTACACATGATGTGTTTTTTTCCGCGGTAAAAACGCATCGCGGTAAAAAACGCAGCATGTTCATTAACTTTGCTGTTTTTTTGCGGATTTCCCACTTAAAATGCATTGGGAAATGTCCGGAAAAAAATGCATAAAAAACGCACCAAAAACGTGTCAAAAAAGCGCAAAAACGCATGCGGTTTTCTAGCAGATTTCTTGCAGAAAATTTCAGGTTTTCCTCAGGAATTTTCTGCAAGAATTCCTGAACGTGTGCACATAGCCTTAGTGTATATCCTGCATAAATTGGGTAGTAGGTTTTTATCAACCATAGGGAGATATTCACTCGCCAAGTGACAAATGCATATTGAACGTCACTAGCAATTGTTTGACTAGAATCTAGGTTGACCTGTAAAGGGTGTCCCTCTTCTAAGTACATTGTCTGCTGATTGCTGTCAGATTCATTGGTGACACATGGTTTCATGTGATCTGGAGCGGCATCAATAATGGGCATCTCACCTATCTCTATTTCTGGTGTTCCACATGCCCAATAACCAACCATTACCCTATAGGACTCATATGGCTCAGACAGTGAACCAATTATAAAATGTGGCCCTTGCTGAACTGACATCTCAACCTCTGTAGCATCTCCAATGTATGCCTCACGATATGTGAGGGTAATCCTTTTTGGCCTGAACATTGGGTGTATATTATTATGCCAATATATACCATATACAAACAAATATTCTCCTTCTTTTAAGTTGTCACTAAAAAACCCATAATCTATCCCCTTTTCCTCATTTTTGTTGGGTAACTTAGACTCTTCCCCCAACCAGTACCCAGTTTCATTTACATAAACTGTAGCCCTCATGAATGGCTGTGGTGATTCTGGATCTATGTTTTGTACTCCTTCCATATATGTTAATCTCTGGGTACTAGAGCTATGATTGACTCTCCCAAAAGAAAAGACAACACTGTACTGATTGCTGGGACCCTGATAATATCTCCCAGTTACCTTTTTACCCTCTGGTATCAGTCTCACTGTCCTACTTTTAACACCATTGTCTTTATAGTCGCTATTTGCATCAATGGTTATGTCTGCGTGTGTATACAATATGTTCCCATATTCCTTGTTGGGTAATATACCCTGATCAATATCCCCAGAGTGTTCAATGTGAGTTGATTCCATAGCATTGATGATTCCAATTGCCAATAAAATTGCTGCAATTCTCATATCCAGAATCCAGAAATTTCCATCTTTGAATTCACGCTTCATTTAGGATGCTGGAAAACAAGAACAAGAGCGGCATCAAATTCTTATCAGTTATATCCGTTTACACTGATCTGCATGAACCCACTTTTCTATATCTCTCCTTTTCATGCATTTGACGCTTTTCTCGTCTATTCGTTTCACTTTTACCACCTGTTCACTCAGTGTCATAGATACCACATAAGGTCCTATCCAATTTGCATCCCATGAAGATTTGGGTACAAAATTCTTTACCATCACCCTGTCACCTAGTTGTAATTTTATTGGTGGCTTGCCTGGTTATTCCTTTGCCTTTGGAGCCATATTAGCAGCTGCAATAGCTGTAATATTTTTGTACTTGGTCCTGTAACAGTGTCAGGAACTTTTCCTTCTCTGCACTCTCTCTCATGGGAGTACTAAGTTTGGGATCTGCAGGATGGCAAAGGTTCATTACTGTACCAGTCATTAGTTGATATGGGGTGATTGTAGTGCTCTTTGAATCCGTTCCCCGTATTGCCATTAGAATCGCAGGTAGGTGACACACCCAATTACTTCCGGATTGCAGAACCATTTTCTTTAATCTCTCTTTTAAAGTTTGATTCATTCTTTCTACTATCCCAGATGATTGCGGATGATATGATACATGACACTTCTGTTCTACATTCAACATTTCACACATTTTAGTCATGATTTTGCCAGTGAAATGTGTACCTCTGTCTGATTCAATGACTTTTGGGAATCCCCACCTTGAGAAAACCTCCCTCCATAATGCAGTTGCTGCTGCTGTAGCCATGTCCTTCCTTATAGGCAAAGCTTCCACCCTTTTGGAAAAAACATCAACTATCACTAGCAGGTACCGATAACCTCCTGTAGCACTTGGCAAGGGACCAACAAAGTCAATCTGTAATCTGTAAGCCAAAGGTACTCTGGAAAGCACAGGTTTTTGTCCCTTTGGTCTAGGGTTCATTTGGGCACAGATTAAGCATTCTTGGATAATTTCTGCAATAGTATTTTCCATGTTCTCCCACCAGTATTTGGTTTGAATAAACTTTAAAGCACTGTCAACCCCCATGCGTTCTGTCAATCTATGGTTTTCTTTAGCAATATCCTTTTGATACTGAGATGGCAATACAAATTTAGGGCGTTTTGAAGTCTCTCTTAGTAATAGCTCATCTTGCAGGATATATTTTTGGGGCTTATCTTTTACTTAATTTTGCATTTGATTTGATTCAAAATTGAGTCTTTATCCTGCTCTGCTGCCAAACAAGGTGTAGGTGCTTTAACAACAGGGAAACACTCAAACTCAAACTCATCTTTGTCCTTGTCCTCAAAATCTTGTTCTTCCCAGGCTTGCTTTCCCTCTACATTATAGGAAGTCCACTTTTCTCCTATCACTGCTGCCTCTTTGGCTAATTCATCTACCTTGTTATTACCAACTGTAGTTTAATCATTGCCTTTTTTATGTGCTTTCACCTTTATTATCGCCACTCTTTGTGGTTCTGCACTAGCCTTGTCCAAATGTTTTTCAAAACTGAACCATGTACTAGTGTCTTGCCTGATGCATCACTGAATCCTCTTGTGTGCCACAAAGGCATGTACTCAGTAAGTGATCTTGTGACATATGCACTATCAGAGAAAATTGCGATAGGCCCTGCAGTGAAATGTAAAATTGCTTCCCTCACAGCTTCTAGTTCAGCTCTTTGTGCTGAGAATTTTCTTGGGCATTTAATGAGAATTTGTTCATTTGTTAGAGGACACCACAGGACATAACCTGTGTAAAATTGTCCCTCTTCCCAATACCTTGATCCATCCACCCAAATTTTTAGATCTTCCTTTCCTACCACTAATCTAAACACCTCCTGGGTCTTGGTCATGTGTACCTCCCCGCAGTCATGTTTTTCCCCTTTGTATTGCATCAATTGTGGCAGGATGTACGGTAGTTAGTATCATGAGTTACTGTGATGTTCCTAGGTGTCAAATCTACCAGCCATCTTGCTACTCTTTGGAAAGATACACCACTGAGTGTTCGCTCCAAGAGCATTTTGATGGGCGTGTGCGGTGTTTGTAGTATGATTTCAGAAAATTCTACTATGTATTCTGTGGATAGTATTGCCCAACAGATTCCTCACACAATCAGCAAATCCTATTTCTTAACAATCTCGATAGGTATCCATCAGGAACCCATTTTCCTTGCCTCTCCTGTAGCAATACAGCCATAATTGCTATCACAGAGGTGTGAACCTGCAATGCAAAAGGTAGATCTGGGTTTGGATTGCTCAGAGCAGGTGCTTGAGTAAGGCTGATTTTCAACCTGACAAAGGACCCTTCATGATCTCCCATCCATTCCAATGGATCAGCTTTCCTTTTATCACCTTTGATGAGTTCATAGAGGGGTTTTGCTTTTTCAGCAAATCTCTCAATGAAATCTATGCAAGATCCAACTAGTCCCAAGAACTGTCTCAGGGCTGTTTTTGTGTTTGGCCTTGGCAATTTCCTTATAGTCTCACACCTGCTAGGGTCAGGAATTTTTCCTCCCTTTGAAATTATTACCCCCAAAAATGACACAGATTCTTTCATCAACTGGGTCTTGTTAGGATTAAGCTTAAGGCCTGACTTCTCAAGAATGGTTAACAGTTCACTCAACAATGCATAGTGTTGTTATTTTGTATCAGTTTGGAGCAGAATATCATCTACATACTGTATAATACAATCAGGTTCTGAGAAATGTGACAAAATTTCAACCACACAATTATAGAAGTAAGTACAACTAGTCTTGAATCCTTGCGGCAACCAACAAAATGTTAATTGTTTCCCTTGGAATCTAAATGCAAATTTGTATTGACAATCAGGGTGTAAAGGAATGGAGAAATATCCATTTGAGATGTCTATTAATGAAAACACCGCGGAAGAGGGTTTGAGTGCTGTCACCGTGTCAGGCATTTTGGCAACCACATTAGTCACAGGAGGGGTACACTTGTTTAAAGCTCTGTAGTCCAATGTCGGACACCAACCATTTGGTTTCTTCACTGGCCATAGGGGCGCATTATTGGTGGATTGGCATTCTCTGATGACATTTTGAATTAGTAAATCATCCAGTATTCTCTTAATGTATGGGACTGACTCTGGTGGTATTTTATACAGTCTCTGGGGAGGGGGATCAGGACCCTCTACCATCACCACCATGTTAGACCCTTTGCCACATTGGGTTTTTGAATTTTCCCGCACATTGTTGTGCTGCCACAAGATGTCAGCCAATATTTCATCATCTGTTCTCAAAAGCATAGCTGGATCTAAAGATTCTGCACCTTTGATTGAATACCATAATTGTCAGTAACCTTCTTTAAACAGCCTCTATACCGTGATCCTCTCCACAACATCCAGTTTCACAAATCCACAATAAGTCCATGTTCCTTTGGAGCGCCCCCACTGCTGCAGGGCCGAGGGGTGCCCGGTAACGGGCCTCTGAGTCTCTGTTCTGGGGTTGTCACGGTGGCTAGACCCGGTCCGTGGCCCTGCTGAGGGGCGTCCAGTGAAAGGTGGTGAATGGTGGTGTTGTTGTGGTGAGGTGCAGGTCGCAGTAAATAACAAGGACACCAGGTTACAGTCTCTTTACCTCTTTACTGAAGGTTTCAGTCCAGAATACAGTTAACCGGGCTGCGCAAGTCCGGCCGGTCCGATGGCACCTCCAGAGTTCCCTTTGCAGGTGGAAATCTGTGCCTATCTTCTAGCGCTTGTGTGTTGTGGTCCTCCCCTGCTGTGCTTACGGGATAGTCCCCACAACTGTTGTGTCTGTTTCTGAAGTTCCCTCACAACTCGATTCTGATGTTCTTCTTCGTCCCCCAGATGATATGGCTAGGACACACCCATATGACGGGTAGGCTCGGAGGTCTTCCGGGACCCTAGAGCCGCCCCTCTCCTATTGTTGCCCCCTATGTCTTCGTAGGTGATTTGAGTGAGACAGCCCGCCTATAACTGACTGTCCTGCCGTAGATTTGAAGTACTGCTTGGAGCCTAGTACTTCCTCGGCGTTCCGGCCACCGGCTACGCGCCTCAGTAGGATGCTGCCTCGTCTTACAGCACGACTCCTACTGGTATTTCTCCTTGTTGCGTTGATCTCGTTTCTCACTCAGCACAATAAACCTCGCTTCTTGTCCTTTCTTAGGGTACCGCCGCAATCAGGTGCAGGCGCGGTCCCGTAACGTTCTCTCTGTTCGCTAGGCCTCTGTCAGGATCCCACCCCTGACAGTGACCCCCCTGAATCTTCCCCTACAACACCCTCTGCCACAGGATGTTGCTTGGTTCCAACCCAGTCAGCTTTCTAACTAACTTCCTATCTAACCCCCAGTTTTACCAAACTGTGAGGCGTGGCCTAATACATAGCGGCCTTAGCTCCCCCTGGAGGCCAGACTGTGAAGTGTATTGGTGTCTGTGATACCTGGTCAGGTGAACTCCTTCAGTGCCATCAGACGTACCATAGCCCCCCTTAGCGGCAGAGCATCAGTACTGCAACGACCAGGACTCTGGGGCACTGCACTCCCCCCCGGTTAAATCCAGTACTCCTGGACTGGGAAGAAAACAACAATACATGTCAGCAAAAAGACATACAATTTTGAAATGCAGTAACAATAAGCAAATTTGAACAGAGCTTCCCTTTATGGGAGGTAAGGACACTTGAACGTTACAAACATGGTTAAATACTTTAAATACCATTCTATAAATAACTTTTCTTACCCAACCGGGTATTCTACTAAGTGCAAATCTTTTGAACAATAATTCAACGTTGCCTTTAAGGACGTACACACTGAATCCACTAAAGACCTTCTTATAAAACATTATAAGGCTAATCAACTTTTTCTACATTTTCCATCCTTACATCTGCAGGACCGCCTGTCTACCTGCCCCAGGCCTACTGCCTCTCGTTCTGTTGCAGGACCGCCCCTTTCCGCCCGGGCCTACTGCCTTTCTGCTACTATACACAGTATAGAACTTATCTTCCTTCTCTCAGTTCAGGATCACCGAGCCATCTCTGTATGGCTCCTAGGAGGACTCACCGACTAACCCCATATGGGTTCACTTCCTGTCATTCTTCTAACAACATCATTAAACATTCCTCACAATTAACTAGCTAATTACATATAACTTTTACATATCAGCATTATTACTTCTTCTTTCAAGACATCATTACTGTTTAACTATCTTAAGGCAACACTATTCGTAAGTGCAACATGTGGACATCCCCTTTAAGAGGGGACCAAGTCTCCAGGAGGTAGTGCAACTTCTCAAGCTGCAAGTCCGTATGCAGCAAGGACTCCAGTACTGTCTCCAGGAACAGTTTCTTCGCAAAGAGTCCTTTTCCTTTTGTAAAACCAGTAGAGGGCACCTTTAAGAAGGTGCAAACTATTTACAATGAGTTTGTAATCATGCAGTGTTCATGATCCATGATCAAGTTCTTTCAACAATGATAAAACGAGAAACAAAAACAAAAAGCAGAAGGGATCCTGTTGTGAATTTGGTTTCTGGGCTCCCCCGGTGGTTACTGGTGGTACTGAACTTGTGTGCTTCATCCCCTCTGTTCACCTGTTTCCATCAGGATGTGGGAGTTTCTATTTAGCCTTGCTCCTCAGTCATTTCTATGCCGGCCAACAATGTTACCAGAAGCCTTTCTGTTGCATGTTCCTGCTCCTAGACTACTATCAGCTAAGTTGGACTTGTAGTCCTAAGATTGTTTTGCATTTTTGTTCCAGTTCTCTGTTTTTGAATATTTCTGAGGCTGGAAGCTCTTGTGAGCTGAAATTGCCACTCTGGTGTCATGAGTTGATATTAGAGTCTTAAAGTAATTTCAGGATGGTGTTTGAAAGGGTTTTCAGCTGACTGTGAAGTTCCCTTTTCTGTCTTCCTACTATCTAGTAAGCGGACCTCAATTTGCTAAACCTATCTTCATACTTCGTATGTCATTTTCCTCTAAAATCACCGACAATATATGTGGGGGCTACTGTCTGCCTTTGGGGAAAATTTCTCTAGAGGTAAGCCAGGTCTGTATTTTCCTCTGCTAGGGTCAGTCAGTCCTCCGGCTGGCGCTGGGCGTCTAGGGATAAAACGTAGGCACGCTACCGGCCACTGTTAGTTGTGCGGTAGGTTTAGCTCACAGTCAGCTCGAGTTCCCATCTTCCAAGAGCTAGTCCTTTTGTATGCTTTACTACGGTCTCTTGCCATTGAGAACCACGACAGTTTGGCCGGCCAAGAGTTAAAATAATTGGCAGAAGAAAGGAGAGAAAAGAAGTCTGCAGAGAATTTTTTATTTTTTTTTTCTGAGTTTGCTCATTAGTTGATTCACTTGCATCTCTGCTTACTGCAGCCTTCGTCTCTCTCTCCTTCTGATCCTTGAATGGTTCTGATTTCACCTGATTAAAATGGATCCTCAGAGGTTAGCTATTGGTTTGGATAATCTCGCTATGAAGGTTCAAAGTTTACAGGATTTTGTAATTCATGCTCCTATATCTGAACCTAGAATTCCTTTACCTGAATTTTTCTCCGCTGGAGATCCTGCACAGCAGGTCAGGATTGTAATTTCCTTGCTCCGGGGCGACCCTCAGGATTGGGCATTTGCTTTGGCACCAGGGGATCCTGCGTTGCTCAATGTGGATGCGTTTTTCCTGGCTTTGGGGTTGCTTTATGAGGAACCTCATTTAGAAATTCAGGCTGAAAAAGCCTTGATGGCCCTGTCTCAAGGGCAAGATGAGGTTGAAATATACTGCCAAAAATTTCGTAAGTGGTCTGTGCTTACTCAGTGGAATGAGTGCGCCCTGGCGGCGAATTTCAGAGAGGGTCTCTCTGATGCCATTAAAGATGTTATGGTGGGGTTCCCTGTGCCTACAGGTCTGAATGAGTCCATGACAATGGCTATTCAGATTGATCGGCGTTTGCGGGAGCGCAAACCTGTGCACCATTTGGCGGTGTCTACTGAGAAGGCGCCAGAGATTATGCAATGTGATAGAATTCTGTCCAGAAACGAACGACAGAATTTTAGGCGAAAAAATGGGTTATGCTTCTATTGTGGTGATTCAACTCATGTTATATCAGCATGCTCTAAACGTACTAAGAAGGTTGATAAGTCTGTTTCAATTGGCACTTTACAGTCTAAGTTTATTCTATCTGTGACCCTGATTTGCTCTTTATCGTCTATTACCGCGGACGCCTATGTCGACTCTGGCGCCGCTTTGAGTCTTATGGATTGGTCCTTTGCCAAACGCTGTGGGTTTAATTTAGAGCCTCTGGAAGTTCCTATACCTCTGAAGGGTATTGACTCCACGCCATTGGCTAGTAATAAACCACAATACTGGACACAAGTAACTATGCGTATTAATCCGGATCACCAGGAGATTATTCGCTTCCTTGTGTTGTATAATCTACATGATGTGTTGGTGCTTGGATTGCCATGGCTGCAATCTCATAACCCAGTCCTCGACTGGAAAGCAATGTCTGTGTTAAGCTGGGGATGTCAGGGGACTCATGGGGACGTACCTTTGGTTTCCATTTCGTCATCTATTCCCTCTGAGATTCCGGAATTTTTATCTGATTATCGTGACGTTTTTGAGGAGCCTAAACTTGGTTCACTACCTCCGCACAGAGATTGCGATTGTACTATAGATCTGATTCCGGGCAGTAAGTTTCCAAAGGGTCGTTTATTTAATCTATCTGTGCCTGAACATGCTGCTATGCGGGAATATATTAAGGAGTCCTTGGAAAAGGGACATATTCGTCCTTCGTCATCTCCCTTAGGAGCCGGTTTTTTCTTTGTATCTAAAAAAGATGGCTCTTTGAGGCCGTGTATTGATTATCTGCTTTTGAATAAAATCACGGTTAAATATCAGTATCCTTTGCCACTGCTTACTGATTTGTTTGCTCGAATAAAGGGGGCCAAGTGGTTCTCTAAGATTGATCTTCGTGGGGCGTATAATTTAGTGCGAATTAAGCAGGGGGATGAGTGGAAAACCGCATTTAATACGCCTGAGGGCCATTTTGAGTATTTAGTAATGCCTTTTGGTCTTTCAAATGCCCCTTCAGTCTTTCAGTCTTTTATGCATGACATTTTCCGTGAATATTTGGATAAATTTATGATTGTGTATCTGGATGATATTTTGATTTTTTCGGATGACTGGGACTCTCATGTCCAACAGGTCAGGAGGGTTTTTCAGGTTTTGCGCTCTAATTCCTTGTGTGTAAAGGGTTCTAAGTGTGTTTTTGGGGTTCAAAAGATTTCGTTTTTGGGGTACATTTTTTCCCCCTCTTCCATTGAGATGGACCCTGTCAAGGTTCAGGCTATTTGTGATTGGACGCAACCCTCTTCTCTTAAGAGTAGTGTTGAGCGATACCGTCCGATACTTGAAAGTATCGGTATCGGAAAGTATCGGCCGATACCGGCAAAGTATCGGATCCAATCCGATACCGATACCCGATACCAATACAAGTCAATGGGACTCATGTATCGGACGGTATTCCTGATGGTTCCCAGGGTCTGAAGGAGAGGAAACTCTCCTTCAGGCCCTGGGAACCATATAAATGTGTAAAAGAAAGAATTAAAATAAAAAATATCGCTATACTCACCTCTCCGACGCAGCCGGGACTTCAGCGAGGGAACCGGCAGCGTTGTTTGTTTAAAATTCGCGCTATTACTTGGTTACGTGAATTCCCGGCTTGTGATTGGTCAGGTCGGCCATGTTGCCGGGACGCGGACCAATCACAGCAAGCCGTGACGAAATTACGTCACGGCTTGCTGTGATTGGTCCGCGTCCCGGCAATATGGCCGCCCTGACCAATCACAAGCCGTGACGTCACGGGAGGCTGGACACGCGCTCATTTTAAAATGGGCGCGTGTCCAGCCTCCCGTGACGTCACGGCTTGTGATTGGTTGCGCCGCGGTCAACCAATCACAAGCCGGGAGGCTGGACGCGCTCATTTTAAAATGGGCGCGTGTCCAGCCTCCCGTGACGTCACGGCTTGTGATTGGTTGCGCCGCGGTCAACCAATCACAAGCCGGGAGGCTGGACGCGCTCATTTTAAAATGGGCGCGTGTCCAGCCTCCCGTGACGTCACGGCTTGTGATTGGTCAGGGCGGCCATATTGCCGGGACGCGGACCAATCACAGCAAGCCGTGACGTAATTTCGTCACGGCTTGCTGTGATTGGTCCGCGTCCCGGCAACGTGGCCGACCTGACCAATCACAAGCCGGGAATTCACGTAACCAAGTAATAGCGCGAATTTTAAACAAACAACGCTGCCGGTTCCCTCGCTGAAGTCCCGGCTGCGTCGGAGAGGTGAGTATAGCGATATTTTTTATTTTAATTCTCTCTTTTACACATTTTAACATTAATGTTGTTGCGATACCCGATACCCGATACCACAAGAGTATCGGAATCCCGGTATCGGAATTCCGATACAGCAAGTATCGGCCGATACCCGATACTTGCAGCATCGGAATGCTCAACACTACTTAAGAGCCTTCAGAAGTTTTTGGGCTTTGCTAATTTTTATCGTCGATTTATAACTGGTTTTTCTGATGTTGCTAAGCCGTTGACTGATTTGACTAAGAAGGGTGCTGATGTTGCTGATTGGTCCCCTGCTGCTGTGGAGGCCTTTCGGGAGCTTAAGCGCCGCTTTTCTTCCGCCCCTGTATTGCGTCAGCCTGATGTTACTCTTCCTTTTCAGGTTGAGGTCGACGCTTCAGAAATCGGAGCTGGGGCGGTTTTGTCGCAGAAAAGTTCCGACTGCTCCGTGATGAGACCTTGCGCGTTCTTTTCTCGTAAATTTTCGCCCGCTGAGCGAAATTATGATATTGGTAATCGGGAGCTCTTGGCTATGAAGTGGGCTTTTGAGGAGTGGCGCCATTGGCTTGAGGGGGCTAGACATCAGGTGGTGGTATTGACCGACCACAAGAATTTGATTTATCTTGAGTCTGCCAGGCGCCTGAATCCTAGACAGGCGCGCTGGTCGTTATTTTTCTCTCGGTTTAATTTTGTGGTTTCTTACCTACCGGGTTCTAAAAATGTGAAGGCGGATGCCCTTTCTAGGAGTTTTGAGCCTGATTCCCCTGGTAATTCTGAACCTACAGGTATCCTTAAGGATGGAGTGATATTATCTGCTGTTTCCCCAGACTTGCGACGGGTCTTGCAGGAGTTTCAGGCGGATAGACCTGATCGTTGCCCGCCTGGTAGACTGTTTGTTCCGGATGATTGGACCAGTAGAGTCATCTCGGAGGTCCATTCTTCTGCGTTAGCTGGTCATCCTGGAATCTTTGGTACCAGGGATTTGGTGGCTAGGTCCTTCTGGTGGCCTTCCCTGTCGCGAGATGTGCGAGGTTTTGTGCAGTCTTGTGATGTTTGTGCTCGGGCCAAGCCTTGTTGTTCTCGGGCTAGTGGATTGTTGTTATCTTTGCCTATTCAGAAGAGGCCTTGGACTCACATCTCCATGGATTTTATTTCTGATCTCCCTGTTTCTCAGAAGATGTCTGTCATCTGGGTGGTGTGTGACCGTTTCTCTAAGATGGTCCATTTGGTCCCCTTGCCTAAATTGCCTTCCTCATCCGAGCTGGTTCCTCTGTTTTTTCAAAATGTGGTTCGCTTGCATGGTATTCCGGAGAATATCGTTTCTGACAGGGGAACCCAATTCGTGTCTAGATTTTGGCGAGCGTTCTGTGCTAGGATGGGCATTGATTTGTCTTTTTCGTCTGCTTTCCATCCTCAGACTAATGGCCAGACCGAGCGAACTAATCAGACCTTGGAGACTTATTTGAGGTGTTTTGTGTCTGCGGATCAGGATGATTGGGTTGCCTTTTTGCCCTTGGCGGAGTTTGCCCTCAATAACCGGGCTAGTTCTGCCACCTTGGTTTCTCCTTTCTTCTGTAATTCGGGGTTTCATCCTCGTTTCTCTTCCGGTCAGGTGGAGTCTTCGGATTGTCCTGGAGTGGATGCTGTGGTGGAGAGGTTGCATCAGATTTGGGGGCATGTGGTGGACAATTTGAAGTTGTCCCAGGAGAAGACTCAGCACTTTGCCAACCGCCGTCGTCGTGCTGGTCCTCGTCTTTGTGTTGGGGACTTGGTGTGGTTGTCTTCTCGTTTTGTCGCTATGAAGGTTTCTTCTCCTAAGTTTAAGCCTCGGTTCATCGGCCCGTACAAGATATTGGAGATTCTTAACCCTGTGTCCTTTCGTTTGGACCTCCCTGTATCTTTTTCTGTTCATAATGTCTTCCATCGGTCATTGTTGCGCAGGTATGAGGTACCGGTTGTGCCTTCCGTTGAGCCTCCTGCTCCGGTGTTGGTTGAGGGTGAGTTGGAGTACGTTGTCGAGAAGATCTTGGACTCCCGTGTTTCCAGACGGAGACTTCAGTATTTGGTCAAGTGGAAGGGCTACGGTCAGGAGGATAATTCTTGGGTGACAGCCTCTGATGTTCATGCCTCCGATTTGGTCCGTGCCTTTCATAGGGCTCATCCTGATCGCCCTGGTGGTTCTGGTGAGGGTTCGGTGCCCCCTCCTTGAGGGGGGGGTACTGTTGTGAATTTGGTTTCTGGGCTCCCCCGGTGGTTACTGGTGGTACTGAACTTGTGTGCTTCATCCCCTCTGTTCACCTGTTTCCATCAGGATGTGGGAGTTTCTATTTAGCCTTGCTCCTCAGTCATTTCTATGCCGGCCAACAATGTTACCAGAAGCCTTTCTGTTGCATGTTCCTGCTCCTAGACTACTATCAGCTAAGTTGGACTTGTAGTCCTAAGATTGTTTTGCATTTTTGTTCCAGTTCTCTGTTTTTGAATATTTCTGAGGCTGGAAGCTCTTGTGAGCTGAAATTGCCACTCTGGTGTCATGAGTTGATATTAGAGTCTTAAAGTAATTTCAGGATGGTGTTTGAAAGGGTTTTCAGCTGACTGTGAAGTTCCCTTTTCTGTCTTCCTACTATCTAGTAAGCGGACCTCAATTTGCTAAACCTATCTTCATACTTCGTATGTCATTTTCCTCTAAAATCACCGACAATATATGTGGGGGCTACTGTCTGCCTTTGGGGAAAATTTCTCTAGAGGTAAGCCAGGTCTGTATTTTCCTCTGCTAGGGTCAGTCAGTCCTCCGGCTGGCGCTGGGCGTCTAGGGATAAAACGTAGGCACGCTACCCGGCCACTGTTAGTTGTGCGGTAGGTTTAGCTCACAGTCAGCTCGAGTTCCCATCTTCCAAGAGCTAGTCCTTTTGTATGCTTTACTACGGTCTCTTGCCATTGAGAACCACGACAGGATCCCGGGTAAACAAAGGGATCCCTTTAAGAGTTAACCCTAGTCGGGTTCTTAGCAGCAAGAAGATAAACAGTTAACTATATACATTTCCGTGGTATCGAGGTTTATCCTTCTAAGTCTGGGGGTGGCTTCCGTGAGGACTGCCCTCCTCCTACTACCACATAGAGCGCGTCCGCACCCTTGATAGGGGTTTGTGTACTCACAGTTCTCCTCGGGGTGATGTGTTGTGAACTCTGTTTTCGGGCTCCCTCTTGTGGTCACAGGTGGTATTGTGTGAGTTTTGTTTTTGGGCTCCCCCTGGTGGCTTTGTTTGTTATCCTGCGGGTCTGTGGCTGGATCAGCTGCCTCGTTATTCACTAGGGAGGTTCCTATTTAGCTCTGCTACTCCTTCACTTGTTGCCGGCTGTCGATGTATTCAGTGCTATTCTGATTACTCCTGACTATCTTCGTTTTCAGTCTCTTCATGAGAAGCTAACTTTCTGTTTGATTATTTTTTGCTCATCAGTCTGCAATATGATTTCTGTGTATGATGAGTTTAGTCCAGCTTGCTAATATGTGATTTCTTGCTGCTGGTAAGCTCTGGGGTACGGAGTTGCTTCCCCCGCACCGTTAGTTGGTGCGGGGGCTCGAGCAATCTCTGCGTGGATATTTTGTATAGGGTTTTCTATTGACCGCACAGTTCCCTTCCTATTTTCTGCTATCTAGTGTTAGCGGGCCTCATTTGCTAAATCTATTTCATCTCTGCGTTTGTGCTTTCCCCTTAACTCACCGTTAATATTTGTGGGGGGCTTTTCTATATCTTTGGGGTCATTTCTCTGAGGCAAGTGAGGACTTTACTTTCCCTCTAGGAATAGTCAGTTTCTCAGGCCGTGAAGAGACGTCTAGGATTTCCAGGTAACGTTCCACGGCTGCCTATAGTTGTTGCGGATAGGATCAGGTTGCGGTCAATCCAGTTACCACTTCCCCAGAGCTAGTCGTCGGTTTAGTTACTTAGCTAGTCAGACTTGCGATCCTTGCCACTAGGATCATAACAGTACAGCCTGCCCATAAAGTGTTAATTGCATGGCAGAAGTAGGAGAAGAGAAGCCTTGAGAAATTTTTTTTTTTTTTTCCTTTTTGCTGCCGTGTGTCTAGCTGCTGTGTGTCTAGCTTCTCTCCTCCTCTTAATCTTGGTGTGGCTCTGAGTTCAGCTGCTGACATGGATATCCAGAGTTTGGCTTCCAGTGTAGATCATCTTGCTGCAAGGGTACAAAGTATTCAGGATTTTGTTGTTCACAGTCCTATGTCAGAGCCTAGAATACCTATTCCGGAGTTGTTTTCTGGAGATAGATCTAGGTTCCTGAATTTTAAGAACAATTGCAAATTGTTTCTTTCTTTGAAACCTCGTTCCTCTGGTGATTCCGTTCAGCAAGTTAAAATTATTATTTCTTTCTTGCGTGGCGACCCTCAAGATTGGGCCTTCGCATTGGCGCCAGGGGATCCTGCATTGCTCAGTGTGGATGCGTTTTTTCTGGCCCTTGGATTGCTCTATGAGGAACCTAATCTTGAGAACCAGGCTGAAAAAGCTTTGCTGGCCCTCACTCAGGGGCAAGATGAAGCAGAGGTGTATTGCCAGAAATTTCGGAAATGGTCGGTGCTTACTCAATGGAATGAGTGTGCCCTGGCTGCAAATTTCAGAAAAGGTCTTTCTGAAGCCATTAAGAATGTCATGGTGGGGTTCCCTACGCCTGCAGGTCTGAATGAGTCAATGACTCTGGCCATTCAGATTGATTTGGCGGTGTCTTCTGAACAGACACCTGAGTCTATGCAATGTGATAGAATTCTGACCAGAAGTGAATGGCAAAATTATAGACGGCAAAATGGGTTGTGCTTTTACTGTGGTGACTCAGCTCATGTTATCTCAGCATGCTCTAAGCGCACAAAAAAGATTGATAAATCTGTCACCATTGGTACTTTACAGCCTAAGTTCATTTTGTCTGTTACCCTGATTCGTTCCCTGTCATCTTACCCAGTTATGGCTTTTGTAGATTCAGGTGCTGCCCTGAGTCTGATGGATTTGTCATTTGCCAGGCGCTGTGGTTTTGTTTTGGAGCCTTTAAAATTCCCTATTCCACTAAGGGGAATTGATGCTACACCATTGGCTATGAATAAACCTCAGTACTGGACGCAAGTGACCATGTGCATGACTCCTGTTCATCAGGAGGTGATTCGCTTTCTTGTACTGCATAATTTGCATGATGTTGTCGTGTTGGGTCTGCCATGGTTGCAGACTCATAATCCAGTCCTGGATTGGAAAGCAATGTCTGTGTCAAGTTGGGGTTGCCAGGGAATTCATGGCGACGCTCCTGTGGTGTCAATTGCTTCGTCCACTCCTTCTGAAGTCCCTGCGTTTTTGTCGGACTACCAGGATGTATTTGATGAGCCCAAACTCAGTTCTCTACCTCCTCATAGGGATTGTGATTGTGCTATAAATTTGATTCCTGGTAGTAAGTTTCCTAAGGGACGACTTTTCAATTTGTCAGTGCCGGAGCATGCTGCTATGCGGAGTTATATAAAGGAGTCTTTGGAGAAAGGACTTATTCGCCCCTCCTCCTCCCCTCTTGGTGCAGGGTTCTTTTTTGTGGCTAAGAAGGATGGTTCCCTGAGACCTTGTATTGATTATCGCCTTCTAAATAAAATCACGGTCAAATTTCAGTATCCTTTGCCATTGTTATCTGATCTGTTTGCTCACATTAGGGGGTCTAGTTGGTTCACCAAGGTAGATCTTCGTGGTGCGTATAACCTTGTGCGTATTAAGCAGGGTGATGAATGGAAAACTGCATTTAATACGCCCGAAGGCCATTTTGAGTACTTGGTGATGCCTTTTGGACTTTCTAACGCTCCTTCAGTCTTTCAGTTCTTCATGCACGACATCTTCCGCGAATATCTGGATACATTTATGATTGTGTATCTGGATGATGTTCTGTTTTTTTCTGATGATTGGGAGTCCCATGTTAAGCAGGTCAGGATGGTGTTTCAGGTCCTGCGTGCCAATGCTTTATTTGTGAAGGGCTCAAAATGTCTTTTTGGAGTCCAGAAGGTTTCTTTTTTGGGTTTCATTTTTTCTCCTTCTACTATTGAGATGGACCCAGTCAAGGTTCAGGCTATTCATGACTGGACTCAGCCTACATCTGTTAAGAGTCTTCAGAAGTTCTTGGGTTTTGCTAATTTTTACCGTCGCTTCATCGCTAATTTTTCTGGTGTTGTTAAGCCTTTGACGGATTTGACCAAGATGGGTTCTGATGTTACTAATTGGTCTCCTGCGGCTGTGGAGGCCTTTTGGGAGCTGAAGCGCCGGTTTTCTTCGGCTTCGGTCTTATGTCAGCCAGATGTCTCTCTTCCTTTCCAGGTCGAGGTTGATGCTTCTGAGATTGGAGCGGGGGCTGTTTTGTCGCAGAGAAGCTCTGATGGCTCTGTGATGAAGCCATGTGCTTTCTTTTCAAGAAAGTTTTCGCCTGCCGAGCGGAATTATGATGTTGGTAATCAGGAGTTGTTGGCTATGAAGTGGGCATTTGAGGAGTGGCGACATTGGCTCGAGGGAGCTAAGCATCGTGTGGTGGTCTTGACTGATCACAAAAATCTGATTTATCTCGAGTCTGCCAAGCGGCTGAATCCTAGACAGGCTCGTTGGTCGTTGTTTTTCTCTCGTTTTGATTTCGTGGTCTCGTACCTGCCTGGTTCGAAGAATGTGAAGGCTGATGCTCTTTCTAGGAGTTTTGTGCCTGACTCTCCTGGAGATTCAGAGCCGGCTGGTATCCTCAGAGAGGGGGTGATTTTGTCTGCCATCTCCCCAGATTTGCGACGAGTGCTGCAAGAATTTCAGGCGGATAGACCTGACCGTTGTCCACCAGAGAGACTGTTTGTCCCAGATAGATGGACCAGCAGAGTCATTTCTGAGGTTCATTCTTCGGTGTTGGCGGGCCATCCTGGAATATTTGGTACCAGAGATTTGGTGGCCAGGTCCTTTTGGTGGCCTTCCTTGTCGCGGGATGTGCGTTCCTTTGTGCAGTCTTGTGGAATTTGTGCTCGGGCTAAGCCTTGCTGTTCTCATGCCAGTGGTTTGCTGTTACCTTTGCCTGTTCCGAAGAGGCCTTGGACGCACATTTCCATGGATTTTATTTCAGATCTCCCTGTCTCTCAGAGAATGTCTGTCATCTGGGTGGTTTGTGATCGTTTTTCTAAGATGGTCCATTTGGTGCCCTTGCCTAAGTTGCCTTCCTCCTCCAAGTTGGTTCCGCTGTTTTTTTCAAAATGTGGTTCGTTTGCACGGAATCCCTGAAAATATTGTTTCCGACAGAGGATCCCAGTTTGTGTCTAGATTTTGGCGGACCTTTTGTGCTAAGATGGGCATTGATTTGTCTTTTTCGTCGGCCTTCCATCCTCAGACGAATGGCCAAACCGAGCGAACTAATCAGACCTTGGAAACCTATTTAAGATGTTTTGTTTCTGCTGATCAGTACGACTGGGTGACTTTTTTGCCATTGGCCGAGTTTGCCCTTAATAATCGGGCTAGTTCTGCTACTTTGGTTTCGCCTTTTTTTTGTAATTCGGGGTTTCATCCTCGTTTTTCCTCGGGTCAGGTGGAGCCTTCTGACTGTCCTGGAGTGGATTTTGTGGTGGATAGGTTGCATCAGATTTGGAATCATGTGGTGGACAATTTGAAGCTGTCACAAGAGAAGGCTCAGCGCTTTGCCAACCGCCGTCGCTGTGTGGGTCCCCGACTTCGCGTTGGGGACTTGGTGTGGTTGTCTTCTCGCTTTGTTCCTATGAAGGTCTCCTCTCCTAAGTTCAAGCCTCGGTTTATCGGTCCTTATAAGATTTTGGAAGTCCTTAACCCTGTGTCATTTCGTTTGGACCTCCCAGCATCGTTTGCTATTCATAATGTGTTCCATCGGTCGTTGTTGCGGAGGTATGTGGTGCCTGTGGTTCCTTCGGTTGAGCCTCCTGCCCCTGTGCTGGTTGAGGGAGAATTGGAATACGTGGTGGAGAAGATCTTGGATTCTCGTATTTCTAGACGGAGGCTTCAGTATTTGGTTAAGTGGAAGGGCTATGGTCAGGAGGATAATTCCTGGGTTGTCGCCTCTGATGTTCATGCGGCCGATTTGGTTCGTGCCTTCCATGTGGCTCACCCTGATTGCCCTGGGGGTTTTGATGAGGGTTCGGTGACCCCTCCTCAAGGGGGGGGGTACTGTTGTGAACTCTGTTTTCGGGCTCCCTCTTGTGGTCACAGGTGGTATTGTGTGAGTTTTGTTTTTGGGCTCCCCCTGGTGGCTTTGTTTGTTATCCTGCGGGTCTGTGGCTGGATCAGCTGCCTCATTATTCACTAGGGAGGTTCCTATTTAGCTCTGCTACTCCTTCACTTGTTGCCGGCTGTCGATGTATTCAGTGCTATTCTGATTACTCCTGACTATCTTCGTTTTCAGTCTCTTCATGAGAAGCTAAGTTTCTGTTTGATTATTTTTTGCTCATCAGTCTGCAATATGATTTCTGTGTATGATGAGTTTAGTCCAGCTTGCTAATATGTGATTTCTTGCTGCTGGTAAGCTCTGGGGTACGGAGTTGCTTCCCTCGCACCGTTAGTTGGTGCGGGGGCTCGAGCAATCTCTGCGTGGATATTTTGTATAGGGTTTTCTATTGACCGCACAGTTCCCTTCCTATTTTCTGCTATCTAGTGTTAGCGGGCCTCATTTGCTGAATCTATTTCATCTCTGCGTTTGTGCTTTCCCCTTAACTCACCGTTAATATTTGTGGGGGGCTTTTCTATATCTTTGGGGTCATTTCTCTGAGGCAAGTGAGGACTTTACTTTCCCTCTAGGAATAGTCAGTTTCTCAGGCCGTGAAGAGACGTCTAGGATTTCCAGGTAACGTTCCACGGCTGCCTATAGTTGTTGCGGATAGGATAAGGTTGCGGTCAATCCAGTTACCACTTCCCCAGAGCTAGTCGTCGGTTTAGTTACTTAGCTAGTCAGACTTGCGATCCTTGCCACTAGGATCATAACAGTGATGGTCCGCACACAGGGAGATTGGAGCAATGACCGCTGGTCCCGGGGAATCGTCGGATGGTGGCACCGTCACTTCCGGCTTATATTTGCGCACATGCAAGGCATACCACCCTTTGTCTCCCCAGTGGCGGGTGTACCGGACTCGGTCTCCCGGGTAAAGGTCCCAGCCTGGGTGTCCCTCGATGAGGTGCGCCTCCACATCCCGCCGATTCACGAATACCTCCAAAGCGAGACCATGCTCTTTGATGAAGCCCCAACCTCCCTGCAGCCGGAAGGTGCTGATGACTCCATAGTGCTGAGGGCCCCAGTCCTCCTCAGCCGCCCGCCTAACCTGGATCTTGGCCTGGAGGTCCCTTTCCCGCTCGGCCCGTCGGCGGAGTTCCTTCTTACGGGCCCATTCTTCCTCCTGTCGGCGTAGCTGTTGGCGATATTCCCGTTGGTGAATAACCTCGATGCTCTCTCCCTCGGGCTGAGCCTCCCAGGGGAACCCGATCAAGTTGGTGGTAGCGCGGGTCCACTTGAAGGTCATCCACTCACCCTGGAGGTCCACGGGCTGTGCATTGGGCCGTAGAGGGACATCAGCAGTCTTTAGCGTCTCCCACGGCCTCTCACATTCAAGGTGGCTACACACCCGTCCGGGTGGTCATGGTGGAGGGGAGTCTATGTCAACAAGCAGGAGCTCTTCGGCCGCCCGGACCGGGTCGATGGCGCCATCCGACTCCGCGGTATCCCCGGCATCAGCCTCCTTCTCCTCCGATTGCGGTACCAGCGCTTGGGGATGACGTGGCTCCTCACGGGCAGCGGTTTTCCGCCGATACAGACTCCGGAGTTGCCGGCACAGCTCCTCCACTTCTGCCCCGAGAATTTCCCGATCCTCGCAGCCTGGTGAGAGTTTGCTCAGCTCCCATTGGCTGGGACTGGCGCGGGCCTTCTCCCCCTCTTCTGGGTGACCTTTGCTCGTCATCTTGCCAATCTGGCTCTGCCTCGCGTTGTCCAGGGCTTCTGGCTTCGCCCGATCCGGGGGGCGGTCCTTCTTCCCGCCGCCATCCCAGACTAAGAGGCGGGCCTTCCTTGTCGATGGGCATATCTCCCGAACATAGTAGTACCTGTGAGGGGCTGGCTCAACCTTCGCGTCATTCTTCCAAGCTACTCCCACGACAACATGCCCCACTCTTCCGCACGCCACATGACGTCTCAATGGCGGCGGCTTTTGGCGGGAACTTTTGGCGGCAAGTGGCAATATACAGTCTTTACAATAAGTCACAGTCCAAGCACAATAAATCACAGTTCCAAGGCACACATGACCTGATTCTTCAGGCTTAAGTAGATCCTGTTCGTGATGCCAAATTGGAGTGCCCCCACTGCCGCGGGGCCGAGGGGTACCCGGTACCGGGCTTCTGAGTCTCTGTTCTGGGGTTGTCACGGTGGCTAGACCCGGTCCGTGGCCCTGCTGAGGGGCGTCCAGTGAAAGGTGGTGAATGGTGGTGTTGTTGTGGTGCGGTGCAGGTCACAGTAAATAACAAGGACACCAGGTTGCAGTCTCTTTACCTCTTTACTGAAGGTTTCAGGGGCCTCAGTCCGGAATACGGTTAACCGGGCTGCGCAAGTCCGGCCGGTCCGATGGCACCTCCAGAGTTCCCTTTGCAGGTGAAAATCTGTGCCTACCTTCTAGCGCTTGTGTGTTGTGGTCCTCCCCTGCTGTGCTTACGGGATAGTCCCCACAACTGTTGTGTCTGTTTCTGAAGTTCCCTCACAACTCGATTCTGATGTTCTTCTTCGTCCCCCAGATGATATGGCTAGGACGCACCCGTATGACGGGTAGGCTCGGAGGTCTTCCGGGACCCTAGAGCCGCCCCTCTCCTATTGTTGCCCCCTATGTCTTCGTAGGTGATTTGAGTGAGACAGCCCGCCTATAACTGACTGTCCTGCCGTAGGTTTGGAGTACTACTTGGAGCCTAGTACTTCCTCGGCGTTCCGGCCACCGGCTACGCGCCTCAGTAGGATGTTGCCTCGTCTTACAGCACGACCCCTACTGGTATTTCTCCTCGTTGCGTTGATCTCGTTTCTCACTCAGCACAATAAACTTCGCTTCTTGTCCTTTCTTAGGGTACCGCCGCGATAGGTGCAGGCGCAGTCCCGTAACATTCTCTCTGTTCTCTAGGCCTCTGTCAGGATCCCACCCCTGACAGGGACCCCCCTGAATCTTCCCCTACAATACCCTCTGCCACAGGATGTTGCCTGGTTCCAACCCAGTCAGCTTTCTAACTAACTTCCTATCTAACCCCCAGTTCTACCAGACTGTGAGGAGTGGGCTAATACATAGCGCCCTTAGCTCCCCCTGGAGGCCAGACTGTGAAGTGTATTGGTGTCTGTGATACCTGGTCAGGTGAACTCCTTCAGTGCCATCAGACGTACCATAGCCCCCCTTAGCGGCGGAGCATCAGTACTGCAACGACCAGGACTCTGGGGCGCTGCACCTTCATAACATCTGACCCAATAATGGTACCTTCATGTGTTGGTGAAAGATATAAGCCATGCTCAACACATAGATTTACTAGGTTTATTGTTACTGGCAAAGATTGCACCTAAGATACTAATTGTCCTCCAAAGCCTCTCAGGAAAATCTGTTTACCACTAAGATCTATTTTCAAATCCAGATTAGTTAAACTGACAGCAGCATCTGTATCCAGTAAGATGTTTGTACGATGGCCCCCTACCGTACCCTGAATACGGGGTCTCCTGCCCTTGTCCCTGCTAAGCTGACTCACTAGGGACAACACTGGGGCCTGACATGCCTATTGTATTACATAAGGATTTGTTGGAGGTGGGATCTTTAATTCCTCTGGCTTTCCTGCCATTGCCTTTCCAATCTTCCTCAGCTCTTCCAGAAGTGGGCCATATAATGTATTTTCAGGAAGTCTATTGTAACAACCCTGCTGGCATCACTGCATGGCCTCCCATCCCCGACCTGCATTACACTCAACTCACTCACTTCTCTGGGCCATCTTGTGACTTCTCTCTGCTGCCAGCTCCATGCTGTGTGCCTCATGTCTGCTGCTTGCTCTGTGCATGCTCTGTGTGTATAGGGGGGCCGCGCCAGCAACTCCTGTCTTATTGACTCTGTGTGCACCTTGCTAAGGTGTCCCCGGCCAATTGCCATGAGGCTTCCTGTATTTAAGAGATCCCCACCCATTGATGGGGGCCTGTGCAACTTACTCCCTCAGTCAGTTCTTAGCTGCTGAGGTGCCAGGCCCTGTCTCTTTTACTCTCGTGTCCGCCACCCAGGGGGGTGTTGTACCCTGGTCTGTGTCCTGTGTAGCCACCCAGTGGGGCTTAGTACCCTGGCCTATGTCCTTGTGTAGCCACCCAGCGGGGCTTCGTACCCTGGCCTATGTCCGCCACCCAGAGGGGCGTCGTACCCTGGATTGTGACCATGTCTCTGTGCCTTGTCCTGTTCCTGACTTTGTCTTAGCCTTGTCCTGTCCTGCCAGAGAGCCAGCCGTGCCCGCCTGCCAGTGTCTCTGTAGTACCCGTACCTGCCTGCCAGAGAGCCAGCCATACCCACCTGCCAGTGTCTCTATTGTACCTGTCTGCCTGCCTGTGTCCCAGCCATGCCCGCCTGCCAGAGTGCAAGCCATGCTTGCTTGCCTGTCTATGTTCCATTCCCCGGTGGGATCAGCAGTCACAGACAGACACCACCCTGGAGTGGTACCTGATAGCTTCCTATTGCACAAGTCTGACCTCACCATCAGAGGCTCCAGCGAACACCTAGGAAGCTACTTAGTTACGCCCCTTCCAGGGAAGTTTGGTCTGGTCCAGTGGGGCCACACCCCCACACGCCTGCGCAAACCAGTCTGGGCACGAGCGTGACAGTTTGCACAGGCCATGGTTCCCTCTGAGTCCCATGTCCTTTCGTTCTCAGAGCAAGATGCACGAATCATTGTCTCTGATGCTATCTTTAATAAACTTTTGGCCTATGAAAAGCAATCTCCTGCGGATACGCCAAGGTACTATAGGGATCTGAAGCAGTGCCGTGTGTTCCTGGAGCAATGTATGCAGAACTTCGAATGGTATGCTTCTGCTTTCCCCTCTGATCTGTTCAACTTTGGATACATAATGTCCTACCTAGCAGGAGATGCTTTGCTATGGATCAACCCCTTCTTTGAAGCAGGGGATCTCATCATCACGGACTTGGAGGCCTTCCTGGTGGCCTTCCGTAAAATCTTCGATGTGCCTACCTCTGCGTCTCCTGAAACGTCTTCCCCTCCAAGCTCACAGAGACGGTCCAGACTAAAGAAACCTGTGGGTACACCGTCAGTACCATCCATGACTGTCCAAGATTCACCTGTTCCACAACCTGCCTAAGTGGCCACCCAAGCAAGATCCAAGAGGTCTAATAAAAGTGGACTGGCAAATCTTCAGCCTGAATCTGGTGCTGAGATTGAAATACTGTATCCCTGTGGTTGTAAAGAACATTCAGATGGTCTCTGCCCTGTGAAGCCTGTATTCCAAAACCCTGGGCCAGTAGGAGAGGCTGCCCCTGGCAAGAGTACTTCCTCTCCATCAAACTTAATGACTGTTTGTCTGCCTTCTGGGAGCTTTGGTGTGTTTAAGCCGCTTGTCATACGGAGTCAGTGTATGGTTTCCGTTCTACAGCTCCAGAACCTGGTGTGGGCGTTGTCTGATAATAGCCGAGCCCTGCTAAAGAGCAGTCAAGTCCTGCAAGGACAACTAAAGCTCCAAGTTGGAGCCTTATACACGAAGAAGTTTGTTTTCCGTATGCTGTCTGTTATGCCCATGGGTCATTCTGAGCCAAGGACTCTACCACCCGCTCTGGTCAAGAGTTCCTGTAAAGTGCTTTGTTTGAACTTACCCAGTCTTGAGAAGTGTCTGGTTCCCATGCGTCAAAGACAGTTAGCAGTGTCATCTTCTTCTTCAGCTGGTCTGCTAGTCGTCGAGTCAAGGTGTGCTGACGTCACCAAAGATGGGGATGCGGTGACGATGTCTCCACACATCTCCAGTGACTATACCAGTAAACAGTTAGTCGTCGAGTCAAGGTGTGCTGATGTCACCGAAGATGGAGAAGCGGTGACGATCTCTCCACACATATCCAACGACTATACCTGTAATCTGTTCCAAGGAACATCCCCGCCCTTTGGATGATTTCTTCTGGATAACGGGCAGAAGATGGTTCCTATGTGGATACCTTCAGCGTCCTTGTGGCCGGCTGGTGAAGATTTCAAAACAGAAGTTTGTTCACCTCAATTTTTCTCTGACCTGGTGGAGGTATTGTTCGCCACACTCATCTCTAATGACTTTTCCTGTGTTCAGTATCCAAGAACTTCTCTGCTGCCTGTTGGGCAAAAGTTGAACCCCGTGGAAGGGTTTCCAGTTTCCAAGTGTCTGACTGGTGAAGATGTTAAGACAGCAGCATTCAAGTCTTTGTTACCTATATACCTGGAGGAGGTGGTCCAGCTCATGGTGGAAGCTAACCCTGTTGAGCACCAAGAGACTTTGCTTTCTGAGATTCCTGATAAACCGCCTGCCATATTCTACCCCGAAGACGGCATGTTGGCCTGGACAGTGTGTGGACCTATTATTCTTCTGCAAATCATCCTGGCGAGCTTGAAGAAAAGGGCCGTAAAGGGGGGGTACTGTAACAACCCTGCTGGCATCACTGCATGGCTTCCCATCCCCCACCTGCATTACTGTAATGAGCGGTAATGGTGATCGCTCAGTACAGGAAGAAGCTGCGGCGCCGGGAAGCAGGGACTGCACCGCGCCAGGAGCAGGTGAGTATAATGGGGGGGGAGGGGAGCGCTGCGCGATATTCACCTGCTCCTCGTTCCGGGCGCCGCTCCATCTCCAGCGTCCTCTGCAGTGACGCTCAGGTCAGAGAGCGCGATGACGTGGTTAGTGCTCGCCCTCTGCCTGAACGTCAGTTTAGAAGACGCTGAAGATGGAGCGTTGCCGGAATGAAGTCAGGTGAATATTGAAAGTGCCGGGTGCCTGAGCGATGGAGAGGTGAGTATGTGATTTTTTTTATCGCAGCAACAGAAAATGGGGCAAGTGTCTGTATGGGGCATCTTATGGGACCAAAACATTTGTGCAGCACTATAATGGGGCAAGTGTCTGTATAGAGCATCTTATGGGGCCATAGGATTTGTGCAGCACTATATGGGGCAAGTGTCTGTATGGGGCCATAATTAATGTTTGTGCAGCACTATATGGGGCAAGTGTCTGTATGGATCCATAATCAACGTTTGTGCAGCACTATATGGGGCAAATGTCTGTATGGAGCATCTTATGGGGCCATAATTAACATTTGTGCAGCACTATATGGGGCAAATGTCTCTATGGAGCATCTTATGGGGCCATAATCAACGTTTCTGCAGCACTATATGGGGCAAATATCTTTATGGAGCATCTTATGGGGCCATAATCAACGTTTCTGCAGCACTATATGGAGCGAATATATATATATGGGGCCATTATTAACCTTTATGCAGGATTATATGGGGCTCCTGATTCAATATGGATATTCAAAAACACTTAACCTACTGATGTCTAAATTAATTTTACTTTTATTGGTATCTATTTTAACATTATGGGGATTCAGGAATGTACCTTGGCTTGGTCATACAGTTTCAATAGAGTTAAGGTTCAAACGGGGGAGGATTTGGGGGGGGATCCTTTGCCCCGGGTGCAGGAAAGGCTAGATACACCTCTGCAGAGAACCACCCGTACCTGCCTGCCAGAGAGCCAGCCATGCCCGCCTGCCAGTGTCTCTGTTGTACCCGTCCGCCTGCCTGTGTCCTAGCCATGCCTGCCTGCCAGAGTGCCAGCCGTGCCCGCTTGCCTATGTTCCATTCCCTGGTGGGATCAGCAGCCACAGCCAGACATCACCCTGGAGTGGTACCTGGTAGCTTCCTATTTGCACAAGTCTGACCTCACCATCAGAGGCTCCAGCGAACACCAAGGAAGCTACTTAGTCACGCGCCTTCCAGGGAAGTTTGGTCTGTGGTCCAGTGGGGACACACCCCAGCGCCAACCAGTCTGGGCGCGAGCGTGACAACTATGCTCTCCATTACTTGCATTTGGTTCTTGTTTTTATTTTGCTTCCTATCAATAAAAGGTCTATTGTTGATAATTCTTTTACTACTTCTGCATTCTTTCATAGTGTGACCTGTGTATCCACATCTATAACCTTTCCCAACAAACCTTACTTTGCCTTCATTTTTGACTATCTCTGACATTCTCTTTTGGGGCTTTGTTGTCATGACTTGTGTTCTGAATCCAATCCTTTAATATTTTTACAAAGGCTTGGTAGGAATTTGCATTCCTCAAGGCAACTTTTGTTGGATAGTCAACAAAGGCGCATTTGTTAGCCATTGAATATAGAAAACTGTTATCATCAGGAGACATGTCACGGCAGTTATAGGTAGAACAATATAATGTCAAATATTCACTGCAGAAAATAATTGGATCATCTCCTCTATTTAGTATTGCATTTTCTAAGGCATTAGTACCTCTCGCATCTTGTCCTCCCATGACTCTCTTTAATTCCTCCATTCTGTCACTAGCATTTCCCCAATTGCATTCAAGATCTGCAGACAATCCTTTGTGATATCCTACAGGAGGCTGCAACTTTTCACAGAGTTGGGATGGGAGCCATACCTGAAGTATTGCACACGCAGCCCTATTACCTAGATTGTATTGTGTCACTACAGTCTCTAATCTATTGGAGAGACTAAAGGCCCCGTCACACACAGCGACGCTGCAGCGATACAGACAACGATGCTGATCGCTGCAGCGTCGCTGTTTAGTCGCTGTGTGGTCGCTGGGGAGCTGTCACACAGACCGCTCTCCAGCGACCAACGATGCCGAGGTCCCCGGGTAACCAGGGTAAACATCGGGTTACTAAGCGCAGGGCCGCGCTTAGTAACCCGATGTTTACCCTGATTACCAGTGTAAAAGTAAAAAAAAACAAACACTACATACTTACCTTCCGCTGTCTGTCCCCCGGCGTTCTGCTTCTCTGCACTGTGTAAGCACAGCGTCCGGAAAGCAGAGCGGTGACGTCACCGCTGTGCTGTGTTTTCCGGCTGGCCGGCGCTCACAGTGCAGAGAAGCAGAACGCCGGGGGACAGACAGCGGAAGGTAAGTATGTAGTGTTTGTTTTTTTTTACTTTTACGCTGGTAACCAGGGTAAACATCGGGTTACTAAGCGCGGCCCTGCGCTTAGTAACCCGATGTTTACCCTGGTTACCAGTGAAGACATCGCTGAATCCGTGTCACACACACCGATTCAGCGATGTCAGCGGGACCTCAACGACCAAAAAAAGGTCCAGGCCATTCCGACACGACCAGCGATCTCGCAGCAGGGGCCTGGTCGCTGGTACATGTCAAACATAGCGAGATCACTACTGAGGTCGCTGTTGCGTCACAAAACTTGTGACTCAGCAGCGATCTCGCTAGCGATCTCGCTATGTGAGACGGGGCCTTAATGGCTGATGTGCGTGTCTCAAATTTCCCTAATATCTGGCATAGGTTTGTTTCTTCTTGTATGCTGAGTGTTGTGCAATGTACTTGATTGCTGCTATTTATAAGTGAATTTTCCCTCATTTGTCTCAATCTACCTGACTCAGGAGTAAAGAGAGAGGAACTCTGAATTGGGTTAAGGTACCTTCACACTAAACGATTTACCAACGATCACGACCAGCGATACGACCTGGCCATGATCATTGGTAAGTCGTTGTGTGGTTGCTGGAGAGCTGTCACACAGACAGCTCTCCAGCGACCAACGATGCCGAAGTCCCTGGGTAACCAGGGTAAACATCGGGTTACTAAGCGCAGGGCCACGCTTAGTAACCCGATATTTACCCTGGTTACCATTGTAAAAGTAAAAAAAAAACAGTACATACTCACCCTCTGATGTCTGTCACGTCCCCCGGCGTCCGCGCTGCTGCTCAGAGCTTCCTGCACTGACTGTGTCAGCGCCGGCCGTAAAGCAAAGCACAGCGGTGACATCACCGCTGTGCTCTGCTGCCGGCGCTTACACAGTGCAGGGAAGAGGACGCCGGGGGACGCGACAGACACCGCAATGTAAGTATGTAGTGTTTATTTTTTTTTACATTTACACTGGTAATCAGGGTAAACATCGGGTTACTAAGCGCGGCCCTGCGCTTAGTAACCCAATGTTTACCCTGGTTACCCGGGGACTTCGGCATCGCTGGTCGCTGGAGAGCTGTCTGTGTGACAGCTCTCCAGCGACCACACAGCGACGCTGCAGCGATCGGCATCGTTGTCTAGATCGCTGCAGCGTCGCTAAATGTGACGGTACCTTTAATTGAGCTTTCTCTGAATACCAATGCAATTCCTTTTGTTCTGCAATTCCTTTCATTTGCAACATCATACACAAAACATTTGCTAACGTTCTTTCTTTGCTTTCTTTTTCGATAATTTACTCTTTTTCTCACTCTGCCCTTCACATTGTTTCATTAGGTCATTAAACTGATGTGTCAGTGCATCATCTTCACAAGTATTAAAACGGGCAGCACGGTGGCTCAGTGGATAGCACATCAGCACTGGGGTCCTGGGCTCAAATCCCACCAAGGACAACATCTGCAAGGAGTTTGTATGCTCTCCCCGTGGGTTTCCTCCGGGTACTCCGGTTTCCTCCCACATTCCAAAAACCTACTGATAGGGAATTTAGATTGTGAGCCGCATCAAGGACAGCGATGATAATGTGTTCAAACTGTAAAGCGCTGCGGAATATGTTAGTGCTTGTTTGTTTTAAACATCTTTTTATTAAGGTTAATACAATTAACAATTCAAAAGCGTTAATAAAGAGATAACAAAAATAGTATTGTGAGTCATCTGTTAATTAACCCCTTAATCCCATATGACGTACTATCCCGTCAAGGTGACCTGGGACTTAATCCCCAGTGACGGGATAGTACGTCATACGCGTCATACGTGATCGGCCGCGCTCACGAGGGGAGCGCGGCCGATCGTGGCCGGGTGTCAGCTGACTATCGCAGCTGACATCCGGCACTATGTGCCAGGAGCGGTCACGGACCGCCCCCGGCACATTAACCCCCGGCACACCGCGATCAAACATGATCGTATAAAAGCGCCAAAACATAAAAAAATGATATAAATGAGATATCATTGTAATCGTACTGACCCGATGAATAAAACTGCTTTGTTAATTTTACCAAACGCGGAACGGTATAAACGCCTCCCCCAAAAGAAATTCATGAATAGCTGGTTTTTGGTCATTCTGCCTCACAAAAATCGGAATAAAAAGTGATCAAAAACTGTCATGTGTCCGAAAATGTTACCAATAAAAACATCAACTCGTCCCGCAAAAAACGAGACCTAACATGACTCTGTGGACCAAAATATGGAAAAATTATAGGTCTCAAAATGTGGAGACGCAAAAACTTTTTTGCTATAAAAAAGCGTCTTTTAGTGTGTGACAGCTGCAAATCATAAAAATCCGATATAAAAAACACTATAAAAGTAAATCAAACCCCCCTTCATCACCCCCTTAGTTAGGGAAAAATAATAAAATTAAAAAAATGTATTTATTTCCATTTTCCCATTAGGGCTAGGGTTAGGGTTTGGGCTGGGGTTAGGGCTAGGATTAGGGTTAGGGCTAGGGTTAGGGTTGGGGCTAGGGTTAGGGCTAGGGTTACAGTTGGGGCTAGGGTTAGGGCTAGGGTTAGGGTTGGGGCTAGGGTTAGGGCTAGGGTTAGGGCTAGGGTTAGGGTTGGGGCTAGGGTTGGAGTTAAAGTTAGGGTTAGGGTTTGGGGCTAAAGTTAGGGTTAGGGTTGGGGCTAAGGTTAGGGTTGGGGCTAAAGTTAGGGTTAGGGTTGGGGCTAAAGTTAGGGTTAGGGTTGAGGCTAAAGTTAGGGTTAGGGTTTGGATTACATTTACGGTTGGGATTAGAGTTGGGATTAGAATTAGGGGTGTGTCAGGGTTAGGGGTGTGGTTAGGGTTACCGTTGGGATTAGGGTTAGGGGTGTTGTTGGATAGGGTTTCAGGTAGAATTGGGGAGTTTCCACTGTTCAGGCACATCAGGGGCTCTCCAAACGTGACATGGCGTCCGATCTCAATTCCAGCCAATTCTGCGTTGAAAAAGTAAAACAGTGCTCCTTCCCTTCCGAGCTCTCCCGTGCGCCCAAACAGGGGTTTACCCCAACATATGGGTATCAGCGTACTCGGAACAAATTGGACAACAACTTTTGGGGTCCAAGTTCTCTTTTTATCCTTGGAAAAAAAAAAATTTGGGGGCCTAAAAATCATTTTTGTAGGAAAAATAAGATTTTTTTATTTTCACGGCTCTGCGTTGTAAACTGTAGTGAAACACTTGGGGGTTCAAAGTTCTCAAAACACATCTAGATAAGTTCCTTGGGAGGTCTAGTTTCCAATATGGGGTCACTTGTGGGGGGTTTCTACTGTTTGGGTACATCAGGGGCTCTGCAAATGCAATGTGACGCCTGCAGACCAATCCATCTAAGTTTGCTTTCCAAATGGCGCTCCTTCCCTTCCGAGCACTGCCATACGCCCAAACAGTGGTTCCCCCCCACATATGGGGTATCAGCGTACTCAGGACAAATTGGACAACAACTTTTGGGGTCCAATTTATCCTGCTACCCTTGTGAAAATACAAAACTGGGCGCTAAAAAATCATTTTTGTGAAAAAAATAAAGAATTTTTATTTTCACGGTTCTGCGTTATAAACTGTAGTGAAACACTTGGGGGTTCAAAGCTCTCAAAACACATCTAGATAAGTTCCTTAGGGGGTCTACTTTCCAAAATGGTGTCACTTGTGGGGGGTCTTAATGTTTAGGCACATCAGGGGCTCTCCAAACGCAACATGACGTCCCATCTTAATTCCAGTTAATTTTGCATTGAAAAGTAAAATGGCGCTCCTTCACTTCCGAGCTCTGCCATGCGCCCAAACAATGGTTTACACCCACATATGGGGTATCAGCACACTCAGGACAAATTACACAACAACTTTTGTTGTCTAATTTCTTCTCTTACCCTTGGGAAAATAAAAAATTGGGGGCGAAAAGATCATTTTTGTGAAAAAATATGATTTTTTATTTTTACGGCTCTGCACTATAAACTTCTGTGAAGCACTTGTTGGGTCAAAGTGCTCACCACACATCTAGATAAATTCCTTAAGGGGTCTTCTTTCCAAAATGGTGTCACTTGTGGGTGGTTTCAATGTTTAGGCACATCAGGGGCTCTCCAAATGCAACATGGCGTCCCATCTTAATTCCAGCCAATTTTGCATTGAAAAGTAAAATGGCGCTCCTTCCCTTCCGAGCTCTGCAATACGCCCAAACAATGGTTTACATCCATATATGGGGTATCAGCGTACTCAGGACAAATTGCAAAACAACTTTTGTGGTCTAATTTCTTCTCTTACCCCTGGGAAAATAAAAAATTGGGGGCGAAAAGATCATTTTTGTGAAAAAATATGATTTTTTATTTTTACGGCTCTGCACTATAAACTTATGTGAAGCACTTGTTGGGTCAAAGTGCTCACCACACATCTAGATAAGTTCCTTAAGGGGTTTGCTTTCCAAAATGGTGTCACTTGTGGGGGGTTTCAATGTTTAGGCACATCAGGGGTTCTCCAAACGCAACATGGCGTCCCATCTCAATTCCAGTCAATTTTGCATTGAAAAGTCAAATGGTGCTCCTTTCCTTCCGAGCTCTGCCATGCGCCCAAGCAGTGGTTTACCCCCACATATGGGGTATCAGCGTACTCAGGACAAATTGTGCAACAACTTTGGGGGTCCATTTTCTCCTGTTACCCTTGGTAAAATAAAACAGATTGGAGCTGAAATAAATTTTGTGTGAAAAAAAGTTAAATGTTTATTTTTATTTAAACATTCCAAAAATTCCTGTGAAAAACCTGAAGGGTTAATAAACTTCTTGAATGTGGTTTTGAGCACCTTGAGGGGTGCAGTTTTTAGAATAGTGTCACACTTGGGTATTTTCTATCATATAGACCCCTCAAAATGAGTTCAAATGAGATGCGGTCCCTAAAAAAAAATGGTGTTGTAAAAATGAGAAATTTCTGGTCAACTTTTAACCCTTATAACTCCCTAACAAAAAAAAATTTTGGTTCCAAAATTGTGCTGATGTAAAGTAGACATGTGGGAAATGTTATTTATTAAGTATTTTGCACATATCTCTGTGATTTAAGGGCATAAAAATTCAAATTTGGAAAATTGCGAAATTTTCAAAATTTTAGCCAAATTTCTGTTTTTTTCACAAATAAACGCAAGTTATATCGAATAAATTTTACCACTATCATGAAGTACAATATGTCGTGAGAAAACAATGTCAGAATCGCCAAGATCCGTTAAAGCGTTCCAGAGTTATAACCTCATAAAGGGACAGTGGTCAGAATTGTAAAAATTGGCCCGGTCATTAACGTGCAAACAACCCTCGGGGCTTAAGGGGTTAATACAATAACATAAAATTGTGGGGCCACTTTATAATGGAAACAGAAAGAACAGTATTCGTTTGTAGTGCAGTCGGTGGGGAATATGTTAGTGCTATATAAAAAATAAAGATTAAAAGATTATTAACTGAGCAGCAGGGCCGGCTCCAGGTTTCTGAGGGCCCCGGGTGAAAAAGTTTCAGTGGGCCCTCCCTTTAACACATACCACAATTCATGATGCAGGAGAGAAATATAGCACAGCCACGTATCATATAACACAGCCACGTAGTATATAACACAGCCACGCAGTATATTGCACAGCCCACGTAGCATATAACACAGCCCACGTATAGTATATAGCACAGCCACGTAGTATATAGCACAGCCACGTAGTATATAGCACAGCCATGTAGTATATAGCACAGCCACATAGTATATAGCACAGCCACATAGTATATAGCACAGCCATGTAGTATATAGCACAGCCACGTAGTATATAGCACAGCCATGTAGTATATAGCACAGCCACATAGTATATAGCACAGCCCACAGCCCACGTTGTATATAGCACAGCCATGTAGTATATAGCACAGCCCATGTAGTATATAGCACAGCCACGTAGTATATAGCACAGCCAGCCATGTAGTATATAGTCTATAAGTCCCACCCACACCCAGCATCACTCAGATGCCATACTGTAGGTCTGTGGTGGCCCCGTACAGTCGCACCTTGTCCTCCCAGGCTGCATCCCCCGCAATGCTTTGGTTTGAGACCAGCCTGGAACTTGGAAGGAAGACTCACTGCTTTCACCATCACTCACGCCTTCGCCCCCGTTGTACAGGGACGGCCCGGCTGCACCGTTCACTGACTGCTGGCTGCTCATGCTCGTCTTTCTGCTTGGCACTGGACCTGGCTGGACAGTGGACAATGTGGACGATCTCTGAGCTCACCTGGAAGTGACGACACAGACGACGGCCGGCCCGGAAGTGACTCTTCGTATCCATGGTGACGGCGTGGTGAGTATTCCAGCAGCTGCGCAGTCACAGAGAGAGCTCTGTGCTGCGCCTGCTGCCGGGGATGGCTCCACCTCCAAATCCTGGCTGGGAGACGGAGATCACAGAGTTGATGTATACTAATACACACACAGCACAGCCGGATGTAGTCCAGCTGCGGGGCCCCCCCAAGAGCACATCAGTGTAGTACCGTCCGTACTGTTACTACCTTAAATGGGCCCCCCAGTCTCGCCAGGGTGAGACACACTTGCCCAGGTGCGTCGGGTGCTGACGCGGGCGCTGCTGAGCAGAGGCATACTTTTCAATAAACTTACTGACTATTTCCATGTTAATTATTTCCTACTATTTTCACAGAAGGCAAGCAAAAATAAACAAATCCACTTTCCAAACAGAAATTACAAATTAAGGAAACACAACACAGAAACCAGTGAATATCACTTCACTAAAACAGGGACTCAGATTGAATACAATCTTCCCTCAGGCAGTTACACTCCAACACTAGAGTTTTGTGACTTTACCAATATCTGACTGACAGTGTCTCATGCACTTGATCAAATACAGATCCAAGATCCAGGCCAAGAGTGATCTCCTATTGAAGCATAAGGCTACTTCCCCTGTTGTGAATTTACCTTTTGGCTCCCTCTAGTGGTTACTAGTGATTTGACTCTGGGTATGTCATTCATCCCTTGTATGCTCACCTGGGTCGTTAGGTCAGGGGTGTTGCTATATAAGCTCCCTGGACCTTCAGTTCAATGCCTGGCAACGTTGTAATCAGAGCTAATCTGTTGTGCTCTTGTCTACTGATCCTGGTTCCTGCTAAATTAAGCTAAGTCTGCTTTCTTGCTTTTTGCTATTTGTTTTTGTTTGCATTTTTGTCCAGCTTGTACATAATCTGTATCCTAACCTTGCTGGAAGCTCTAGGGAGGCTGGAGTTCTCCCCCCGGGCCGTTAGACGGTTCGGGGGTTCTTGTATCTCCAGTGTGGAATTTTGTTAGGGTTTTTGTTGACCATATAAGTTATCTTACTACATTCTGCTATTAGTAAGTGGGCCTCTCTTTGCTAAACCTAGTTCATCTCTGTGTTTGTCATTTCCTCTTACCTCACCGTTATTATTTGTGGGGGGCTTGTATCCGACTTTTGGGGTCTATTCTCTGGAGGCAAGAGAGGTCTTTGTTTTCCTCTTCTAGGGGTAGTTAGTCCTCCGGCTGGCGCGAGACATCTAGCGACCAACGTAGGCATGTTCCCCGGCTACTTCTAGTGTTGGCGTTAGGAGTAGTTATATGGTCAACCCAGTTACCACTGCCCTATGAGCTGGATTTTTGGTACGTCGCAGACTTACTTGTTCCTCTGAGACCCTCGCCATTGGGGTCATAACAGTTTGCCAGGCCAGTATTAAATGTTAAATGCATTGCAGAAGCGGGATTATAAGAAAGAAGGTTCTGAGTTTTTTTTTTTCTCTCTCTCATTTTTTTTTTTTTTCTTTTCCCCTTTACCTCTGAGTGGCTTGTGTTTGCTGCAGACATGAATGTCCAGACCTTGATTACAAGTGTGGACCAGCTTGCTGCTCGTGTGCAGGGCATACAAGAGTATGTTACCAGAAATCCTAAGTCAGAACCTAAGATTCCGATTCCTGAACTGTTTTCCGGAGACCGATTTAAATTTAGAAATTTCAGGAATAATTGTAAATTGTTTTTGTCTCTGAGACCCTGTTCATCTGGAGACTCCGCTCAGCAAGTAAAAATTGTTATTTCTTTTTTACGGGGCGACCCTCAGGATTGGGCCTTCTCGCTGGCGCCAGGAGATCCGGCATTGGCTGACATTGATGCGTTTTTTCTGGCGCTTGGTTTGCTTTATGAGGAACCCAATCTTGAGATTCAGGCAGAAAAAGCCTTGCTGGCTATGTCTCAGGGCCAGGACGAGGCTGAAGTGTATTGCCAAAAATTTCGGAAATGGTCCGTGCTGACCCAGTGGAACGAGTGGGCATTGGCTGCAAATTTTAGAAATGGCCTTTCTGAAGCCATTAAGAATGTGATGGTGGGTTTTCCCATTCCCACAGGTCTGAATGATTCTATGGCCCTGGCTATTCAAATCGACCGGCGGTTACGGGAGCGCAAAACTGCAAATTCCCTCATGGTGTTGTCTGAACAGGCACCTGATTTAATGCAATGTGATAGAATCCTGACTAGAAATGAGCGGAAAATTCATAGACGCCAGAATGGCTTGTGTTACTACTGTGGTGATTCTACACATGTTATCTCAGCATGCTCTAAACGTCTTACTAAGATTGTTAGTCCGGTCGCCATTGGTAATTTGCAACCTAAATTTATTCTATCTGTAACTTTGATTTGTTCACTGTCATCGTATCCTGTCATGGCGTTTGTGGACTCAGGTGCTGCCCTGAGCCTTATGGATCTGTCATTTGCCAAGCGCTGCGGATTTGTTCTTGAGCCATTGGAAAATCCTATCCCTCTTAGGGGTATTGATTCTACGCCATTGGCAAAAAATAAGCCGCAGTTTTGGACACAGGTTACCATGTGCATGACTCCCGAACATCGGGAGGTAATACGTTTTCTTGTTCTGCATAAAATGCATGATTTGGTTGTTTTGGGTTTGCCATGGTTACAGATCCATAATCCAGTCTTGGACTGGAAGGCTATGTCAGTGTCAAGTTGGGGCTGCCATTGAATTCATGGAGATTCCCTGCCCTTGTCTATTGCTTCTTCTACGCCTTCGGAAGTTCCGGCGTATTTGTCTGATTATCAGGATGTCTTCAGTGAGTCTAAGTCCAGTGCACTGCCTCCTCATAGGGAATGTGACTGTGCAATAGATTTGATTCCTGGCAGTAAGTTTCCTAAGGGGAGACTGTTTAATCTGTCGGTACCTGAACATACCGCGATGCGTTCATATATCAAGGAGTCTCTTGAGAAGGGGCATATCCGTCCTTCTTCTTCCCCTCTTGGTGCGGGATTCTTTTTTGTGGCCAAAAAGGACGGATCTTTGAGGCCTTGTATTGACTATCGGCTTTTAAATAAGATCACTGTCAAATTTCAGTATCCTTTGCCGCTGCTGTCAGATTTGTTTGCCCGGATTAAAGGTGCCAAGTGGTTCACCAAGATAGACCTTCGTGGTGCGTACAACCTTGTGCGCATTAGGCAGGGCGATGAATGGAAAACCGCATTCAATACGCCTGAAGGTCATTTTGAGTACCTGGTGATGCCATTTGGGCTCTCTAATGCACCTTCAGTTTTTCAGTCCTTCATGCATGACATTTTCCGGAAGTATCTGGATAAATTTTTGATTGTTTATCTGGATGATATTCTGGTTTTTTCTGATGATTGGGACTCGCATGTGGAGCAGGTCAGGATGGTTTTTGAGATTTTGCGTGAAAATTCTTTGTTTGTAAAAGGCTCAAAGTGTCTCTTTGGTGTACAGAAGGTTCCCTTTTTGGGGTTCATTTTTTCCCCTTCTGCTGTGGAGATGGATCCAGTCAAGGTCCGAGCTATTCATGATTGGACTCAACCCTCGTCAGTTAAGAGTCTTCAGAAGTTCTTGGGTTTTGCTAACTTCTACCGTCGTTTTATCGCAAATTTCTCTAGCGTTGTTAAACCGCTGACGGATATGACCAAGAAAGGCTCTGATGTAGCTAACTGGGCTCCTGCTGCCGTGGAGGCTTTCCAGGAGTTGAAACGCCGGTTTACTTCGGCGCCTGTTTTGTGCCAGCCTGACGTCTCACTTCCCTTTCAGGGTGAGGTGGATGCTTCGGAGATTGGGGCAGGGGCCGTTTTGTCACAGAGAGGCCCTGGTTGCTCTACTATGAGACCTTGTGCCTTTTTCTCTAGGAAGTTTTCGCCGGCAGAGCGAAATTATGATGTGGGCAATCGGGAGTTGTTGGCCATGAAGTGGGCATTTGAGGAGTGGCGTCATTGGCTCGAGGGTGCTAAGCATCGTGTGGTGGTCTTGACTGATCACAAAAATCTGATGTATCTCGAGTCTGCTAAGCGCCTGAATCCTAGACAGGCCCGCTGGTCATTGTTTTTCTCCCGTTTTGACTTTGTGGTCTCGTATTTACCAGGTTCTAAGAATGTGAAGGCCGATGCTCTGTCTAGGAGCCTTGTGCCTGATGCTCCTGGAGTCGCTGAACCTGTGGGTATTCTTAAGGAAGGAGTTATCGTGTCAGCTATTTCTCCAGATCTGCGACGTGTGTTACAGAGATTTCAGGCTGGTAGGCCTGACTCTTGTCCACCTGACAGATTGTTTGTGCCTGCTAGATGGACCAGCAGAGTCATTTCCGAGGTTCATTCCTCAGTGTTGGCAGGGCACCCGGGAATTTTTGGCACCAGAGATCTGGTGGCCAGGTCCTTTTGGTGGCCTTCCTTGTCAAGGGACGTGCGGTCATTTGTGCAGTCCTGTGGTACTTGTGCTCGAGCTAAGCCTTGCTGTTCTCGTGCCAGCGGGTTGCTCTTGCCCTTGCCTGTCCCGAAGAGACCTTGGACACACATCTCTATGGATTTCATTTCGGATCTTCCGGTGTCTCAGGGCATGTCTGTCATCTGGGTGATATGTGATCGTTTCTCCAAGATGGTCCATCTGGTTCCTTTGCCTAAGCTGCCTTCCTCTTCTGATCTGGTTCCTGTGTTCTTCCAGAACGTGGTTCGTTTGCACGGCATTCCTGAGAATATTGTGTCGGACAGAGGATCCCAGTTTGTTTCCAGGTTCTGGCGATCCTTTTGTGGTAGGATGGGCATTGATTTGTCGTTTTCGTCCGCTTTCCATCCCCAGACTAACGGACAAACGGAGCGAACTAATCAGACTCTGGAGGCTTATTTGAGGTGTTTTGTCTCTTCTGATCAGGATGATTGGGTGACCTTCTTGCCGTTGGCTGAATTTGCCTTTAATAATCGGGCTAGTTCCGCCACCTTGGTTTCGCCATTTTTCTGCAACTCTGGTTTCCATCCTCGTTTTTCCTCGGGACATGTGGAGCCTTCTGACTGTCCTGGGGTGGATTCCGTGGTGGATAGGTTGCAGCGGATCTGGAGTCATGTGGTGGACAACTTGAAGTTGTCACAGGAGAAGGCTCAGCGTTTTGCCAACCGCCGCCGCGGTGTGGGTCCCCGACTTCGCGTTGGGGATTTGGTATGGCTGTCTTCTCGATTTGTTCCTATGAAGGTCTCCTCTCCCAAATTTAAGCCTCGCTTCATTGGTCCTTACAAGATATTGGAAATCATTAATCCTGTATCCTTTCGCCTGGATCTTCCGGTGTCGTTTGCCATTCACAACGTATTTCATAGGTCCTTGTTGCGGCGGTACGTTGTGCCTGTGGTTCCTTCTGCTGAGCCTCCTGCTCCGGTGTTGGTTGAGGGCGAGTTGGAGTACGTGGTGGAGAAGATCTTAGATTCTCGTCTCTCCAGGCGGAGGCTTCAGTACCTGGTCAAGTGGAAGGGCTATGGTCAGGAGGATAATTCCTGGGTGGTCGCCTCTGATGTGCATGCGGCCGATTTAGTTCGTGCCTTTCACGCCGCTCATCCTGATCGCCCTGGTGGTCTTGGTGAGGGTTCGGTGACCCCTCACTAAGGGGGGGGTACTGTTGTGAATTTACCTTTTGGCTCCCTCTAGTGGTTACTAGTGATTTGACTCTGGGTATGTCATTCATCCCTTGTATGCTCACCTGGGTCGTTAGGTCAGGGGTGTTGCTATATAAGCTCCCTGGACCTTCAGTTCAATGCCTGGCAACGTTGTAATCAGAGCTAATCTGTTGTGCTCTTGTCTACTGATCCTGGTTCCTGCTAAATTAAGCTAAGTCTGCTTTCTTGCTTTTTGCTATTTGTTTTTGTTTGCATTTTTGTCCAGCTTGTACATAATCTGTATCCTAACCTTGCTGGAAGCTCTAGGGAGGCTGGAGTTCTCCCCCCGGGCCGTTAGACGGTTCGGGGGTTCTTGTATCTCCAGTGTGGAATTTTGTTAGGGTTTTTGTTGACCATATAAGTTATCTTACTACATTCTGCTATTAGTAAGTGGGCCTCTCTTTGCTAAACCTAGTTCATCTCTGTGTTTGTCATTTCCTCTTACCTCACCGTTATTATTTGTGGGGGGCTTGTATCCGACTTTTGGGGTCTATTCTCTGGAGGCAAGAGAGGTCTTTGTTTTCCTCTTCTAGGGGTAGTTAGTCCTCCGGCTGGCGCGAGACATCTAGCGACCAACGTAGGCATGTTCCCCGGCTACTTCTAGTGTTGGCGTTAGGAGTAGTTATATGGTCAACCCAGTTACCACTGCCCTATGAGCTGGATTTTTGGTACGTCGCAGACTTACTTGTTCCTCTGAGACCCTCGCCATTGGGGTCATAACATTCCCCTTAACATGAGACTTAGATCTTAACCTCTAACTCACTTTCTTCTCAGAGATGTCTGGTTTTATCCTTTAGGTCTTATGAGAAACTCAATCAACAGGGTGCTACCCTAACTTTACCGGCAACAATTCAAGAACATTTAAACAAATAAAGACATAACAATAGGCCTAAACTTAACATTGATAAACAAAATATAATGCAGGTATTAAATCTAATTAAAGGAATGTATGCTTACTAATTAAGCGCGTCTGCTCACTGATAAAGAATATCACAAAACTTCTGGTCAATATCTCAGGCGTTCCAGTTTCCACGAACCAGCGTGTCACTTGTTCACCGATAAGATATTCTCCATGGGTCTGTTTCCTTGAAGAAGGGTTTTCTTGTCTGGTCTTAAAATCGGATATTTTCAGGCACTTGGATGAAGCAGTTGGGAACTTCATTGTTCTGCGTAGAATGTTGTTTTTCCACGATCCGCTGGGGTGTCAAATGTTGGAGGTGATTTCCCATCCTGTATCCTGTCCTGAATATTTCCTATATAATCAATAACTCAAGTTTGGGAAAATAATCAAGATATTTAATGACCCGTAAAATAAGATAGTAGTAAGACAATTCAAATAATTATATAACAATAAAAACCTTTTCTTCAATGTCCTATAATTAGAGAAAATTCCAGTACAAATATCTACAAGTATACTTAGCAATGATTCTTCATGGCAATAATGAGAGAGAGAGATGACCTTGATTCTTCCTCCATTTATACCAATATTTCCCATCCACACCCACATACAAGCCATGACTCCACCCTTGCTTGCAGTATCTTCTGCGGCAAATGTCCAATCATCTTCCGTCATTGTGAACATTGTCATTGGCTGCAGTAATCATCACCTTCCTGCAGATGGCATCCTTGTACTTGGGAAGAAAGTTCTTGTGTAGGACAGCTTCAACTCCATTTGGGCTAGCTCCAAGATGTCCATTTAAAGAACAATGGTTTGTAACCCTAACACCACAGATTTGGGTACAAAATTCTTTATCATCACCCTCTCTAATATCTGGCACAGGTTTGTTTTTTCTTGTATGCCGAGTGTTGTGCAATGTACTTGAAGAAATATGGGGTGCATTATACTATGGGAAATGAATTGTACTACACAGATCACTATGGCGGTGTAGTATACTATATGGGGCACTATGAAGAGTGTATTATGCTATGTGGAGGACTATGATAACATTATACTGTATGGTGATCTGTTAGTGATCTTTTAGTGATCACTCTGTTCCCATTATTCTTTTTCAAATGGTGGAAAGAGGCAGGGAAACAAGCGTTGAACGATTTCAATATTGTCGATCACACTTGCTTAGCGGCCTGAACTCAGCGCATGTAAATACAACCGAAATGCTTCTGTGTGATGTGCAATATGTTAGTATTTGGGGCCCCATTTTAAACTTTGCCTAGGGCCCCACTTTGCCTAAAACCAGCCCTGCCTGCAGGGCAGCTAATAATGAGGGCAATCTGGCCAGTTTATCCGACCCCGAGGCTCTGGGGGGGGGGCTCTGGCCAGATTGCCCTCATGTGCGGCGGGCAGGGAGAAATCCCTGCAGCTCTGCTGCCTGCAAGAGAAAAAGGCAGTGGAGTGGAGATGCAGGGAATGGATCCATCCTGCTTCCTGCCCGCGCTTCCTATCACACAGAATTCAGCACCACGGCCGTGCGAGACAGGATGCTGCCGGCGATGGTGCGGCTTCAGGATACCGTGCGCAGGGGTGAAGTGTGTGTGTGCGCAGAGAGGTGAATGGTGCTGTGTGTGTCTGTGTGTAGGTGGAGAAGAGGGCAATGATGAGGGTGATGGGGCAGAAGACAATGATTGGGTTGACAGAGAGGGCAATGATGGGGGTGATGGGGCCAAAGGCAATGATTGGGTTGACGGATAGGGCAATGATAGGGGTGGGGGGAGGAGGAAATGATGGAAGTGGTGGAATGGTTAATAATGGGGTGGTGGGGGAGAAGGCAATGATGGTGGCAGTGGAAAGGACAATGATGGGGTGGTGGGGAGGAGGCAATGATGGAGGTGGTGGAATGGGCAATAATGGGGTGGTGGGGAGAAAGCAATAATGGAGGTAATGAAGAGGACAATAGTGGGATGTGAGGGATTTATAATGGATTTATGAAGAGGGGGAGGTTGAGGAAGACATTATTATTGATTACTATTAGTGATGAGCGAGTATACTCGTTGCTCGGGTTTTCCAGAGCACGCTCGGGTGATCTCCGAGTATTTGTGACTGCTCGGTGATTTAGTTTTCCTTTCCGCAGCTGCATGATTTGCGGCTATTAGACAGCTTGATTACATGTGGGGATTCCATAGCAACCAGGCAACCCCCACATGTACTCAGGCTGGCTAATAGCTTTAAATCATGCAGCTGCCTCACCAAAAAATGAAATCTCTGAGCAGTCACAAATACTCAGAGACCACCCGAGCGTGCTTGGGAAAACCCGAGCAACGAGTATACTCGCTCATCAATATTATATTTAACACAGTCCCTTAGTATAAAGTGTACTCACTTATGTATAGCGCAGTCCCATAGCTTTGTCGCCTTAAAGGGAACCTGTCACCCCCAAAATGGAAGTTGAGCTAAGCCTACTGGCATCAGAGGCTTATCTACAGCATTCTGGAATGCTGTAGATAAGCCCCCCGATGTAACCTGAAAGATGAGAAAAAGAGGTTAGATTATACTCACCCAGGGGCGGTCCCGCTGCAGTGGGCGCCGCGGTCCGGTCCGGGGCCTCCCACCTTCTTACGATCACGTCCTCTTCTTGTCTTCACGCCGCAGCTCCAGCACAGGTGTACTTTGTCTGCCCTGTTGAGGGCAGGGCAAAGTACTGTAGTGCGCAGGTGCGGGAAAGGTCAGAGAGTCCCGGCGCCTGTGAACTGCAGTACTTTGCTCTGCCCTCAACAAGGCAGATAAAGTAATCCTGTGCCGGAGCCACAGCGTGAAGACATGAAGAAGACGTCTTCCTATGAAGATGAGAGGCCCCGGACCGGACCGCGACGCCCATCGGACCGGACCGCAGGGGGACCGCCCCTGGGTGAGTTTAATCTAACCTCTTTTTCTCATATTTCAAGATACATCGGGGGCTTATCTACAGCATTACAGAATGCTGTAGTTAAGCCTATGATGCCAGTGGGCTTAGCTCAACTTCCATTTTGGGGGCGACAGGTTCCCTTTAAAAGGAGGGGGGCCCAGACACATTTCCTGCACAGAGGCCCCAAGCTGTCTGTGTCTGCCCCTGGTTACAGACAAATTCACCCACAGTTGTACCAGGAAAGTAAAGAGCATGTTGAACCAGTTGTTGCAGGCGGGCATCATTAGGGAGAGCCAGAGTCCATGGGCTGCTCCAATTGTGTTAGTGCGGAAGAAAGATGGCACCTTACATTTTTGTGTAGATTACCAAAAACTCAACGCCTGTACTGTGACAGACTCATACCCATTACCCAGGATTGAAGAGTCCTTATCTGCTCTAGGAAAAGCCAGATTCTTCTCTATATTGGACCTCGATAGCAGCTACTGGCAAGTACCCATGTCTGAACAAGATCGAGCAAAAACAGCCTTTATTCTTCCCATGGGCTTGTACGAGTTCAATCAAATGCTGTTCGGCTTAGCCAACGCTCCCGGAACTTTTCAACGTCTCATGGAGAGGTGCCTGGGAGATTTTAATTTTTAATCCACGCTCATTTACCTGGACGACATTATAGTCTATGCGGCTTCATTTGAGGAACACCATTTAGAAAAAGTGTTGGCCTGCCTTCAGAGACATGGACTAAAAGTGAAGCCCCAAAAATGCCATTTGTTTCACACGCAGATTGAATACTCGAGCCATGTTTCCACTGGCGTGGAGCCCTCCAGAGAAAAGGTCGCCGTGATTCAAGAATGGCCCACTCCATAGGCAGTGAAGGATGTCCGGACATTCCTGGGACTGACCGGATATTACAGGCACTTTGTGAAGAACTTTTCTCGATGGGCAAAGCCTTTACTGGAGCTGCTGAAAAAAGTACCTTCAAGTGCCAAGAACTGGAAGATCTGCTGGAAGGAGTCCCAGGAAGAGGTATTTCAGGATCTCAAGAGAGCACTCACAGAAGCTCCTGTCTTGGCTTATGCAGATTTCTCGCAACCATTCATTTTCCACACCGACGGAGGTCTGCTGGGACTTGGAGCTGTGTTGTCGCAGATGCAAGGCAGAAGAGAGAGGGTGATCGCTTACGCGAGCCAGTTCCTTCACGATTCCAAACGCAATCCTGACAATTACAGCTCCTTTAAGTTGGAGCTTCTGGCATCGGTGTGGGCTATGACTGAGAGATTTGAGGAGAACTTGTCCGGCTCTGAAGTATTGGTGCGCGCTGCCAACAACCTGCTAGCACACCTGGAAATTGCGAGGCTGGGAGTTCTGGAGCAGCGATGGGTGTCCAGAATGGCAAAGTTTCACTATAAGATTGCCTATAAAAGGGGTGCAGAAAATACTCATGCCTATGCCTTGTCCAGGAGGAGGAGTGCCAAGCCAGAGCGGAACAGGGATTAAGAACTGGAGGATGACAAAATCCCTAAATTCCAGAGACCCACCATGATGGTGGTGACAAGGCAGGAGCAAATACATACCTCAGCCCAGGAAGGCATACTGGGACGAACCCGGGATGAGTCGCTTCAGCTCCTAGAGGAAGATAGTGAACTGGCCTTGTTGAAATGGTGCGTGGCTTCCCAGAGGTTCCCCAGCTCGACAGAAAGAGGTACTTTGTCTCCAAAGGAGTTTTGGATCCTTCGACAATGGGAACAACTTCAGATGAAGAAAGGCTTACTGTATCAGAAAGCACAATTACTTACTGAGTCGAACGTGACCTGGTAAGTTCTAGTCCCAACAGCGTTGTTATCTGAGATTGCTGTTGCTGCGCATGAGCAAGGGGTCCACTTTGGTCCAGAAAAAAACTTCCATTGGTTGCAACGATTCATCTATCACCCCTAGTTGAAGACAAAAGTAGAAAAGGCCTGTAGAATGTGCCAAACATGTCAACTAGCTAAGCCGCCGAAGCAGAGGGCTCCCGTATAATCCATTGTATCCTTGAACTTTGGATGACAGACTATCTGACCATTGGCCCAGCCTATCAGGGCTAGGAGCATTGCCTGGTGATGGTGGATCACTTTACAAAGTTTGCCGTGGTGACTCCTACTCGGGATCAGACCGCAGAGTCTGCTGCATACGCAATCTGCAACAACTTCATCCAACTCTATGGATGTCTGGAGAGGATACACTCTGATCAGTGGGCCTGTTTTTTTGGAAGAGTAATGGATGAGTTACATCGCATGTACCGGATCGACAAGTCACGCACCACACCATACTACCCTCAAGGTAATTATTTCCAAAAAGTCCAACCATACACAAGAAATGGTACTTCCAAAATGCATGTAAAACAACCACAAGATGGCAGCAAAATCCCTGTCATCTACAAAGAAGCCAACCACAGATAAAAATTCAAATCAATTTTATTACAAAAAAATATGAGAATAAATCAGAAAAGATAACATATATCTAAAAAAGCTACAGCATATCATCTGGGTAATACCCCATGGGAAAGTCATGAGAAATACATCACAGAAATATCCTCCAAAAAAATAGGGTACTCATGTGTTTAAAGCAACTGACAGCCTATAATCCTATGTGGAACAACACAAGTATAGGTGCAAAACGCATACCTTCCTAACTATCAAAGTCCCAGGTATATAGGCAGCCAACAGATCTAACTACCCTACCTACTCTCCATAGACCTATAATAGTGACCGTGTCAGCATAAAGTGGAGAGAGGAAAAGTATACCAAAATAATTACCAAATAAGATCCGGATTGTGTGCGTCCTCCCACGTCTCTTTCCCAGCGCCCCGACGCGTGTTTCGCCCTGGCTTCTTCCGGGGGCGTGTGAATACCCAGGCCGAGTGATCTTTTATAAGGCCCCTACACCAATCCCGTGCTGCCTATCCTCCAGGTAATGCAGCCAGAAAATAGCCGCCAGTTTCCTTGAATGACTCGGCGGCGCATGCGCAGATCAAACCTACTCCGGAAGAAATAGCCCTTCATGACAACCGCCGGGTGGACCGCACTGTGGAACGCAAGCGGATAACACCAATGACGCTGTCTGAAGTGCACGGAGATGGAGATCCGCGCATGCGCACAATCATACGGAGACTGCGAAGAATAAATCTATAAATAGATAAGTGCCCCAACGCAAACTAATCATATATACTAACCGGTGGCCCTGTGGATAGTATAACTCCCAATGGATCCATAAAAATAACAAAAGGGGGGTCCAAAACCAAACATACATATATATATATATATATATATATATATATATACATATAAAAGTGTCCAGAGTGCATGAATGAAAAAAATAATAAAATAATATAACTACAGTGCATATCACTATTTGATAAATATAATGAATATAAAGTGCATGGTGAAAGCGTTAATATCCCGATACAAAAGTGCATACAATAATACCATGTATTGAATACATGAATAAAAACCAACCAATATGTACACTAGAAAAATAATCTCATGTACATATAGTTAAATATAAAGTGCATAGTGAGCGAGTTGATGCCCCGATATATTTGAAGTGTATCCAATATTTAATCACATGTATGGGATACATGAGTAACAAAGTGCAGTGACCATATTATCTATAATAACGCAGTGCATACAGTGCGGATAAATAAAAATAATAATAACGTGAAATAATCAGTGAACTATATTTATTAATAAATAAATGTAATATAAATTAATATATGAAAGTATTAAAATCCATATTAGATATGTTAAGATAGAAAAAACATGTCAAATCCACATGGGCCTATATACATAGACCCCAATAAACTAACTATACATACCTAATTTAAAAAAGAAACACCCCCTCTTGGGATATCCACCCATATAGACCAAAACCCTTGTATACATATACATATATAAACATATTCCAATAGTAATATTTATGAAAGCAATAAACACTAATAACAACAATTTTAATATTAATATAAAATTCTTGATGGGCCTTGAAACGGGAACACCAGCACGGAGGCACTTGAAACTTCTTCAAGACAGCACGGAGACGAGACAGGGACCATAAATATATACTATAAGCAAACAAAAGACAAAATTAGCATACATTTAAAATACATATAAAATCACCCTACCCCTAAAAATACCTCTCCAAGTAATGCCTATATTACATAATTTTATAAAAATGCTGAGAACCCAAAACTTTCATTAAGACCATTAGGACTAAGAGTACCAAGGCGAAAAATCCACTCACTTTCTGTCTGGGCAAGACGTCTGGCCAAATCCCCTCCACGAACACCCGGCGTGACCTGATCTATGGCCGTCACCACTAGGCCCCTCGCATTACACCCGTGAAAAAGTTTAAAGTGCCTGGCAATGGTTTTCAGGGGCACATCACTATCCGCATCTTTGGCTTTTGAAATGTCACTGACATGTTCTCTGGTTCTTACCTTTAGTTCTCTGGTTGTAAGCCCGATGTATACTTTGCCACAAGGGCATTGTGCATGATATACAACACCTTGAGAACTACAGCTTAGATGTTTACGAATTTGATATTCTTTGGATCCATCAAAATTACAGAAACTGGTCGCTTTGGTATGATTACCACACCCTTTACACAGTCCACACGGGAAGAATCCAGGTCTTCCAATATTCCTCTCTCTCTTTTTCTGCTCATAGTGGCTATGGACCAGAGTATCCTTAAGATTTGCCGATCTCTTTGCAACAAAGGATGGACGATCAGGTAAAATCCTTCGTAAAGTAGAATCAACCTGTAAGACTTTCCAGTGTTTAAGAATAATTTCTTTCAGTTCATTCCATTTATTACTGTAAGTTGAAATAAAACGTACTTGTTCCGAATTTTCTTGTTTTTCAATATTAACTGAATCTTTATACAACAGTTGATTTCCAGATGATATGCTGTAGCTTTTTTATATATATGTTATCTTTTCTGATTTATTCTCAGATTTTTTTTGTAATAAAATTGATTTGAATTTTTATCTGTGGTTGGCTTCTTTGTAGATGACAGGGATTTTGCTGCCATCTTGTGGTTGTTTTACCCTCAAGGTAATAGCACCTGTGAACGATTTAACCGCATGCTAATTCAAATGCTGAGAACTCTAGAAGAAGATCGAAAGGCCCGGTGGCCTGTATATGTTTCTGAACTGGTGTGGATATATAATAATCGAGTACATAGAACCACAGGATATACACCTTACTTCCTTCTGTTTGGTGGAGATGGAAAGGGAATCTCTGAGTTGGCATTGGATCCAGAAGAGGACTACCCACGGACAGGGGTGTCCTCCTGGGTTCGGGAACGTCAACATCGCCTGCAAACCTTACATCGGTTGGCCCACACTAAGATACAAGAGTTAGAATATGCAGAGAAGACCTCATCCGGAGCAAGAGAGTTTCAAGTTGGAGACCGTGTCTTAGTGAGAGAGAAGAGTCCACAGGGCCGACTACCGCTGACGTCACCGAGCATGCGCAGACTCACAGCCTGACCTGAGGTGAACTTGACAGCATGGGAAAATGTTCAGAAACTTTCCTACGCTAATGAGTTCATGTCCGGTCAGGTAGGGAGCCTGCGCAGGCAGCTTTTCATTCATTCCTCAGTGGTTTACAGCCTGGCTGGTAGCATTTGCACCGCTCCCGGTTGCAAACTATTTAACCCCTTGAGATGGATTGCAGTGTGGGGCTTGACTGTACGGAAGACATGTATGGGAAATTGTTGCTTTTTTATTTTGGATTTTTTTTTACAGAAGAACGAGGGCTTAGCTTGGACTGAGAGTGTAATAAAGATGTTAAACTTGTGTGTTTCATTATTTCATTAAAATACTTTATTCTGTATGTAAACCATGTGTCATATCCTGTCGGCTTCTGCAATGATTTTAAAGAACCCGACAATTGAATTACCCGCTTTTCTGCTACCTTACTTTCTATGAAATATTAAGATATATGTATATTTATGTGTGTCACTAACATATATATACACCTATACTATGTACAGTATATATTTCAATTCTATCTATTCTATTCTATCCTGTTCTATTCTATACTGCATGCGGCATCTGCCGACTTTTTGTGTATCTATCTATCGTGAGGCAGTGACCCCTGTTACAGCTAGGGGGCGCTGTATGTGCTCTGCAGAATGTGCATGGAAGCGTAGTGAGGCCATGAGGCCGTACTACAGACACAGGTGTGGCTGTAATTAGAATACTGAAGCAGTGACTGATTAAAAAGCCCTGTATTAGTGGGGGAAGTGTGTCAGTGTGTTCTTGGAAGCAGACATGGCAGTTGTCTGCAGAGCTCTCTGTGCGGAGCAACACAGAGGCTAAAGGAACCAGGGAGACTGACCCCTTGCCTCTTGGGCTCCACTCCAGAGGATAAAGAGTGCAGTGTGCTGAGTGAGTACAGAGACTTGTTACCGGCGTGCGGTCACCCAGGGGAACTGAACAGAGGGAAGTTCGGCCTGTGTATTGACTGCGTCATATAGCCATGCATTATTAATGGACTGTATGAAGAAGCCGTATACTATATTGACTGTGTAAATACATACTTATAGTATTAAACTGCATGGTACGTGAATCCTAATGAAATAGTAAGTACCAGAACATAGGACCATATCATGACCTATCATCATATAACATAGATATATCAAAAAAAGGATGATATTGAGTCTAATGGTAGAAAACATCAAATACTTTATTATTTAAAAATTAACACCAGGTATAAAGAGGCAAAGATACAGAAAAAAGTCGAAAACAATGCTGCAAAGGCAATGGCAGGAGGCATGTGACAGGAGGTCAAAATAATCTATAACGTGATGGGCTAGACAAAATGTGTGCCCTTCAACATTAAACACGCTTAGTGCCGGGCACACACTGATGTTACATCATGCTCTGTGAACATGCTGAGTGCTGCAGCCATAAACAATCTTATAACAGCTAATGCTCAATTACGGAGAAAAACAGCACCACACAGATGGTAAAATAAACAGAGCACATAATCAATAATTACCCACCGCAATCAGGGGAGACTCTCCTGGCACACGCCTCCGCCCCAACGCGCGTTTCGGTAAACAACCTTCGTCAGGGGGCACTGAATAAATGCAGACGCGTGTCTTAAAAAGAAATGACCCCGGAAGTATCAAGTACGTGTGCACCGGAAGTGAAGGAGCGCTGCCATGCCAACAGCCGACGCGTAGCGCGCACCGATACCACGGTGAGGGGAGGAGACCACGGGGGCCCCACGTGATCACCAACACCCATCCGAGATCAGAATGCGTGCACGCACATTGTGGCAGGCAAGCGCTCGCACAAAATCAAGTGAGTATACTAGTTAAACAGTGTTAAATGTTAAAAAATGATACATAGCTACCCCGTCTGAACTGGTGAATAATACCCACAGCCGCAATAACAATTAATGCAACCAGAGGCTGGCACGAAGATGTCTTAAGTATCCAACTAGCCACCATGGACTACCAAAGGATAGGGGGCATAACATACCGCGCGGGCTATGGCACCATTACTCATAGAAAGACACCACTATGTCAATAACAGGGTAGAATCCAACCATACAAATCATTAATAATAATCACTAAATATCCTGTAAAGGCACGACACCCGTACTCTAAATCCATATAGTACAGCGAAAAGTACAGCGGGAGCCAACCAATGTCCTTGCTGTCCATTTGACTAGAAATCAAATATTGCACATTATAGATCCCAAAATATATGCATAGTCAAAAAATGATCACATTATATCATTAGTCCACAATAGTAATATTATTATATCACAATCAAAATGTGATTCGGCATATGTCAAAGGGACAGTCCATAAGCTGTTATGTTTCAATAAAGATGGAACTGCAGTCCATGGTAGCAAGCCTCATATTCTTCCACCAGCCGAGACGGGGTCCACCATCAGATAGGCAGCTTGTATAGCATCACAACAATCGGGGAAAACATAAACCGAAACTAGGAAAGAAATATGAAAGTTAAAAACAGAATTAAAACAAATTGCTAAATACAACACATCTCAGACCATATTCCTGTACGCAACGAGATACCAGTGCTCACAAGAATGGGGCATAACTAATATTCTCGTTCAACCCTGCTGGATGGACCGTATTCAAGGTCCAAATCCACCTTGATTCAATCTGGGCGAGACGTTGAAAGGTACCTCCACCCCGAATACCCACTTCCAATGAATCAATGCCCCTTACTTTTAAGAGGCCGGCATTACAGTTATGAAAATTCCTGAAGTGGAGCGGTAACGTTTTTATTGTGGAAATGTCAGTCACTTCGGCTGCTGCGTTGATGCCCAAAACATGTTCTCTAACGCGTATCTTAAACTGTCTTGTTGTCATCCCGATGTAGATTTTATTACACGGACAAACCGCATAATAAACTACATTTTTGCTAGTACATGTAATTCTCTTCCGAATAGTAAATTGGCGGGATCCCTCCGAATTGGAGAAGACACTGGTGCGTTCAATGTTAGGGCAAGCAACGCAGCGGCCGCATGGACCACATCCCACCCTTGCCACTGCAGAATCCAAGAAGGTGCGCACTGGAGTACTAGTACAGTGACTATGCACCAGCATGTCTCGCAGATTCTTAGCCCGTCTTACCGCAATACTCACATTTTTTGGAATATACCGTGACACTATAGGATCCGCTGTCAAAACATGCCATGATTTGGATAACATCTTTTTCATGAGTGGGAATTGCGAATGATAGTTAGTCACAAAACGGACAATCTCTTGATCCCGCCTTACTTTCCTTTCATATAATAGGGCATGCCTAGACGTATGTCGAGCCCTATTAAACGCTTTTTTAATGTTATGCTTGCTATGTCCCCGTGCCAACAACCTTTCCCTTAAATCATCGGCTTGTTCCAAAAACGCCTTCTCTGTAAAACATAACCTACGCAGGCAAAGAAACTGACCGGTAGGAATCGCCCGTATAATATGGCCGGGATGGGAGGAGGAGGCATGCAATAAGGAATTCGTAGATGTAGGTTTGCGGTAAATGTCAGTCTGTAATTCCCCACTTGAATCCCTTTTAATTAAAACATCAAGAAATTCAATAGTATCCTTGTCAGATGTAAAGGTTAGTGCAATATTCTGATCATTGGTGTTCAGTAAGGTCATAAATTCCTGAAGACCTAATGGTGAACCCTGCCAGATCATGAGTATGTCGTCAATGTACCGCGCCCAAAAAAGGACGCGGCCCATCGACGACAACTGATCCGGCAGGGGGAGGTCCCTCTCCCACAGCCCCAGGAACAGATTTGCATAAGCCGGGGCGAATGGAGCCCCCATTGCTGTTCCCTGGAGCTGCAGGAAGAAGGACCCCTTAAAAACAAAAAAATTGTGAGTCAAAGAAAATTCCAATAACCTGTAGATCAAAGTAACCAAATCACTAGGTAGATTAGACATCCCTAAAAAGAAGTCCACAGCTCGCAACCCATCATGATGTCTGATGCTGATGTACAGCGATTCCACATCAGCTGTCACCAGCATCTCATCCTCTTCAAGATGTATACTATCAACTCACCTCAGAAGGTCTCCAGTGTCCCTGCATGTACTAGCAAAAATGTAGTTTATTATGCGGTTTGTCCGTGTAATAAAATCTACATCGGGATTACAACAAGACAGTTTAAGATACGCATTAGAGAACATGTTTTGGGCATCAACGCAGTGGCCGAAGTGACTGACATTTCCACATTAAAAACGTTACCGTGCCACTTCAGGAATTTTCATAACTGTGATGCCGGCCTCTTAAAAGTAAGGGGCATTGATTCACTGGAAGTGGGTATTCGATGTGGAGGTTCCTTTCAACGTCTCGCATAGATTGAATCAAGGTGGATTTGGACCTTGAATACGGTCCATCCAGCAGGGTTGAACGAGAATATTAGTTATGCCCCATTCTTGTGAGCACTGGTATCTCGTTGCGTACAGGAATATGGTCTGAGATGTGTTGTATTTAGCAATTTGTTTTAATTCTGTTTTTAACTTTCATATTTCTTTCCTAGTTTCGGTTTGTGTTTTCCCCCGATTGTTGTGATGCTATACAAGCTGCCTATCTGATGGTGGACCACGTCTCGGCTGGTGGAAGAATATGAGGCTTGCTACCATGGACTGCAGTTCCATCTTTATTGAAACATAACAGCTTATGGACTGTCCCTTTGACATATGCCGAATTACATTTTGATTGTGATATAATAATATTACTATTGTGGACTAATGACTAGTGTGGAGCGATACCTTCCGATATTCAAAAGTATCGGTATCGGATTGGATCGGCCGATATCCAAAAAATATCGGATATCGCCGATACCGATACCTGATACCAATACAAGTGAATGGGGCACAAATATCGGAATGTAAATCAGCCCTTTCTGTCCTTCTATATGGGGTTCTGGAGGGGGGAAGAGTGTGGGCGGTGCGTGGGCGGACACTGAGTGTCTGTGTGTGTGGGCGGGGTCTGTGCGGGCCTGCCAGGGATCTCATTCTATGCGGCGCTGTATCCGGGCTGCCCAGGCTCGATGCGGCGTGCCGGGGCTTGATGCGGAGTGGGGGGTGTCTCTGCGGCGTGCTGGGGGTCTCTGCGGCGTGCTGGGGGGTCTCTGCGGTGTGGGGGTCTCTGCGGCGTGCTGTGGGGTCTCTGCGGCGTGCTGGGGGGTCTCTGCGGCGTGGGAGGGGTCTCTGCGGCGTGCTGGGGGGTCTCTGCGGCATGCTGGGGGGGTCTCTGTGGCGTGCTGGAGGGTCTCTGTGGTGTGGGGGGTGTCTCTGCGGCGTGGGGGGGTCTCTGCGGCGTGGGGGGGTTTCTGCGGCGTGCGGGGGTCTCAGTGCGGGCATCGTCCGATGGGACTACAATCCCATCAAGCTATGCCTGCTACACTGACAGTGATTGACACATTAGCCAATTATGGGACAGTAGTAGTCCCATCAACCGTCTAATGTGTTGAATGAAAAAAAAAAAATACTCCATACGTGCTACATACATACATACATACATACATACATTCTACATACATACATACATACATACATGCTACATACATACATACATGCTACATACATACATGCTACATACATACATACATGCTACATACATGCTACATACTACATACATGCTACATACATACATTCTACATACATACATGCTACATACATACATTCTACATACATACATACATACATACATGCTATATACTACATACATACATGCTACATACATACATACATATATGCTACCTGCTACATACATACATGCTACATACATACATACATGCTACATACATACATTCTACATACATACATACATGCTACATACTACATACATACATGCTACATACATGCTACATACATACATTCTACATACATACATTCATGCTATATACTACATACATACATGATACATGCATACATACATACATGCTTGTTGTGAAATTGGATTTTGGGCTCCCCCGGTGGCCACTGGTGGAATTGAACTGGTGTGCATCATCCCCTCTGTTCACCTGTTTCCATCAGGATGTGGGAGTCGCTATTTAGCCTTGCTCCTCTGTCACTTCCATGCCGGTCAACATTGTAATCAGAAGCCTTTCTGTGCATGTTCCTGCTGCTAGACAACTCCCAGCTAAGTTGGACTTTAGTCCTCGTTTGTTTTTGCATTTTGTTCCAGTTCACAGCTGTAGTTTCGTTTCTGTGTCTGGAAAGCTCTTGTGATCTGAAATTGCCACTCTGATGTTATGAGTTAATACTAGAGTCTTAAAGTAATTTCAGGATGGTGTTTTGATAGGGTTTTCAGCTGACCATGAAAGTGCCCTTTCTGTCTTCCTGCTATCTAGTAAGCGGACCTCAATTTTGCTAAACCTATTTTCATACTACGTTTGTCATTTTCATCTAAAATCACCGCCAATATATGTGGGGGCCTCTGTCTGCCTTTCGGGGAAATTTCTCTAGAGGTGAGCCAGGACTATATTTTCCTCTGCCAGGATTAGTTAGTCCTCCGGCTGGCGCTGGGCGTCTAGGGATAAAACGTAGGCAACGCTACCCGGCTACTGTTAATTGTGCGGCAGGTTTAGTTCATGGTCAGTTTAGTTTCCATCCTTCCAAGAGCTAGTTCTTATGTTTGCTGGGCTATGTTCTCTTGCCATTGAGAACCATAACACATGCTACCTGCTACATACATACATGCTACATACATACATACATGCTACATACATACATTCTACATACATACATACATACATGCTACCTGCTACATACATTCATGCTGCATACATACATACATGCTACATACATACATGCTACATACTACATACATGCTACATACATACATACATACAGGCTACATACATACATGCTACATACTAGATACATACTACATACATACTACATACATACATACATACTACATACATGCTACATACATACTACATGCATACATCCATGCATACATCCATGCATACATACTGCATACATACATACAATACATACATATAGACATACAGTACATTAAACATAAATTACATACTCACCATTACTTGTCACTTTGTTCCCCGAAACCAGTGTCATCTGTAAAAAATGTGAAAAAAACAAACAACCAATATACTCCCTGTCTGCAGAAATCCACGAGTGTCCCACGACGATCTCCCGTGGAGAGCAGCAGCATCAGATAATGCGACTGCTCTCCAGGGGCTCCAGGAACACAATGACGGGAGGAAGGTATCCTTCCGCCACTGTATTCCTCCGCCGCTATAAAAAAAAAGTCCCTATTCCCACTTTATGGCATTGCTGTATGAGACATTTTCCCATGTAGCAATTGCCATAAAGTGACACTTTGAACTCAGGTAACCTCAGTGATGCACTGCAGGGGCCATTGTCTCCTGTCAGTGTGTCACTGAGGGTCCTATAGAGCAGTGACATCACCCGATGTCACTGTTCTGTAGGGGAGATCGTCGTGGGACACTCGTTATTAATTGGACTACGGCGGACAGGTAGTATGCGGTTTATTATTTTACGTTTTTTGCAGGCGCTGAAGTATGGTAAGTATGGTGAAATGAAGAATATTAAAATACTTTTTCCTAATGTGTGTGTGTTTTATTAACCCTTTTCTTACTATTGGATTAATAACGGATAGGCGTCTTATTGACGCCTCTCCGTTATTAACCCGGCTTAATGTCACCTTACGATAGCAAGGTGACATTAACCCCTTATTACCCCATATCCCACCGCTACACGGGAGTGGGAAGAGAGGGGCTAAGTGCCGGAATTGGCGCCATTTCCGGGGCGGCTGCGGACTGGTATTTGTAGCCGGGGGGGGGGGGGGGGGGCAATATCCATGGCCCCTCTCTAGGCTATGAATATCAGCCCGCAGCTGTCTGCGTAGCCTTTCTGGCTATAAAATATAGGGGGACCCCACATCATTTTTTTTGGGGGGGGTCCCCCTATTTTAATAGCCAGTAAAGGCTACGCAGACAGCTGCGGGTTGATATTCATAGCAGGCTACAAATATTGGCCCCCGGCCGTCGGCTTTCCCCCTCTGGCGCAGAAAATTGCGCGGGAGCCCACGCCGTTTTTTTCCATTTTTTTTTTAATTCAACGCTCATTAAGGCCTCTTTCACCCTTGCGTCAAGACGGGTCCGTCGCTATGTGTCGGGCCGACGTACTGACGCACGTTGTGAAATTTGTACACGATGTGGGCAGCGGATGCAGTTTTTCAACGCATCCGCTGCCCATTCTGAAGTGCGGGGGGGAGGGGGCAGAGTTTCTGCTGCGCATGCGTGGTAGAAAAACAGATGAAACTTGTGGCCATCAGGCGCAATCCAGCGCTAATACAACTCTATGAGAAAAAAACGGATTTGGCGGCAAAAAACGGATCCGGCAGGAAACAACGGATCCGGCAGAAAAAAAATGGATCTGGTGGAAAAAAACGGATCCGGTGGAAAAAAACAGATCTGGCGGAAAAAAAACGGATCCAAAGGAAAAAAATGGATCTGGCGGAAAAAAACGGATCCTGCAAATGTGCTCGCAGGATGCATTTTTTTCCCATAGACTTGTATTAGCGACGGATCGCGACGAATGGCCACACGTCGCGTCCGTTGTGCAACAGATCCGTCGAGTTTAGGCGGACCGTCGGCACGAAAAAAACGTTCAAGTGAACGTTTTTTTTGTCCGTCACGTCCGCCATTTTCTACCGCGCATGCGCGGCAGAAACTCTGCCCCCTCCTCCCCGCACTTCAGAATGGGCAGCGGATGTGTTGAAAAACTGCATCCGCTGCCCACGTCGTGTACAAATTTCACAACGTGCGTCGGTACGTCGGCCCGACGCATAGCGACGGACCCTGTTATGGTTCTCAATGGCAAGAGAACATAGCCCAGCAAACATAAGAACTAGCTCTTGGAAGGATGGAAACTAAACTGACCATGAACTAAACCTGCCGCACAACTAACAGTAGCCGGGTAGCGTTGCCTACGTTTTTTATCCCTAGACGCCCAGCGCCAGCCGGAGGACTAACTAATCCTGGCAGAGGAAAATATAGTCCTGGCTCACCTCTAGAGAAATTTCCCCGAAAGGCAGACAGAGGCCCCCACATATATTGGCGGTGATTTTAGATGAAAATGACAAACGTAGTATGAAAATAGGTTTAGCAAAATTGAGGTCCGCTTACTAGATAGCAGGAAGACAGAAAGGGCACTTTCATGGTCAGCTGAAAACCCTATCAAAACACCATCCTGAAATTACTTTAAGACTCTAGTATTAACTCATAACATCAGAGTGGCAATTTCAGATCACAAGAGCTTTCCAGACACAGAAACGAAACTACAGCTGTGAACTGGAACAAAATGCAAAAACAAACGAGGACTAAAGTCCAACTTAGCTGGGAGTTGTCTAGCAGCAGGAACATGCACAGAAAGGCTTCTGATTACAATGTTGACCGGCATGGAAGTGACAGAGGAGCAAGGCTAAATAGCGACTCCCACATCCTGATGGAAACAGGTGAACAGAGGGGATGATGCACACCAGTTCAATTCCACCAGTGGCCACCGGGGGAGCCCAAAATCCAATTTCACAACAGGACCCGTACCGATGCAAGGGTGAAAGACGCCTTTATGAGCGTTGAATTTAAAAAAAAAAAAAAACGGGAAAAAATGGCGTGGGCTCCCGCGCAATTTTCTGCGCCAGAGGGGGAAAGCCGACAGCCGGGGGCCAATATTTGCAGCCTGCTATGAATATCAGCCTGCAGCTGTCTGCGTAGCCTTTACTGGCTATTAAAATAGGGGGACCCCCCCCAAAAAATGACGTGGGGTCCCCCTATATTTTATAGCCAGAAAGGCTATGCAGACAGCTGCGGGCTGATATTCATAGCCTAGAGAGGGGCCATGGATATTGCCCCCCCCCCGGCTACAAATACCAGTCCGCAGCCGCCCCGGAAATGGCGCATCTGTAAGATGCGCCAATTCCGGCACTTAGCCCCTCTCTTCCCACTCCCGTGTAGCGGTGGGATATGGGGTAATAAGGGGTTAATGTCACCTTGCTATCGTAAGGTGACATTAAGCCGGGTTAATAACGGAGAGGCGTCAATAAGACGCCTATCCGTTATTAATCCAATAGTAAGAAAAGGGTTAATAAAACACGCACACATTAGGAAAAAGTATTTTAATATTCTTCATTTCACCATACTTACCATACTTCAGCGCCTGCAAAAACCGTAAAATAATAAACCGCATACTACCTGTCCGCCGTAGTCCAATTAATAACGAGTGTCCCACGACGATCTCCCCTATAGAACAGTGACATCGGGTGATGTCACTGCTCTATAGGACCCTCAATGACACACTGACAGGAGACAATGGCTCCTGCAGTGCATCGCTGAGGTTACCTGAGTTCAAAGTGTCACTTTATGGCAATTGCTGCATGGGAAAATGTCTCATACAGCAATGCCATAAAGTGAGACTAGGGACTTTTTTTTTACAGCGGTGGAGGAATACAGTGGCGGAAGGATACCTTCCTCCCGTCATTGTGTTCCTGGAGCCCCTGGTGAGCAGTCTCATTATCTGATGCTGCTGCTCTCCACGGGAGATTGTCGTGGGACACTTGTGGATTTCTGCGGACAGGGAGTATATTGGTTGTTTGTTTTTTTCACATTTTTTACAGATGACACTGGCTTTGGGGAACAAAGTGACAAGTAATGGTGAGTATGTAATCTATGTTTAATGTACTGTATGTCTATATGTATGTATTGTATGTATGTATGCAGTATGTATGCATGTAGTATGTATGTAGCATGCATGTAGCATGTATGCAGTATGTAGCATGTAGTATGTATGTAGCATGTATGTATGTAGTATGTATGTAGCATGTAGTATGTATGTACCATGTATGTATAGATGTATGTATGCAGTATGTATGTAGCATGTATGTATGTAGTATGTAGCATGTATGTATTTAGCATGTAGTATGTATGTAGCATGTATATATGTAGTATGTAGCATGTATGTAGTATGTATGTATGTAGCATGTATGTATGTAGTATGTATGTATGTAGTATGTATGTGGTATGTATGTATGTGGCATGTATGTATGTAGCATGTATGTAGCATCTATGTATGTATATAGTATGTATGTAGCACATATGTAGTATGTAGCATGTATGTATGTATGTAGAATGTATGTATGTAGTATGTAGCATGTATGTATGCAGCATGTATGTAGCATGTATGTATGTATGTAGCATGTATGCATGTATGTAGCATGTATGTAGCATGTATGTATGTATGTAGCATGTATGGAGTATGTATGTAGCATGTATGTATGTAGCATGTATGTATGTATGTAGCATGTATGTATGTATGTAGCATGTATGTAGCATGTATGTATGTAGCATGTATGTAGCATGTATGGAGTATTTTTATTTTTTTTTACATTCAACACATTAGCCGGATGATGGGACTACTACTGTCCCATCATTGGCTAATGTGTCAATCACTGTCAGTGTAGCAGGCATCGTCCCATCGGACGATGCCTGCACAGACACAAAGACCCCCGGCAGTCCGCACAGACTCCCCCCGGCAGGTCGTACAGATCCCGGAGAAGCCGCACAGACCCCCCGGCAGGTCGTACAGACCCCGGAGAGGCCGCACAGACCCCCCGGCAGGCCGTACAGACCCCAGAGAGGCCGCAGAGACCCTCCGGCAGGTCGTACAGATCCCGGAGAGGCCGCACAGACCCCCCGGCAGGCACGCACACTCGCACAGACCCCGCCCGCACAGAGACACGCAGTCTCCGCCCACGCACCGCCCACTTTCCATTATAGTGATTTTTGCACTGTGGGGACTTCCGATTCCGATTTCCGATATCGCAGAAATATCGGAACTCGGTATCGGAATTCCGGTCAGCGAATATCGGCCGATACCCGATATTTGCAGTATCGGAATGCTCAACACTAGTGACAAGTCCTCTTTAAATTTAATTCTATTTCTGTTTTTGGTAGGGCCCCTCAATATTTTCTCCTGAGGGGTTCCAGGTATCAGAAGAAAGAACCACTGAGCTTTAGGCAGAGCACTTTTGCCTTTTCTATATTTGCAGTGTGCTCCACTCCACTCAGTAATGGCTCCACCCTGGTGAAGTAGCCACTGGCGAGGCCCCGACTCATTAACTCAATGAGTATAATTGATAGCTTCAGCCGACATCTGAGGAGGCTTCTGACGTCAGGCCATTTTCAATAACAGACGGCCTGAACATTGTGTCCTCGCCTCCTCTGTGAACACACTTACACAAAGACTTCAGTCATTGATGGCAGCATCATTGTGTACACAGACTTCATTCATTTCCACAAACCTCTTTCTGTCTATTGTGGACGGGAGCCGGGCCGGACGGGACCGGAATATTTATCTACTGTGTTTGTCTTGTCTTATAAAAAATAGTTAATTTTACCATATAATATGCTGAAAAAAAAGTGAAAAAATGAAATGGTGAAAAAAAAACATTTTTGTCATATAGATGTATATTTTATTTTTTGTTTTTATACATTCATTGTACAGCTCAGTACGATTACGGAAATACAACATTTTTACATAGTTACATTGGCTGAAAAAAAGATCGCGGTCCATCAAGTTCAACCTTTCTCCGCCAATTATACATTTTGTCCCTAAATTATCTATAACCCATAATGTTCTGTACTGAGGAAATCATCCATCCCTTGTATAACAGCTGTTATAGAGTCGGCCATTACTACCTCTTGTTGTCGGCATTCCACAGTCTGACTGCTCTAACTGTAAAGAACCCTTTCCTATTTAGCTGCCGGAATCACCTTTCTTCCTCCAGTAATGAGCGCCCCCTGGTCCTTAGTATGGTCTTTGGAAGGAATAAGTCATGTGCCGTCCTCTGTACTGACCACCCATGTATTTATACATATAAATGAGATCTGCTCTGAGACTTATTTTTTCTAAGCTAAACAAGCCCAACTTTTCCAACCTCTCCTCATATGAGAGGCCTTCCGTCCCTTGTAATAATCTATTGCCCGTTATTGAACTGATTCTAACTTCTGAATTTCCTTTTTAAAATGTGGAGCCCAAAACTGGATCCCATATTCTAGACGTGGCCTAACCAGTGATTTATAAAGGGGTAACAATACGTTGGGATTGTGGGATTTTATCTGTAGATTTCAGTATCCTACATAGTTTGGTGTCGTTGTACTGACACTTTACTCTCAGTCCCATCTGAGTCGCCCGCCAGGGCAGTGGGGCTACTTGGTACCGGGTCCGGTCGTAATTAAAGGGGTGGTCATGGTGGCAGCGACCAGGTCCGTTGCCCTGGGCACTCAAGTAAAGGGAAAGGTCTTTTAAGGGGAGTTATAATAAAGTTTATATTCACGACGCCACCTGTGGTTCTCGGTCAGAGGGGGCCAACGCTGCTTAAAGGGGTCCTCTGGGGTGGTGTTACTGCAGCATAGATGGTGACGCTTCCCACAAGTGAAGGGGGGTTCCCAGGGCAACGATGGTGGGTTGCCAGTAAATAAACAGAGGACACAGGGTTGCAGTCTTTACCTGGTTTACTGTTGTTGTAGTGAGCCTCAGTCCAGGGTACCAGGAACAGGTGTAGATGGAGTCCAGGCAGCCTGAAGACAGGTGGAAACCCCTTTGACAGGCCAGTTTGGGAGCCTTCCACTTTGCGCTGATCTATTAGTGCCTAGCTACCCGTAGTGTCCTAACAAGCTCCTCGTTCTCTCTTGTCCTGGGACAGTACCTGTATAGTGGGCAGCTTGAGCTGTTTCTCTGGGGTCTCTTTACACGGTGATTTTGGGCTCTGGAATGCTGCTGTACCTCAGGTTTAATGTGGGCAGGTTACTTTAAGTTCTCTGCCCTCCGGTTCTGCTGTGGGAGTGGCAGTTGCCCACAACCTCGGGCTCCCGGTGCCCGGTTTCTGCTCTCAGCTTTGACAGGACCAATCGCAGCCTCCTCTAGTTCCTCTGTGCTCCTTCACTCTCTTGTCTGCAAGAGACTAACTAACTCCTCCTCCAGACCAGGATGTATATTGAGGGAAGCTCCCCTAAAACTGAGTTTAGAGCTCCCCCTTCTGGCCTGGAGTCAGAAAGTATTGAATGTGAGATTACCTGCCAAAGGGATCCCTCCTGTCTCCAGGCATGGCATCACCCTCCCCGAGAGGAAAGCAATACCACCGTGGCACCCGAACTCCTGGGGCGCCACACATCCACAAGTCATTAAGGAAGAGATTAAAAAGAATCGGTCCTAGCACAGATACCTGCAGTCCCCACTGCTCCCAGTACCGATCCCTGCGGTCCCAACTGCTCCCAGTACAGATCCCTGTGTTCTCCACTGATCCCAGTACAGATCCCGGCGGTCCCCACTGCTCCCAGTACAGATCCCTGCGGTCCCAACTGCTCCCAGTACAGATCCCTGCAGTCCCTACTGCTCCTACTACAGATCCCTGTGTTCTCTACTGATCCCAGTACAGATCCCTGCGGTCCCCACTGCTCCCAGTATAGATCCCTGCGGTCCCCACTGATCCCAGTACAGATCCCTGTGTTCACAACTGCTCCCAGTACAGTTCCCTGCGTTCCCCACTGCTCCCACTACAGATCCCTGCGGTCCTCGTTGCTTCCAGTACAGATCCCTGCGGTCCCCGTTGTTCCCAGTACAGATCCCTGCGGTCCCCGCTGATCCCAGTACAGATCCCTGCAGTCCCCGCTGCTCCCAGTACAGATCCCTGCGGTTCCCGCTGATCCCAGTACAGATCCCTGCACTCCCCGCTGCTCCCATTACAGATACCTGTGGTTCCCACTGCTCCCAGTACAGATCCCTGCGGTGCCAACTGCTCCCACTACAGATCCCTGTGTTTTCCACTGATCCCAGTACAGATCCCTGCGGTCCCAACTGCTCCCAGTACAGATCCCTGAAGTCCCCACTGCTCCCACTACAGATCCCTGTGTTCTCCACTGATCCCAGTACAGATCCCTGCAGTCCCCACTGCTCCCAGTACAAATCCCTGCGGTCCTCACTGATCCCTGCAGTCCCAACTGCTCCCAGTACAGATCCCTGCGGTCCCCACTGATCCCAGTAGAGATTCCTGCGGTCCCCACTGCTCCCACTACAGATTCCTGCGGTCCTTACTGCTCCCAGTACAGATCCCTGCAGTCCCCGCTGCTCCCAGTACAGATCCCTGCAGTCCCCGTTGATCCCAGTACAGATCCCTGTGCTCCCCTTTGCTCCCAGTACAGATCCCTGCAGTCCCTGCTGCTCCCAGTACAGATCCCTGCAGTTCCCGCTGATCCCCGTACAGATCCCTGCACTCCCCGCTGCTCCCATTACAGATCCCTGTGGTGCCCACTGCTCCCAGCACAGATCCCTGTGGTGCCCACTGCTCCCAGCACAGATCCCTGTGGTGCCCACTGCTCCCAGCACAGATCCCTGTGGTGCCCACTGCTCCCTGTACAGATCCCTGTGCTCCCCGCTGCTCCCAGTACCGATCCCTGGAGTCCCCGCTGCTCCCAGTACAGATCCCTGTGCTCCCTGCTCCCAGTACAAATCCTTGTGGTCCCCACTGCTCCCAGTACAGATCCCTGCAGTCCTTGCTTCTTCCAGTACAGATACCTGCGGTCCCCACTGCTTCCAGTACAGATCCCTGTGCTCCCTGCTGCTCCCAGTACCGATCCCTGCAGTCCTCACTGCTTCCAGTACAGATCGCTGTGGTGCCCACTGCTCCCAGCATATATCCCTGTGGTGCCCACTGCTCCCAGTATAGATCCCTGTGCTCCCTGCTGCTCCCAGTACAAATCTTTGTGGTCCGGCTGCTCCCAGTACAGATCCCTGTGGTGCCCACTACTCCCAGTACAGATCCCTGTGCTCCCTGCTGCTCCCAGTACAAATCTTTGTGGTCCCCGCTGCTCCCAGTACAGATCCCTGCAGTCCCTGCTTCTTCCAGTACAGATACCTGCGGTCCCCACTGCTCCCAGTACAGATCCCTGTGCTCCCTGCTGCTCCCAGTACCGATCCCTAGAGTCCCCACTGCTCCCAGTACAGATCCCTGCAGTCCCCACTGCTTCCAGTACAGATCCCTACGCTCTCCACTCGCTCCCAGTACAGATCCCTGCGGTCCCCACTGCTGACTGTATCACATTTAGAGAACTTACCATTTATTTCAACTCTTTGTTTCGTGTCATTTAGCCGATTCCTTGCCCATTTGCATATAGTTTCCCTTTGTCCCGGCCTCTCTAGCTTCAGTATGAGGCCGGCATCACACTAGAGAGAAATACGGACGAGCGAGAGGCGCAAAAACAACGCATTGCACACGGACCAATGTTTCTATATGGGGCAGCTCCTATCTGCTGTATATTTCTCGGCCGTATTTTACGGGCTGAGAAAATTGCAGCATGCTGCGATTGTCAGCGTATTCCGCAAAAAATCCACCAATGAAAGTCTATGTGGCGAGAAAAATAAGGATTACACACGGACCATGCGTTCGACTTGCGAGAAATACGCAAGACTTTTCCAGGTGACAGGAAATGTGCCAAGCGATTATCAGGAAGCTTAGACATGCTAATTAGCTCAAAAAACGTTCCAGACATCCCGGAAGAACGCCTCCACGGAGTCACCTGCAGCATGTCTACATTCATAAATGTTGAGATGCTAATGGTTCTGGTCCAAGAAAGGCCAGAAATATGGGACCAGAGGGATGCCCAGTATTCCAACCGGGCCAGAAAAGAGGCTGCATGCAATACCAGCAGTGGGCCAGGAGTGATGCTTCCGCACCAACAAAGCGGAAGTACATTTATTATGATCGGCTGGCTTTTCTGGATCCCAGTATGAATCTCAGACCGTAAGTTCATACATCACACCACATTACACATATGTATTTTATGGTCATATGTTTCATTTATTTTTTTTATTTCACACTTTCATAACAGAACTCAGTCCAACCTCACTGAGAGGGAGACAGGGTCTGAATCTGAGGCCATTATCAATCCGGTCAGGGAGGGTGAAGAGGTGGCTGGCCCATCTTCTCAGCCTTCTATCTGCATCCCTCGAGGTCCTCCTGCACCAGCACCAGAAGCTCCTCCTACAGCAGGCCCAGAAGCTGCACCAGCACCCACAGCTGCTCCAGCACCCGTCAGCCTGGAAGATCCAGGAAACAGCAGCAGCCCTACTGTACCTCAGGAGGCCTCCCCACAGCCTGCTGTGATATCCCGCCATGGGCGACGAAGGAGAGAGAACCCTGCCTCAGATTCCAGGAGGCATGTGGATACGGGGGTTCTTAATTATCTGTCCAGGGCTGCCCAGGATGAGGGTGAGGAAGCATATGATGCGCCCAAAGGGCCGTGGGTTACTCGGTACTGAGTCTGGTACTTAAAGGGGATGTCACGGTGGCAACCCGGTCCGTGGCCCTGGGCATCAACATTAAAGGGAAAGGTCTTTAAAGGGAATAAAGTTTGTGTTCGTGACACCACCTGTGGTATTCGGTCAGTGGGGACTGACGCTGCTTAAAGGGGTCCTCTGGGGTGATGTTATGGCAGCTAGATGGTATAACTTCCCACAGGTGAAGTATATCCCCAGGGCTCTCGTGGCGAAGATGGAAGATGGTGAAGAGTGCAGTAAAGAACGAGGACACAAGGTTGCAGTCTCTTTACCTTTACTGAAGACTTCAGCATCCACAGTCCAGAGCACCAGATCACGGGGCAGGAAGAGTCCGGCGGCTTGAAGGCAAGTTAGGAGTCCCCTTACCCAAGTGGAAATCAAAAGCCTTGCTTTAGCGCCGTAGTGTTGTAGTCCCTTACTGCTAAAAGCTCACATAAGGTCCTCACAGATGTTGTCTCTCTCTCTGTCCCCCGGGTAGGATAGGACATAACCTATATGACTGATGGCTTGAGGCTGTTTATAGGGACTCTAGCACACCCCGGCCTCGGAGGGATGCCACTGTGCCTCCTGGGTGTTAGGTCGGACAGGTAACGTAAAGTTCAGCTGTCCTGCCAGTCTCTGATGTAAGTCATAAAGTGCCTTACGATCCTCGGTGTTCCAGCTACCGGTCCTGCGCCTCAGAAGGAAGCAGCCTGCTCGGAGCTGGTCTCCCTCTGATATCCTCTCCTGTGCCTTGCTCTCCTGCATGCTCTCTACAATTGATTTGGCTTTCTGAATGTCTCTTTACAGGAACTGCTGCACTGGGACTACACAGCTCCGTAAAACCTTTGTCTCCCTCAGATGGCTCCTGTCTCCTTCCTGGCAGGAACCCTCTAGAAAAGTGACTGACTTTCCCTACAGACTACCAGTTATATATATATGGGGAGTCACCTAGCAAGTAGGATCAAAAGCTCCCCCTGGTGGTCTGGAGTGTGAATGTGTTGCATATTTATGGTACCTGGTTGCAGTTATCCCCTCTTGCCTTCAAGCGTAACATCACTCTACCCGTGAGGAAAGCAATGCTACTGTGACGACCAGGACCCTGGGGCGCCACACATACTCACGCAGTCTGCCCCGGTACCTTTGCCCCTTACCCCGTGAGGTGAGGCTACATGTGAGAGGGTGCATTCAGATCCTTATTGATGCATGCACACCCCCCAAAACCCATATGAGGTGTTTGAATTCTTGGAGAGGTGGCAGCTGTCACCCCGTAACTTTATGAGACTTCCAACAAACCCATAAGTGCATGGTCAACAAGGATCTGATGCACCTCCTCCATATGTGCCTATACCTCAACCCATTCTCCACAAAACCAACCATGGCCACAACAGGCACAAATGGCATCCTATACCCAACCTTCCCAATATGACCACTTGTACAGACCCAGTGTTGGAGGCTGGTCCCAACCTGGGGTTGGACGACATGGCCATATTGGGGGGTATGAGTCACGTGGGTTCCATAATCCCCAGGAGTCACATCTCCAATATCCCTATGGTCACTTGGCTAGTCTCCAATCTGACCATGGGCAAAATATACAGCATGGCCATATATATATACAGCAAGAGAGTGAGTCTGGACTGCCACCATCACCTCCACCAACTTTTCAAATTATTATTTTTTTGTTATGTCTATTGCTGTTGAAAAATAAGTTTGGTTTATGCTTTGAATTTTAAAGTATGTGTTACAAATGTGTATGGCCAAATTTTTATGGCCACAAAAGCCATATGACTTTAGTATGGTTTGGATTATGAGAAAATTTGTTTTTGGCGTTATAAAAAAGTTTTAAAAGCCAATTTATGTTTCTTCGTAAAATAATTACTACAACATACCAAATTATATTAAAAACCATCTCTTAAATAAGTAAAATCAACACACACAGTAACTTAAGTGAAAAAATTATATTTATATAGACAAAAATTTGAAACTTAGAAAATAGAGACAGCATGCTCTTGCGAGGGAGTAGCACCCTGAGGTGTAACAAAATAATTAGTAAAGATATCACGGACTTTCAGTCCTGAAAATGGACGACGCTGAGGGATGACATGTGGTGTAGGCCTACCAACATTGCCCAACACTAGTGATGAGCGAATATACTCATTCCTCGAGATTTCTCGAGCATGCTCGGGGTCCTCCGAGTATTTTTTAGTGCTCAGAGTTTTAGTTTTTCTTGCCGCAGCTGAATGATTTACATCTGTTAGCCAGCTTAAGTACATGTGGGGATTCCCTAGCAACCAGGCAACCCCCACATGTACTTATGCTGGCTATCAGATGTAAATCATTCAAGAAAAACTAAACCTCCGAGCACTAAAAAATACTCAGAGGACCCCTGAGCATGCTCGAGAAATCTCAAGTAACGAGTATATTCGCTCATCACTACCAAACACATCTTCAGCACCATCAGATGAGGAGCATTCATGAAGTCGGGTGAAATTATGTAGGGCCACACAAGCTTTGATGACCTCATTGACGTTGCCTTCACTCAGCTGAATTGCTGACTGGAGGACCCACCATTTGGCACAAAGAATGCCAAAGGCGCACTCCACCAGTCGCCGTGCGTGTGATAGACGCAAGTTAAATATCCTACGCTGGTGATCCAGGTTTCGACGGGGATATGGCCTCATTACATGTCTGGTTAACTGGAAGGCCTCATCTGCCACAAGGACATACGGCACAAATTCTTGATTAAAGCCTGGAAGTTGACGTGGTGGTGGTAGGTCCAACTGGTTATTGCGCAGCAGCCGACCCATAATGGAAGAATTGAAGTCTCTTGAGTCTCCAGTTCTCCCATAGGCCCCAATGTCTACAATTATAAACCTGTAGTGACTGCCAACTACAGCTAACAGAGCTACAGAAAAATACTGTTTATAATTATAGAATTGGGACCCTGAGTTCGGCGGCTTACGCACACAGATGTGTTAGCCATCAAGGGCTCCAATACGATTTGGAAATTGACAATGCTCCTGAAAGCTACACGCAATCCGGATCCAGTCTTGCATCTTGGGCACAGGCATGACCAGTTGATGTAGTCTGGACCAGATTTCCACACAGGTATCCCGGACTATGCTGGAGATAGTAGACCTACCAATCAAAAATTCCAGATGTAGGGCAGCATACGAAAGGCCAGTTGTCAGGAAGCTGAAAGCAGACAAAAATAAAAATTACAAGGTTTGAATGATTTAGAACATTCCTATAGACCACAAGTAATGTGTGGAACTAACAAGACAGGATAGCAGTACCTTCAAAAATTAACACTGGCTATGTGAATTTAACATTAACAACATATTCTTACTACTAATTTAGTAGAGTTTTTAGATATATTAATAATAAATTTACATCAGCTGCTAAGCATAACTAAATAACACATTTATTAGAGACACATCATGAACATAGAGTATGTAAGGAGGAGGAATACACACCGTAAAGTAAGGAGAAGACGCTCCTCTGCAGATATACATTTCCGCATCCTGGTGTCCTGAAATGTTATCCCAGGGCACACTGTCTCCAGCAAAATATCAAAGTTGGCAAGGCTCATGCGACAATATTGGAAAAACTTGTCAGGATGTGTCCGCAGAGATGCATAGAGACGGTGGAAATGGCCTTTAGTGACACGTTGCCTCAAAAGCGGATGGACCCACATTCGTCTCCTCCTCCTCGGATCCACTATCACAGGATATGGCTGGCCAAAGCGGCAGGGCTGTATTTGCCACTAGGCACTTGAGGGCACGAGCCTAGGGCGGCAGGATGCGGGGGGCGCACTTGAGCTAGGTTTTTTATAAAAGTCCGGGGTCAAGTGCCCACCCCCCCTCCTCCCTCCCTCCTTCCCGTCCCCCTCCCTCCCTCCTTGACGCCCCCTCCCTGAAGACGTCATACTCACCTTCCTCCAGCGGTGGCTGCAACTCCGTCTCAGTGTCTTCAGCGGTCACATGGTACCGCTCATTAAGGTGATGAATATGCGCATATTAATTACCTTAATGAGCGGTACCACGTGACCGCTCATACAGGAAGGAAGACGCTGCAGAGATGCCGGGAAGTTCTGCGCCGTGCGGTGAGAGGTGAGTATGACAGGGGAGAAGGATGGGGGAGCCATGCACACAGGGGAGAAGGATGGGGGAGCCATGCACGCAGGGTGAGAGGATAGAGGAGCCATGCACGCAGGGGAGAAGGATGGGGGAGCCATGCATGCAGGGGAGAAGGATGGGGGAGCCATGCACGCAGGGGAGAAGGATGGGGGAGCCATGCACGCAGGGGAGAAGGATGGGGGAGCCATGCACGCAGGGGAGAAGGATGGGGGAGCCATGCACGCAGGGTGGGAGGACAGAGGAGCCATGCACGCAGGGGAGAAGGATGGGGGAGCCATGCACGCAGGGGAGAAGGATGGGGGAGCCATGCACGCAGGGGAGAAGGATGGGAAGCCATGCACGCAGGGGAGAAGGATGGGGGAGCCATGCACGCAGGGGAGAAGGATGGGGGAGCCATGCACGCAGGGGAGAAGGATGGGGGAGCCATGCACGCAGGGGAGAAGGATGGAGGAGCCATGCACGCAGGGGAGAAGGATGGGGGAGTCATGTATGCAGGGGAGAAGGATGGGGGAGCCATGCATGCAGGGTGGGAGGATAGAGGAGCCATGCACGCAGGGGAGAAGGATGGGGGAGCCATGCATACAGGGGAGAAGGATGGGGGAGCCATGCACGCAGGGGAGAAGGATGGGGAGCCATGCATACAGGGGAGAAGGATGGGGGAGTGTTGTGAAATTGGATTCTGGGCTCCCCCGGTGGCCACTTGTGGAATTGTACTTGTGTGCATCATCCCCTCTGTTCACCTGCTCCTATCAGGATGTGGGAGTCGCTATATAACCTTGCTCCTCTGTCAGTTTCATGCCGGTCAACAATGTAATCAGAAGCCTTTCTGTGCATGTTCCTGCTACTAGACAACTCCCAGCTAAGTTGGACTTTTGTCCTTGTGTGTTTTTGCATTTTGTTCCTGTTCACAGCTGCTGTTTCGTTACTGTGTCTGGAAAGCTCTTGTGAGCGGAAATTGCCACTCTGGTGTTATGAGTTAATGCTAGAGTCTTAAAGTAATTTCTGGATGGTCTTTTGATAGGGTTTTCTGCTGACCATGAAAGTGCCCTTTCTGTCTTCTTGCTATCTAGTAAGCGGACCTCGATTTTTGCTAAACCTATTTTCATACTACGTTTGTCATTTCATCTAAAATCACCGCCAATATATGTGGGGGCCTCTGTCTGCCTTTTGGGAAAATTTCTCTAGAGGTGAGCCAGGACTGTCTTTTCCTCTGCTAGGATTAGGTAGTTCTCCGGCTGGCGCTGGGCATCTAGGGATAAAAAAACGTAGGCATGCTACCCGGCCACTTCTAGTTGTGCGGCAGGTTTAGTTCATGGTCAGTATAGTTTCCATCTTCCAAGAGCTAGTTCTCATATATGCTGGGCTATGTTCTCTCGCCATTGAGAATCATGACAGTTTGACCGGCCCAAAAAAAAGGGTTAAATTACTGGCTGAGAAAGGAGAGAAAAAAGAAGTCTGCTACAATTTTTTTTTTTTTTTTCCTCTAGTTCTGAGTGTGCTCTTAATTGAATCACTTGCTAGTCTGCCTATACTGCAGCCTTCCTCTCTTTCTCTCCTTCTTATCCTTGAATGGCTCTGTGTTCACCTGTTTCAAATGGATCTTCAGAGTGTAGCTACAGGTTTGAATAATCTCGCCACAAAGGTACAAAATTTGCAAGATTTTGTTGTTCATGCACCTATGTCTGAGCCTAGAATTCCTTTGGCTGAATTCTTCTCGGGGAATAGATCTCACTTTCAAAATTTTAAAAATAATTGCAAATTGTTTTTGTCCCTGAAGTCTCGCTCTGCCGGAGACCCTGCACAGCAGGTCAGGATTGTAATTTCCTTGCTCCGGGGCGACCCTCAAGACTGGGCTTTTGCATTGGCACCAGGGGATCCTGCGTTGCTCAATGTGGATGCGTTTTTTCTGGCCTTGGGGTTGCTTTATGAGGAACCTCATTTAGAGCTTCAGGCGGAAAGGGCCTTGATGTCCTTGTCTCAGGGGCAAGATGAAGCTGAAATATACTGCCAAAAATTCCGCAAATGGTCTGTGCTTACTCAGTGGAATGAGTGCGCCCTGGCGGCGATTTTCAGAGAAGGTCTCTCTGATGCCATTAAGGATGTTATGGTGGGGTTCCCTGTGCCTGCGAGTCTGAATGAGTCCATGACGATGGCTATTCAGATCGATAGGCGTCTGCGGGAGCGCAAACCTGTGCACCATTTGGCGGTGTCTACTGAGAAAACGCCAGAAAATATGCAATGTGATAGAATTCTGTCCAGAAGTGAGCGGCAGAATTTTAGACGAAAAAATGGGTTGTGCTTCTATTGTGGTGATTCAACTCATGTTATATCAGCATGCTTTAAGCGTACTAAGAAGCCTGACAAGTCTGTTTCAATTAGCATTTTACAGTCTAAGTTTATTCTATCTGTGACCCTGATTTGTTCTTTGTCATCTATTACCGCGGACGCCTATGTCGACTGGCGCTGCTTTGAGTCTTATGGATTGGTCCTTTGCCAAACGCTGTGGGTATGATTTGGAGCCATTGGAGGCTCCGATACCTCTGAAAGGGATTGACTCCACCCCATTGGCTAGTAATAAACCACAATACTGGACACAAGTGACTATGCGTGTTAATCCGGATCACCAGGAGGTTATTCGCTTTCTCGTGCTGTATAATCTACATGATGTTTTGGTGCTGGGATTGCCATGGCTGCAATCTCATAACCCAGTCCTCGACTGGAGAGCTATGTCTGTGTTAAGCTGGGGATGTAAAGGAACTCATGGGGACGTACCTTTGGTTTCCATTTCATCATCTATTCCCTCTGAGATTCCTGAATTCTTGTCTGACTTTCGTGACGTTTTTGAAGAACCCAAGGTTGGTTCACTACCTCCGCACCGGGAGTGCGATTGTGCCATAGACTTGATCCCGGGTAGTAAATACCCTAAGGGTCGTTTATTTAATCTGTCTGTGCCTGAACACGCGGCTATGCGAGAATATATAAAGGAGTCCTTGGAAAAGGGACATATTCGTCCTTCGTCATCTCCCTTAGGAGCCGGTTTTTTCTTTGTGTCTAAGAAAGACGGCTCTTTGAGGCCGTGTATTGATTATCGACTTTTGAATAAAATCACGGTTAAATATCAATATCCGTTACCACTGCTTACTGATTTGTTTGCTCGTATAAAGGGGGCCAAGTGGTTCTCTAAGATTGATCTCCGTGGGGCGTATAATTTGGTGCGAATCAAGCAGGGGGATGAGTGGAAAACCGCATTTAATACGCCCGAGGGCCATTTTGAGTATTTGGTGATGCCTTTTGGTCTTTCAAATGCCCCTTCAGTCTTCCAGTCCTTTATGCATGACATTTTCCGTGATTATTTGGACAAATTTATGATTGTGTATCTGGATGATATTCTGATTTTTTCGGATGACTGGGACTCTCATGTCCAGCAGGTCAGGAGGGTTTTTCAGGTTTTGCGGTCTAATTCCTTGTGTGTGAAGGGTTCTAAGTGTGTTTTTGGGGTTCAAAAGATTTCCTTCTTGGGATACATTTTTTCCCCCTCTTCCATCGAGATGGATCCTGTCAAGGTTCAGGCTATTGGTGATTGGACGCAACCCTCTTCTCTTAAGAGTCTTCAGAAATTTTTGGGCTTTGCTAACTTTTATCGTCGATTTATTGCTGGTTTTTCTGATGTTGTAAAACCATTGACTGATTTGACTAAGAAGGGTGCTGATGTTGCTGATTGGTCCCCTGATGCTGTGGAGGCCTTTCGGGAGCTCAAGCGCCGCTTTTCTTCCGCCCCAGTGTTGCGTCAGCCTGATGTTGCTCTTCCTTTTCAGGTTGAGGTCGACGCTTCTGAAATCGGAGCTGGGGCGGTGTTGTCGCAGAGAAGTTCCGACTGCTCCGTGATGAGACCTTGTGCTTTTTTTCCCCGTAAATTTTCGCCCGCCGAGCGGAATTATGATATTGGGAATCGGGAGCTTTTGGCCATGAAGTGGGCTTTTGAGGAGTGGCGTCACTGGCTTGAGGGGGCCAGACATCAGGTGGTGGTATTGACTGACCACAAAAATTTAATTTACCTTGAGTCTGCCAGGCGCCTGAATCCTAGACAGGCGCGCTGGTCGTTGTTTTTCTCTCGGTTTAATTTTGTGGTGTCTTACCTACCGGGTTCTAAGAATGTTAAGGCGGATGCCCTTTCTAGGAGTTTTGAGCCTGACTCCCCTGGTAATTCTGAGCCCACAGGTATCCTTAAAGATGGAGTGATATTGTCTGCCATTTCTCCAGACCTGCGGCGGGCCTTGCAGGAGTTTCAGGCGGATAGACCTGATCGTTGCCCACCTGGTAGACTGTTTGTTCCTGATGATTGGACCAGTAGAGTCATCTCTGAGGTTCATTCTTCTGCGTTGGCAGGTCATCCTGGAATCTTTGGTACCAGGGATTTGGTGGCAAGGTCCTTCTGGTGGCCTTCCCTGTCACGAGATGTGCGAGGCTTTGTGCAGTCTTGTGACGTTTGTGCTCGGGCCAAGCCTTGTTGTTCTCGGGCTAGTGGATTGTTGTTACCCTTGCCTATCCCGAAGAGGCCTTGGACGCACATCTCGATGGATTTTATTTCGGATCTGCCTGTTTCTCATAAGATGTCTGTCATCTGGGTGGTGTGTGACCGTTTCTCTAAGATGGTCCATCTGGTTCCCTTGCCTAAGTTGCCTTCTTCTTCCGAGTTGGTTCCTCTGTTTTTTCAAAATGTTGTTCGTTTGCATGGTATTCCGGAGAATATCGTTTCTGACAGAGGGACCCAATTCGTGTCTAGATTTTGGCGGGCATTCTGTGCTAGGATGGGCATAGATTTGTCTTTTTCGTCTGCTTTCCATCCTCAGACTAATGGCCAGACCGAGCGGACTAATCAGACCTTGGAGACATATTTGAGGTGTTTTGTGTCTGCGGATCAGGATGATTGGGTTGCTTTTTTGCCTTTGGCGGAGTTCGCCCTCAATAATCGGGCCAGCTCTGCCACCTTGGTGTCCCCGTTTTTCTGTAATTCGGGGTTTCATCCTCGATTTTCCTCCGGTCAAGTGGAATCTTCGGATTGTCCTGGAGTGGATGCTGTGGTGGAGAGGTTGCATCAGATTTGGGGGCAGGTGGTGGACAATTTGAAGTTGTCCCAGGAGAAGACTCAGCTTTTTGCCAACCGCCGTCGTCGTGTTGGTCCTCGGCTTTGTGTTGGGGACTTGGTGTGGTTGTCTTCTCGTTTTGTCCCTATGAGGGTTTCTTCTCCTAAGTTTAAGCCTCGGTTCATCGGCCCGTACAAGATATTGGAGATTCTTAACCCTGTGTCCTTCCGTTTGGACCTCCCTGCATCCTTTTCGATTCATAATGTTTTTCATCGGTCATTGTTGCGCAGGTATGAGGTACCGGCTGTGCCTTCCGTTGAGCCTCCTGCTCCGGTGTTGGTTGAGGGTGAGTTGGAGTACGTTGTGGAAAAGATCTTGGACTCTCGTGTTTCCAGACGGAAACTCCAGTATCTGGTCAAATGGAAGGGATACGGTCAGGAGGATAATTCTTGGGTCACTGCCTCTGATGTTCATGCCTCCGATCTTGTCCGTGCCTTTCATAGGGCTCATCCTGATCGCCCTGGTGGTTCTGGTGAGGGTTCGGTGCCCCCTCCTTGAGGGGGGGGGTACTGTTGTGAAATTGGATTCTGGGCTCCCCCGGTGGCCACTTGTGGAATTGTACTTGTGTGCATCATCCCCTCTGTTCACCTGCTCCTATCAGGATGTGGGAGTCGCTATATAACCTTGCTCCTCTGTCAGTTTCATGCCGGTCAACAATGTAATCAGAAGCCTTTCTGTGCATGTTCCTGCTACTAGACAACTCCCAGCTAAGTTGGACTTGTGTGTTTTTGCATTTTGTTCCTGTTCACAGCTGCTGTTTCGTTACTGTGTCTGGAAAGCTCTTGTGAGCGGAAATTGCCACTCTGGTGTTATGAGTTAATGCTAGAGTCTTAAAGTAATTTCTGGATGGTGTTTTGATAGGGTTTTCTGCTGACCATGAAAGTGCCCTTTCTGTCTTCTTGCTATCTAGTAAGCGGACCTCGATTTTTGCTAAACCTATTTTCATACTACGTTTGTCATTTCATCTAAAATCACCGCCAATATATGTGGGGGCCTCTGTCTGCCTTTTGGGAAAATTTCTCTAGAGGTGAGCCAGGACTGTCTTTTCCTCTGCTAGGATTAGGTAGTTCTCCGGCTGGCGCTGGGCATCTAGGGATAAAAAAACGTAGGCATGCTACCCGGCCACTTCTAGTTGTGCGGCAGGTTTAGTTCATGGTCAGTATAGTTTCCATCTTCCAAGAGCTAGTTCTCATATATGCTGGGCTATGTTCTCTCGCCATTGAGAATCTTGACAGGGGAGCCATGCACGCAGGGGAGAAGGATGGAGGAGCCATGCACGCAGGGGAGAAGGATGGGGGAGCCATGCACGCAGGGGAGAAGGATGGGGGAGTCATGCACGCAGGGGAGAAGGATGGGGGAGTCATGCACGCAGGGGAGAAGGATGGGGGAGCCATGCACGCAGGGGAGAAGGATGGGGGAGCCATGCACGCAGGGGAGAAGGATGGGGGAGCCATGCACGCAGGGGAGAAGGATGGGGGGAGCCATGCACGCAGGGGAGAAGGATGGGGGAGCCATGCACGCAGGGGAGAAGGATGGGGGAGCCATGCACACAGGGGAGAAGGATGGGGGAGTCATGCACACAGGGGAGAAGGATGGGGGAGCCATGCACTCAGGGTGGGAGGATAGGGGAGCCATGCACGCAGGGGAGAAGGATGGGGGAGCCATGCATGCAGGGGAGGAGGATGGGGGAGCCATGTACGCAGGGTGGGAGGATAGGGGAGCCATGCACGCAGGGGAGAAGGATGGGGGAGCCATGCATGCAGGGGAGGAGGATGGGGGAGCCAAGTACGTAGGGTGGGAGGATAGGGGAGCCATGCACGCAGGGGAGAAGGATGGGGGAGCCATGCACGCAGGGTGGGAGGATTGGGGAGCCATGCACGCAGGGGAGAAGAATGGGGAAACCATGCATGCAGGGTGGGAGGATAGGGGAGCCATGCACGCAGGGGAGAAGGATGGTGGAGCCATGCACACAGGGTGGGAGGATAGGGTAGCCATGCACGCAGGGAAGAAGGATGGGGGAGCCATGCACGCAGGGTGAGAGGATAGAGGAGCCATGCACATAGGGTGAGAGGATAGAGGAGCCATGCACATAGGGTGGGAGGATAGGGGAGCCATGCACGCAGGGAAGGATGGGGGAACCATGCACACTGGGGAGGAGGATGGGGGAGCCATGCACGCAGGGTGGGAGGATAGGGGAGCCATGCAGGCAGGGAAGAAGGATGGGGGAGCCATGCACGCAGGGGAGGAGGATGGGGGAGCCATGCACGCAGGGTGGAAAGATGGGGGAGCCATGCACACAGGGTGGGAAGATGGGGGAGCCATGCACGCAGGGTGGGAGGATGGAGTATAAATATGGAGTATAAATACTGGGCCATATAGGGGGGGACACAGTGTAAGAGGACAGTGTGAAGAGGGGGCCGGTATAGAAAGGAGAGGTCAGTGTGAAGAGCATGTACCATAAGAGGGACAGTGTGGGGGTCATATTTTGTGCAGACAATATAGTGAGGGGCAATTTTTTATTCAGGAGCATTATAATGACACTTGTATCTTTAAGAGCGTCATGTGGAGATTTTCTGCAAAAGAGCGGAGAAGATGGAAGTCTGCAGAGACGAGCTGTGGATGAGAAAACTCATCATGGGATCTGGACAAGATGAAGAAAAGGAGAATGACTCCAGAGACGACGTCATCTATAAGGTACCTGGATGTAAATGTTATTTGTGATACTAACTCTCATGTTTTTATTTATGTTAGGAGCATTAAAGGGGATGTCCAGGTTTGTGATGAGTCTGCAGTCATTCTTTGTGACTGCAGACTTCTGAATTCTCACAGTGCGCACTGCACGCTGTCAGAACTCTCTCATGCTGACGATTTACATTAATGCGGTCACATGCTGACTAGACATGTGTGGCCTCCGCCAATGAAAATGAACTAAGCGAGGCCGGGCACGTCTAGTCGGAATGTGGTCAGAAGTATACAAATCACATGCTTGTGCTGACATGACCCTCCACCGGCAAGGGAGAATCCTAAAAGTGTGCAGTGCATGAGTTGTGAGAATTCAGAAGCTGTGATGTCAGGATTCAGCTCTGCAGGTTCCAGTAGTCGTCACATGGACACTTCACTCATATGTGACTTTCACACTTATGGTCCTGTGACACCGAGCTTCTCTTCCCGCTTCTCTCAGTTTTTCACTGAACATTGACAGCATTAGGGAGAGGAGCTCGTGGGCACATGACTGAGTGTGCAAATCGCATATGTCCTTGGTGGAGGGGGGGCACCAAAATGAATTCTTGCCCCTGGTGCCAGAAACCCTAGATACACCTCTGGTGCCCCCCTACACTACTGTACCCTGTGGCACCTACACTACTGTACCCTGTGCCCCATGTGCTGCTCTGCCCCCTACACTACTGTACCCTGTGCCCCATGTTCTGCTGTGCCCTCTGCAATACTGTATCCTGTGCCCCATGTGCTGCTGTGCCCCCTACACTACTGTACACTGTGCTCCTATAGTACTGTGCTCCATGTGCTGCTGTATCCTCTCCCCCATGCACCTCTGTGCCTTCTGCTTCATGCACTACTGTGTCCCATGTAGTGTGGTGCCCTGTGCCTCCTACACTGCTGTGCCCCGTGTGTTGTGGTGCCCTGTGCCTCCTGCACTGCTGTGCCCCGTGTGTTGTGGCGCTTCCCTGTGCCTCCTGCACTGCAGTGCCCTATATATTGTGGTGCCCTGTGCCTCCTACACTGCTGTGCCCCGTGTATTGGGATGCCCAGTACCACCTGCACTGTTGTGCCCCCTGTTTGTGGTGCCCTGTGCCTCCTGCACTGCTGTGCCCCGTGTGTTGTGGTGCTTCCCTGTGCCTCCTGCACTGCAGTGCCACATGTATTGTGGTGCCCTGTGCCTCCTGCACTGCTGTGCCACATGTATTGTGGTGCCCTGTGCCTCCTGCACTGCTGTGCCCCGTGTATTGTGATGCCCAGTACCACCTGCACTGTTGTGCCCCCTGTTTGTGGTGCCCTGTGCCTCCTGCACTGCTGTGCCCCATGTGTTGTGGTGCCCTGTGCCACCTGCACTGCTGTGCCCCGTGTGTTGCGGTGCCCTGTGCCACCTCCACTGCTGTGCCCCATGTGTTGTGGTGCCCAGTGCCTCCTGCACTGCTGTGGCCAGTGTATTGTGGCTGGAGGGTCGAATGTTACTTGTCCCTGCCCCAATGGTCAAGCAACCCATTGCTCCCAGGTCCCAGGCCCTCTAAACTCCACATACTTGCTGAGTGTAACCTGGCAGCAGTGCCGTATTTGTCACTTGAGGGCACCAGGATGCGGGGGATGGGGGTGCACCAGAGTAAGGTTTTTTTTTTTCTTTTTATGCGGATGTGGAAAAGCTGACGGATCTGCCGCGAATAGCAAAAATCACTGATGTGAAAGTAGCCTAAGTCACTGCCAATAGTGTCATACTCACCAATGGGGGAGGCAACACGAAAAGTGCCTAGGGCAGCATAAACTCTAAATACGGCCCTGCAAAGCGGCGTGATAAAACCCAGTTGTATAAGACACGCTGAGTTGCGGTGAAATGAAGTAGGTCTGACATGTTGCCAAAGAAACCACCAATACACCAACACAAGCACAGCAACAAAATGGCCAGATTGGAGGCTGCCACCTGTTGTAGAGGCAATAAATAGGGTTGCTATTTAAATTAATTTCAGGCCTCAAAACCGTTAAATGTCCATTTTACAAGGTTGCAAGAAAAAAACGCTATACGGATGCCATACGGAGGAATACATGCCCAAAATACGCAGCCACACCTTGCCTACGGATGACATATGGATCACTGTTCAGGGAACATTTTGGCGTATTTGGTCCGTAAAAAATGGACCGCATTTTATACATTAGGTCTGACCCCAGCCTAAGGCTGTTACGTACAGTACAGTATTTGGAATAGTTTATTTTATATTCTAGGGCTAATAAAAAAAAAACAAAACAGAATTTTAATTAAAAAAGAAAACTGGATTGTGTCGCCTTTTTTTGAGCTCAGTAACTTATTTCCTGTTGATGGAGCCACCTGAGAACATGTTTATTCTGTGCGGTGAGATAATGTTTTTATTGAAATTATATTGATGGTTTTCTTAACATTTCTCGGGTGAGGTAGCAAACAATGGCAATGCTGGGATTTCAATTTTTATCAAACCAAATACGATTTTTACGATTTTTTTTTAACATCTTTCAAATTTTAACTTTATTGTTTAGTCTCCCTGAGAGACTTTAACTTGCGATTGCTTGTTCTATAGATTGGAATACTAGGTATTGCACCGTATAGGAAAATGATGGTCTCCTATATAGGCCGGGATTCACAGGAGTACCAAGATCCAGTGCAGTAACTAGAGTCTGATGGACCTCGGTGCAAAATTTGGACCTGGGCCACCACCTGCATGTTCATCAGTTGCATTGGCTCTTGTAGTGTTCCAGATCCTTTGAAGACACATGTTTTCCCCTCTTATTTAACCATGTCCCCCATCCTGCAATAATGTCCCCTTCTGGCCCTTTTCTGAAATAATGTGCCTCATTCTTTGCCCCTTTCCTGTAATAATTTTCTCCATCCTGGGTCACTTCCTAGTATAATGTCCTCCATCCTGGATCCCTTCCTAGTATAATGTCCTCCATCCTGTGCCCCTTCCTAGTATAATGTCCTCCATCCTGGGCCCCTTCCTAGTATAATGTCCCCTATCCTGGGCCCCTTACTAGTATAATGTTCTCCATCGTGGGCTCCTTCCAGTAATATATGTCCCTCATCATGGTATCATGCCCCCCATCCTGTGCCATCTTCAGTAATATAGGTTCCCCATCCTGGGCCCCTTCCAATAATAATGTCCGCCCCCCATCCTGGTATAATGTCCCCCACCCTGGGCTCCTTCCAGTAATAATGTCTACTCTCCCCCATCCTGGTATAATGTTCCCCATCCTGTGCTCCTTCCAGTAATAATGTCTACTCTCCCCCATCCTTGTATAATGTTCCCCATCTTGGGCTCTTTCCAGTAATAATGTCTGCACTCCCTCATCCTTGTATAATATTCCCCATCCTGGGCCCCTTCCAATAATAATGTCCAACCCCCATCCTGGTATAATGTTCCCCATCCTGGGCCCCTTCCAGTAATAATGTCTGCTCTCCCCCATCCTGGGCTCTTTCCAGTAATATATGCCCCCCATCATAGTATAGAAACAAGGAAAAAAATATATCCAGTGCCGATGGACGTAATTGAGACCATGATTAAAGCTAAATCATAGCCAAAAACGCATTACTTTTTCTGTGGGTCCCTTGTGGTTTGCCAGTAACCTTTGCTGTTTTGAAAAATGTACTAATACATTTTAAATCTAATATCTTCGATATCATCGCTGGAGAATTTTTTTCCTTGTTTCTGAATCCTGGAGTTGGGCAGCTACATGCGGTTAATTTTTTCTCAATAAGGTGCATCTGATATAGGGGAGCTGCCTGGTATAATGTCCCACATTCTGCGCCCACTCCAGTAATGTATGTTCCCTATCCTAATACAATGTCCCACATCCTGTTCCTCCTCCAGTAATATGTGTTCTAGACCCTGGTATAATATCCCACATCCCGTGCTCCTACAGTAATATATGTTCCCCATCCTAGTATAATGTCCCACATCCTGTGCTCACTATGTGAATATATGTGCCCCATCCTGGTATAATGTCCCACATCATGTGCCCCCTACAGTAATATATGTTCCCCATCCTGGTATAATGTCCCATATCCTGTGCCCCCTACAGTAATATATGTTCCCCATCCTGGTATAATGCCCCACATCCTGTGCTCACTATGTGAATATATGTTCCCCATCCTGGTATAATGTCCCACATCCTGTGCTCCTTACAATAATATATGTTCCCCATCCTGGTATAATGTCCCATATCCTGTGCCCCCTACAGTAATATATGTTCCCCATCCTAGTATAATGCCCCACATCCTGTGCTCACTATGTGAATATATGTTCCCCATCCTGGTATAATGTCCCACATCCTGTGCCCCCTACAGTAATATATGTTCCCCATCCTGGTATAATGTCCCATATCCTGTGCCCCCTACAGTAATATATGTTCCCCATCCTGGTATAATGCCCCACATCCTGTGCTCACTATGTGAATATATATTCCCCATCCTGGTGTAATGTCCCACATCCTGTGCTCCTTACAGTAATATATGTTCCCCATCCTGGTATAATGTCCAATATCCTGTGCCCCTACAGTAATATATGTTCCCATCCTGGTATAATGCCCCACATCCTATGCCCCCTACAGTAAGATATGTTCCCCATCCTGGTATAATGTTCCATATCCTGTGCCCCCTACAGTAATATATGTTCCTCATCCTGGTATAATGCCCCACATCCTGGCACCCTACAGTAATATATGTTCTCCATCCTGGTATAATGTCCCACATCCTGTGCCCCCTACGGTAATATATGTTCCCCATCCTGGTATAATGTCCCACATCCTGTTCCCCCTCCAGTAATATATGTTCCCCATCCTGGTATAATGTCCCACATCCTGTGCCCCTTACAGTAATATATGTTCCCCATCCTGGTATAATGTCCCACATCCTGTGCTCTGTACAGTAATATATGTTCTCCTTCCTAGTATAATGTCCTACATCCTGTGCCCCTTCCAGTAATATATGTTCCCCATCCTATAATGTCCCACATCCTGTGCCCCCCTACAGTAATATATATTCCCCATCCTGGTTTAATGTCCCACATTCTGTGCCCCCCACAGTAATATACACTCACCGGCCACTTTATTAGGTACACCTGTCCAACTTCTTGTTAACACTTAATTTCTAATCAGCCAATCACATGGCGGCAACTCAGTGCATTTAGGCATGTAGACATGGTCAAGACAATCTCCTGCAGTTCAAACCGAGCATCAGTATGGGGAAGAAAGGTGATTTGAGTGCCTTTGAACGTGGCATGGTTGTTGGTGCCAGAGGGGCTGGTCTGAGTATTTCAGAAACTGCTGATCTACTGGGATTTTCACGCACAACCATCTCTAGGGTTTACAGAGAATGGTCCGAAAAAGAAAAAAAATCCAGTGAGCGGCAGTTCTATGGGCGGAAATGCCTTGTTGATGCCAGAGGTCAGAGGAAAATGGGCAGACTGGTTCGAGCTGATAGAAAGGCAACAGTGACTCAAATCGCCACCCGTTACAACCAAGGTAGGCCTAAGAGCATCTCTCAACGCACAATGCGTCGAACTTTGAGGCAGATGGGCTACAGCAACAGAAGACCACACCGGGTACCACTCCTTTCAGCTAAGAACAGGAAACTGAGGCTACAATTTGTACAAGCTCATCGAAATTGGACAGTAGAAGATTGGAAAAACGTTGCTTGGTCTGATGAGTCTCGATTTCTGCTGCGACATTCGGATGGTAGGGTCAGAATTTGGCGTAAACAACATGAAAGCATGGATCCATCCTGCCTTGTATGGAGCATCTTTGGGATGTGCAGCCGACAAATCTGCGGCAACTGTGTGATGCCATCATGTCAATATGGACCAAAATCTCTGAGGAATGCTTCCAGCACCTTGTTGAATCTATGCCACGAAGAATTGAGGCAGTTCTGAAGGCAAAAGGGGGTCCAACCCGTTACTAGCATGGTGTACCTAATAAAGTGGCCGGTGAGTGTATGTTCCCCATCATAGTATAATGTCCCACATCCTGTGCCCCCCTACAGTAATATATGTTCCCCATCCTGGTATAATGTCTCATATCCTGTGCCCCCTACAGTAATATATATGGTCCCCATCCTGCTATAATGTTCCACATCCCGTTCCCCTTCAGTAAGATATGTTCCCCATTCTAGTATAATGTCCAACATCCTGTGCCCCTTACAGTAATATATGTTCCCCATCCTAGTATAATGTCCCACATCCTGTGCCCCCTACAGTAATATATGTTCCCCATCATAGTATAATGTCCCACATCCTGTGGCCCCTACAGTAATATGTTCTCCATCCTGGTATAATGTCCCACATCCTGTGCCCCCTTACAGTAATATATGTTCTCCATCCTGGTATAATGTCCCACATGCTGTACCCCCTACAGTAATATGTTCCCCATCCTGGTATAATGTCCCACATCCTGTGCCACCCTACAGTAATATATGTTCCCCATCCTGGTATAATGTCCCACATGCTGTACCCCCTACAGTAATATGTTCCCCATCCCGGTATAATGTCCCACATGATTAATATATGTCCTCTAGCCTGGGCCCCTTCCAGTAATAATGTCCTTGTTCTGCATCTCTTCTCCAACAAATAGATAAAAAAAAGTAAGATTCCTCCGCTCCCACATCGTGCTGCGTCTTCTATAGCTGGTGCAAAAGCTGACTTCCATGTGCAAGTGATGGGCAGGACATGATGCCACTGCTATGCACAGCTTGTGACTTGCATGCCTACGATTGATTGGTCATCAGCATGTATTGCAGTGTAGGGACCCCGTGGTCTGTGACCCTCAATACATTTCAGTTGAATTTATGATGCACATCCAGCTGAAATAGCTACTGGCGTCGGCATCCCCCACACCCACCACCTGCATGGGCCTGCTCACACTCACTATGATCATGCTATGAGGGTCGTTGGGCATCTGCATTGGCACATCAATGGAATCAGGACTTAAGTTCCTTTGATCCTGAGATCACTAGGAGTTTCAGATCATATCACAATCTATATCACATCTATACTTAAAAAAAATGAAATCTTGCAATTCTCACACGCTACTGGGGCTTTATTAGACAGTAAACTTCCTGTTCTTTCAGGAAGTGCACACATACATTAGCAGCCATAAACTGACTCCGCCCCTATCTTGTCTATTTAAGCATCTAAGGAGTGTGTAAAGGAAGGAGGAAATCTGTGACATCACCTACTGTGATTGGTAAATCCCATGTTTGAGCTGTGTAGAGAGGTGTTATCAGTCATTGTGGAGAAGGAGGAGGTGAGCTGTGACATCTATTGTGAATGGTGTATCCCATGTTATCTGCTGTGTTCAGAGGTGTTGTCAGCCATTGTATTGGTGGTGGAGGAGGTGAGCTGTGATATCACTTATTGTGAATGGTGGATCCTGTGTTATCTACTGTATATAGAGGTGTTATCAGTCATTGTACAGGAGGAGGTGAGCTGTGACAACACCTATTGTGAATGGGGGATCCCGTGTTATCTACTGTATATAGAGTTGTTATCAGCCATTGTACAGGAGGAGGAGGTGAGCTGTGACATGACCTATTGTGAATGGTGGATCCTGTGTTATCTACTGTATATAGAGGTGTTATCAGTCATTGTACATGAGGAGGCGGTGAGCTGTGACATCACCTATAGTGAATGGTGGATCCTGTGGTAGCTACTGTATATAGAGGTGTTATCAGTCATTGTACTGGAGGAGGAGGTGAGCTGTGACATCACCTATTATGAATAGTGGTTGCTGTGCTATCTACTGTATATAGAGGTGATATCAGTCATTGTACAGGAGGAGGTGAGCTGTGACAACACCTATTGTGAATGGTGGATCCTGTGTTATCTACTGTATATAGAGGTGTTATCAGCCATTGTACAGGAGGAGGAGGTGAGCTGTGACATCACCTATTGTGAATGGTGGATCCTGTGTTATCTACTGTATATAGAGGTGTTATCAGTCATTTTACAGGAGGAGGTGAGCTGTGAAAACACCTATTGTGAATGGTGGATCCTGTGTTATCTACTGTATATAGGTGTTATCAGCCATTGTACAGGAGGAGGAGGTGAGCTGTGACATCACCTATTGTGAATGGTGGATCCTGTGTTATCTACTGTATATAGAGGTGTTATCAGTCATTGTACAGGAGGAGGTGAGCTGTGAAAACACCTATTGTGAATGGTGGATCCTGTGTTATCTACTGTATATAGGTGTTATCAGCCATTGTACAGGAGGAGGAGGTGAGCTGTGACATCACCTATTGTGAATGGTGGATCCTTTGTTATCTACTGTATGTAGAGGTGTTATCAGTCATTGTACAGGAGGAGGGGGAGGAGGTGAGCTGTGACATCACCTATTGTGAATGGTGGATTTTGTGTTATCTACTGTATATAGAGGTGTTGTCAGCCATTGTACAAGAGGAGGAGGTGAGCTGTGACATGACCTATTGTGAATGGTGGATCCTGTGTTATCTACTGTATATAGAGGTGTTATCAGTCATTGTACATGAGGAGGCGGTGAGCTGTGACATCACCTATAGTGAATGGTGGATCCTGTGTTATCTACTGTATATAGAGGTGTTATCACTATCAGTCATTGTACAGGAGGAGGAGGTGAGCTGTGACATCACCTATTGTGAATAGTGGTCGCTGTGTTATCTACTGTATATAGAGGCGTTATCAGTCATTGTACATGAGGAGGTGAACTATGACATCACCTATTGTGAATAGTAAATCCTGTGTTATCTACCGTATATAGAGGTGTTATCAGTCATTGTACAGGAGAAGGGGGTGAGCTGTGACATCACCTTTTGTGAATGGTGGATCCTGCTATCTACTGTATATAGAGGTGTTATCAGTCATTGTACAGGGGGAGGAGGTGAGCTGTGACATCACCTATTGTGAATGGTGGATCCTGTGTTACCTGTGTTATCTACTGTATATAGAGGTGTTATCAGTCATTGTACAGGGGGAGGAGGTGAGCTGTGACATCACCTATTGTGAATGGTGGATCCCATTTTATCTGCTGCGTTCAGGGGTGTTACCCATCTCTGATGAGTATGAGACTGCTGAAAACTATTCTGCAAAGAACAGGGAATTGAAGTCTACAATAACTCCACATTTGACAGTTAATTTTTTTAAAATAGATTTTTTATTACAAGTCGTGATATAAAAAAATACATTTAACACAAAAACCTTATTTAAAAAATAGCTCATTTTCTGATGACACATTCCCTTTAAGGCTACGTGCACACGTTGCGGTTTTTGCTGCGGATCCGCAGCGGATTTGACGCTGCGGATCCGCAGCAGTTTTCCATGCGGTGTACAGTACAATGTTACCCTATGGAAAACAAAAACCGCAGTGCACATGCTGCGGAAAATTCCGCGCGGATTCCCTGCGGAAAAAAAGAAGGAGCATGTCACTTCTCTCTGCGGATTCCGCAGCGGTTTTCAACCTGCACCAATAGGAAAGTGCAGTTGAAAACCCGCAGAGGAATCCGCAGAAGAAACCGCAGGAAAATCCCCAGTGAAAACCCCAGTGAAAAATAGTGGTTTTGCACTGCGGATTTTCCAAATCCGCTGCGGAAAAATCCGCAGCAGAATCCGCAACGTGTGCACATACCCTAAAGGTGAAGCTTCACATGACTAGTCCAGGCCTGAGGATGTTACTTTTACCTGTGTAGAGAGCAGCTGTGTAAGGGCTGTCCCACACGTCCAGATAATTCCGGTACCGGAATAAATCGGTACCGGAGTTATCCGTGTCCGTGTGCCTGGGAACACACGTAGGCCATACGTGCGGCACACGTGTGCCGCCCGTATGGCGAGCGGGTACCACACGGAGCGTGTGGTACCCACGCGTCTGGTACCCTGCATCGTGCTGAAGCCGCGATTCATATGTTCCCTGCAGCAGCGTTTGCTGCAGAGAAAATATGAATAATAGTGTTTAAAATAAAGATTTATGTGTCCGCCGCCCTCCCACCCCCTGTGCGCCCCCCCCCCCCCCCCGCTGTTCAGAAAATACTCACCCGCTCCCTCGTTGGCTGTCGCTCCTTCCTGGTCTGGCCCCATCTTCTCCTGTATGCGGTCACGTGGGGCCGATCATTTACAGTCATGAATATGTGGCTCCACCTCCCATAGGGGCGGAGCCGACTATTCATGATTGTAAATGAGCGGCCCCACGTGACCGCATACAGGAGAAGGCGCGGGGCAGAGAGGAAGGAGTGACAGCCAACGTGGGAGTGGGTGAGCATTTTCTGAACAGCGGGGGGGGGCGCACAGGGGGTGGGGGGGCGGCGACACATAGATCTTTATTTTAAACACTATTATTCATATTTTCTCTGCAGCAAACGCTGCTGCAGGGAACATATGAATGGCGGCTTCAGCACCATGTGGGGGGGACAGCGCTTACTGTAGCGCTGTCTCCTGCACGCACACGGACCCCAGACGGAGAACGTCCGTCCCATTGACTTAATGGGTCCGTGTAATACTGCGCTCCCACGAACACTGACATGTCTCCGTGTTTGGCACACGGAGACACGGTCCGCAAAAAATCAATTACATCTGCACAGATGCATTGATTTTTATGGGTCTACGTGTGTCAGTGTCTCCGGTACGTGAGGAAACTGTCACCTCACGTACTGGAGCCACTGACGTGTGAAACCGGCCTAATGAACCTGCTACCTCTGCTGGCCTGGATTTTGTATCTCACCATAGGGAACCATGTTTTACAGCCAGTTCCTATGGATGAATCATGATTTAGGGCTGAATTAATGACATTTACTGCTAATGAATGTTTAGTATGTAATGGCTGAGTCAGGCGTACTGAATGCATTTCTATTTGCTATATGAAATATATATTAGGCTAATGAAAGATAAATACTGGAACAGGTGTGTACACAGGAATATCCTGAACTAAACCAGTTTTGGGGAGATGGTTTCCTCATTATCGTTTAGGTTGACACAAAGGATTAGTGTTATTTTTGGCAGCATGGTGTTATTTTAGGGAATGTTATGGGCTCATCTGGCAGCACCAGGACAGCTGAGACAAGTTCGCTATAAACTAGACACAGCTAGGATGTAGATGTGGTAGCACCAGAATAGCAAAGATGAGTTCATGTTGCAGCAGAATTTTTGAGTGAACAGCAGCAGTATAGCAGAGATTAGTTTATTTTGCAGCAGAGATATAGATGTGAGCAGTACTTGAGTAAGGCCAGGGACACACACAACGTATAAAAAAACGGTCTGTTTTTCACGGACGAGAATCGCACAAATGTTTCCAAAACAGTGATCCGTGTGCAGTGCGAGGATGCGATTTCCTCACATCAAATGATCCGTGTGACATCCGTATGCCGAGATTTTCTCGCAGGCTTGCAAAACCGACATCTAATGGATTTATGTGCTCAAATGTTCGTTAAAACATATATACAGTATATATATATATATATATATATGTCATTGAGACACATATATATATATTCTGTATTTATATTTAATTCAGCGCGAGATATGTGAAAAGCTGGTAATTCAATTGCCGGCTTCTCATTTCTCCTTCCCAAACCCGACAGGATATGAGACATGGATTACATACAGTAAACCATCTCATATCCCCTTTTTTTTCCATATTCCACACTACTAATGTTAGTAGTGTGTATGTGCAAAATTTGGCCGCTGTAGCTGCTAAAATAAAGGGTTAAATGGCGGAAAAAATTGGCTCCCATGCAATTTTCTCTGCCAGAGTGGTAAAGCCAGTGACTGAGGGCAGATATTAATAGCCTAGAGAGGGTCCATGGTTATTGGCCCCCCTGGCTACAAACATCTGCCCCCAGCCACCCCAGAAAAGGCATATCTGGAAGATGCGCCTATTCTGGCACTTGGCCACTCTCTTCCCACTCCCGTGTAGCGGTGGGATATGGGGTAATGAAGGGTTAATGTCACCTTGCTATTGTAAGGTGACATTAAGCCAGATTAATAATGGAGAGGCATCAATTATGACACCTATCCATTATTAATCCAATTGTATGAAAGGGTTAAAAAAAACACACATTATTAAAAAGTATTTTAATGAAATAAACACACAGGTTGTTTTAATATTTTATTGCTCTCTCAATCCACCTGAAGACCCTCGCTCTGCAAAATAATAAACCATCAATATACATACCTTCTGTTGATCTGTCACGTCCCACGAAGTAAATCCATCTGAAGGGGGTTAAATCATTTTACAGGCAGGAGCTGTGCTAAAGCACTCGCTCGTGCCTGTAAACCCAGGGTGCTGAAAGGAAAGCTGGGTGATCTGTACTTACATTGAGTTGCGGTGAGGCGCCCTCTGCTGGATGAACTCATATAAACTCAAGCGTGGGAACTTTTCCAAGGCTCCAGTTCATGAGGACATCCAGCAGAGGGTGCCTTACCACGACTCAATGTAAGTACAGATCACCCAGCTTTCCTTTCAGCACCCGGGGTTTACAGGCAGGAGCGAGTGCTTTAGCACAGCTCCTACCTGTAAAATGATTTAACCCCTTCAGATGGATTTACTTCAGATGTTTGTAGCCAGGGGGTCCAATAACCATGGACCCTCTCTAGGCTATTAATATCTGCCCTCAGTCACTGGCTTTACTACTCTGGCGGAGAAAATTGCGCGGGAGCCCACGCCAATTTTTTCCACCATTTAACCCTTTATTTTAGCAGCTACAGCGGCCAAATTTTGCACATACACACTACTAACATTAGTAGTGTGGAATATGCAAAAACAAAAGGGATATGAGATGGTTTACTGTATGTAAACCATGTCTCATATCCTGTCGGGTTTGTGAAGGAGAAATGAGAAGCCGGCAATTGAATTACCGGCTTTTCTCTAACACCGGTGCATATTTCTCGCAATGCACATGCATGGTCCGTGTGTAGTCCGATTTTTTCGCGCACCCATAGACTTGCATTGGTGAGTCTCGGCCGAGATACGCTGACAATCGCAGCATGCTGCGATTTCACTCGGATCCTGAATACGGCGGAGAAAATATCGGATGATGGGAGCTGCACCATAGATTAACATTGGGACGAGCGCAACGCGATTTTTTATCGCATTGCACTCGTCCATATTACGGTCTAGTGTGACCCCGGCCTAACACAGATGATTTCATGTTGCAGCAGAGTTGTTGGTGTGAACAGCACCAGTATAGAAGAGAAGAGTTCCTGCTTTATGTTACAGCAAATCTGTAAGTTTGAACAGCATCAGAGTAGTAGAGGTGAATTAACATGGCATCAGAGTTGTAGGTGGGAACAGCACCAGTATAAGGCTATGTGCATACGCTGCGGATTCCATTGCGGAATTTCCCGCAGCGGATTTGAGAAATCCACAGTGAAAAACCGCTGCGGTTTTTACTGCAGATTTATCGCGGTTTTTAGTGCGGTTTCTGCTGCGGTTTTTCACCTGCAGTTTCCTATTGGAGCAGGTGGAAAACCGCAGCGGATTCCGCACAAAGAATTGACATGCTGCGGAAAATAAACCGCTGCGTTTCCACGCGTTTTTTTCCGCAGCATGTGCACTGCGGATATCATTTCCCATAGCTTTACATGGTACTGTAAATGCATGGGAAACTGCTGCAGATCTGCAGCTGCGGAAATGCTGCGGATCCGCAGCGAAATCCGCAACGTGTGCACATAGCCTTACAGAGATGAGTTCATGTTGCAGCAGACATATAGTTGTGAACAGCACCGATATAGCAGAGATGAGGTCATATTGCAGCAGAGATTTAGATGTGAAGAGCACCAGAGATGAGTTCATTTTGCAGCAGAGACATAGATGTGAACAGCAGCAGTATAGCAGAGATATAGACGTGAACAGCAGCATTATAGCAGACATGAGTTCTTGTTGCAGCAGAGCTATAGATGTGAACAGCAGCAATATAGCAGAGATGAGTTCCTGTTGCAGCAGAGATACTGTATAGATGTGAATAGGACTAGAGGAGCAGAGATGAGTTCCTGTTGCAGCAGAGATATAGGTATGAACAGCAGCAGTATAGCAGGCACCAGTTCATGTTGCATCAGAGATATAGATGTGAACAGCAGGTATGAACTCTTTAGAGGATTATTTGGCACCGATAACTAACCTCTGTATTGTGACTTTCTGATCTTTGAGAATGTGTCCATGCCCCATAGAACAAGTTACACATTGTATGTCTCTTAACTCCATTGCACCTTGGCTAACCCCTTGTCCATTTCTATCTCAGAAAGGATTGTGTTTCTCATGCTGGGCAGCAGATGCAATGCAGTGCAATGGCTACAGTGCAGACAAATAATAATTATAAAAAGAGTAGTGCGTGCAGCTGTAAAGAGTGTCACAGTCTGTTAAAAGGGTACAGTATCATGGGAACTTTAGTCCTTTGTATAAGTAATCGTACGCACAGCAAGTCCTGGTGGCATCAAATCAAAGGTGCAGTGCAGAGCTGTACAGAAATCCCTTCAGGCTAGGGATGAGCGGACCCATGGACGTTCGGGTTCAGCCAAACTGTGCTTTAAACTGGTGCTTTAAAATGGTTGTAAAATGATCATCGTTAGGGATATGGGGGCTGCAAAAGGAAGCTAAATGGGGGTACGAGCAGGACACTCGCCCTGCAAACAAATGTGAATAGGGATATGGCTTAAAATAATAATAATCTTGAACCAGGAGGCAGAGGTCCAGGTGGAAGAGGTGAAAGAGGTAAGGGAGGAGGTATCCAACACGGTTCTTGTGTATTTTTTGTTTTTTTTACAGACTGAGGTCCAAGTGGAGGAGGAAGTTGACATAGTGGTGAAGGCAGAAGAGGAGGTATACAACACCGTTTTTGTGTTTTTAGTTTTGTTTTACTTCCGTTTTTTGTTTTTTTAATTTGGGGAGGCCCCTAAATTAAACAAATGACAAAAAGAGTTGAAGATGCGCTGGGTGCAGCTGGTAGACTACTCTAGTCAGCGAAAGGTATGGACAAGTCCTGTGGGATCCACGCCTGGTTCATTTTAATGAATGTGAGCCTCTCCACGATGAATGTGGACAGGTGGATGCACACTGGAGAAAGACTCTGCAGTTGGCACCTGTGTTTCGTCATCATCAGAGATGTGCTATGGTGGTCTGCTGACCATGTGCACTACCCCTGCTACGTACTCATCCTCCAACAGAACAAATGTTTGGGTATCAGTGAACTCGGTCTATTCCTCTTGTGGGGCAGGACCAGGTGGATGGGCCACAGAACCACAGCCAGCAGAGTCATCAAACAGCAGAAGTAACTGCTGCATGACTTGGGTCTCAGACTGCTTGGCTAATTTGCAAGGGAGTGAGGTGGAAGACAGATTCCCATCAGCCGAAGGTGCAATTTCTGTACTTTCAGAGGGGGACCAGGTGGAAGACAAGGCGAAGGATCTGTAGGCACTCTCAGACATCCAATATAAAACCACCTATACTTGTTCTGGCCTCAACATTCACCCAGCAGGGCTCCAGCCTATGAAAGGACGCATAATGTCCTGTCGCATGAAGACAGATTCCCATGAGCCGAAGGTGCAATTTCTGTGCTTTCAGTGGGGGACGACGTGGAAGACAAAGCGAAGGAACTGGAGGCACTCTCAGGCATCCAACCTAAAATCAACTATACTTGTTCTGGCCTCAACATTCACCCAGCAGGGCTCCAGCCTATGAAAGGACGCATAACGTCCTGTCGCATGAAGACAGATTCCCATGGGCCGAAGGTGCAATTTCTGTGCTTTCAGCGGTGACCATGTGGAAGACAAGGCGACGGAACTGAAGGCACTCTCAGGCATCCAAACTAAAACCACCTATACTTGTTCTGGCCTCAACATTCACCCAGCGGGACTCCAGCCTATGAAAGGACACCTGTGTGCACCAGAGGAAGGTGTTTAATTCTGGCACATAGCAGGTACAGAAGGACCATGTCAACACCTTGCAGCAGCTACATCATCAGCACCAGCAGCTACACCACCACCATCAGCAACACGGTCACATCCCCTATTTGATGCTCTCACATTTTTTCCCCCTAAAAAAAAATTCTCAGAAGAGAAGAAGCTGTATTAGGGCACACTGCACGAGCCTGTATTATGGACACACTGCACATGTCTGTGAGGGCACCAGGTGTCAGAATGGCAGCACAACACGTCATCTGCCCTTTATAGAGGCCATGTCACGTGGTGCGTCGGCCAATCACAGCCATGCCAGTGCTTGGCATGGCTATGATTGGACCGGATGTGCGCACAACCTTATAGCTTGTTGATTGGATTTCAACAACCTTTATTATGCTGGCGCACCCGAATGGTGCCACGGACGTGCAGTATGGAGTCAGTGTTCAGTACCAGATACTAAAGATCTGGTATGAATCCCAAACTTTACCATCTGAGTTTTCTTATCCCTACTTCAGACCTTCTGTGACAACATCCCCATGGTGAGCAGATTTAGGCATTTTTCTGTAAACTCAGAAAGCCCCCTTAGGCTGGGGTCACACTGGCGACTTAAACGGCCTAGTGCAATGCGATAAAAAATCGCATTGCACTCGGAAAAATGTTAAATTATGGGGCAGCTCACAGCAGACGACTTTTTGTCGGCCATTTTCCCTGGTCCGAGACAATCGCAGCATGCTGCGATTGTCACGGACACTCGGCCGACTCTTGGCTCACTCGCACCCATATGAGCCTATGGGTGCGAGTGAGACAACGCACATCACTCGGAAATCATCCAAGTGCTGTGCGTTATAAGCGGACCCCAGCAATGGAGGAGATAGAGAAATTAGTTTCTCCGCCTCCTCCGCAGTTGTGCTCCGATCCGCTCTGTGCGAGACGATCGGAGCACGGACGAATGACACTCTGCTCCCCTCACAGCAGAGCAGGAGCCGAGGGGTCATTAGCATATCGCATCTGGTGCTCTCGCATCGGATGTAATACGCTAGTGTGACTCCAGCCTTATACTTGTTTCCCATTCCCTCTCCATGTCGGTTTGGTATGTGGGAGTATATTGTATATCATCGTGTGGTTGTCCAGGATATACAATGTGCTGTAAGCTATGGAAGAAGCTCTAGACTTGTATCCAGATCCAAAGTCATCAGGGTAAGTTATGACATTCTGGTACATGATGTATAAGTTTGTAAAAATATCCATTAATCCATTACCTAATAATGTATTTTACATGGTGTGAAGAAACCAGAGTATATCTTAACTACCCAGACAGCTATGTTTTTGCAAACCAATAAGAACTGACTTTTCATCTGTATATTGGCTTGTGGATTTAAGTGTTTATGTCTGGTGGGTCAAGAAGACAGACTTGCAAACTGATATACCATTTAACATACTGTGTAAGTCTGTAATAGTGACTTGTACATAGTGTGTGTTTATCTTTGTTTATTGATGTGTGCTGATATGCTAATTGTGCATTGAAATCAGGAACCAGCTTCATGACTTGTAAAGGTACCATCACATTAAAGGTACCGTCACATTTAGCGACGCAGCAGCGATCTAGACAACGATCCCGATCGCTGCAGCGTCGCTGTGTGGTCGCTGGAGAGCTGTCACACAGACAGCTCTCCAGCGACCAACTATGCGAAGTCCCCTGGTAACCAGGGTAAACATCGGGTTACTAAGTGCAGGGCCGTGCTTAGTAACCCGATGTTTACCCTGGTTACCAGCGTAAACGTAAAAAAAAAAAAAACACTACATACTTACATTCCGGTGTCTGTCCCCCCGGCGCTGTGCTTCTCTGCACTGTGTAAGCGTCAGCCGGAAAGCACAGCGGTGACGTCACCGCTGTGCTCTGCTTTCCGGCCGGCCGGCGCTTACACAGTGCAGAGAAGCACAGCGCCGGGGGACAGACACCGGAATGTAAGTATGTAGTGTTTGTTTTTTTTTACGTTTACGCTGGTAACCAGGGTAAACATCGGGTTACTAAGTGTGGCCCTGCGCTTAGTAACCCGATGTTCACCCTGGTTACCAGTGAAGACATCACTGAATCGGCGTCACACACGCCGATTCAGCGATGTCTACGGGAGATCCAGCGACGAAATAAAGTTCTGGCCTTTCTGCTCCGACCAACGATGGCACAGCAGGATCCTGATCGCTGCTGCCTGTCAAACTCAACGATATCGCTAGCCAGGATGCTGCAACGTCACGGATCGCTAGCAATATCGTTCAGTGTGAAGGTACCTTAAGCGACGCTGCAGCGATATAGACAACGATGCCGATCACTGCAGCGTCGCTGTTTCGTCGTTAAGTGGTGGCTGGAGAGCTGTCACACAGCTCTCCAGCGACCAACGATGCCGAAGTCCCCGGGTAACCAGGGTAAACATCGGGTTACTAAGCGCAGGGCCGTGCTTAGTAACCCGATGTTTACCCTGGTTACCAGTGTAAATGTAAAAAAAAAAAAACACTACATACTTACATTTCGGTGCCTGTCGCGTCCCCCAGCGTCCGCTTCCCTGCACTGTGTAAGCGCCGGCCCTAAAGCAGAGCGGTGACGTCACCGCTGTGCTTTGCTTTACGGCCGGCACTGACACATTCAGTGCAGGAAGCTCTAAGCAGCAGTGCGGACGCCGGGGGACGTGACAGACATCAGAAGGTGAGTATGTACTGTTTTTTTTTTTTTACTTTTACAATGGTAACCAGGGTAAATATCGGGTTACTAAGCGCTGCCCTGCGCTTAGTAACCCGATATTTACCCTTGTTACCATTGTAAAACATTGCTGGCATTGTTGCTTTTGCTGTCAAACACAACGATACACGCCGATCTGACGACCAAATAAAGTTCTGGACTTCTAGCTCCGACCAACGATATCACAGCAGGATCCAGATCGCTGCTGCGTGTCAAACACAACGATATCGCTATCCAGGACGCTGCAACGTCACGGATCGCTATCGTTATCGTTGGAAAGTTGGTCAGTGTGAAGGTACCTTAAAGCAGAGAGGGAAAGACTGTGCAAATAGATTGAATGGTCAAGTAGTGCTACTTGATCTTATCACCATTGTTTACCTTATCTTGATGTTGGACTGAAGGACACTGGGTAATTCTAAAAATAGCTTACATGCCTTGGGTATAAAAATACTCACATCACATCATTAGGGCTGAAGTAACACAGAGCTACCAACCAGACTCCCTTCAGGATCTCAGCTGAGGGTACATCAGACACGGCTGCCAGAACACAGGACTGCTCTTGGATATCTCCCTACGCTTGCCATTACCTCCTCTCTGCCTGTATACCACAGATGGAGTAGCGACCCTGGGAGCTCTGACGTAACATCTTGAATTATCCTGGTGAGTCAGCGGAAGGGTGAGGCCCTGTAATATGCACCATCTTGGTGTAATTGCTGAGATTGTTCTGTTTGCTATGGTGTGTTGTGGTTCAATAAAGTATTGCCACACTGTTTTACCTTAACCCTGTGATGTCTGTGTAGTGTATTGCCCACCGGGAGATAGAGCGGGCGTTCAGTGGTATGAGCCCTGGCCCATGCAGTCTTGCTAAAGACAGCCGGGCCAGCGGACGAGAGCACCCATTGACCCCGTTTTTCCACAATTGGTGGCAGCAGTGGGACACAACTCAGCCCGGCGGAACAGGGGGAGCTGCAGGGGACTGGTGTTTGTAGACACCGTCCAGAGCTTCACAACCAGGGAGGCATACAAACAGACCCAGCAGACCATTGATGAGGCATACACAGTAAGTTTTGGACGCCATGGTGTCCAACCCCACCAACTCGGCCTTGGAAAGAGGACCAGAGTGGATGTATAGCCGTAACAAGAAACGACAACTACAGAAGCTGTGCCAGCTTCGACGGATTGAATACCGGACCACGGACACTCTGTCGGATTTGATCAAGAAATTAGTTCTTTGGGATGCCCAGAACGTTGTGGAAGATGACGAAAACTCTGTTGAGATGGACCCAGTGGAATTGCCAGAGCCAGAGCCTCAAGTGGTGAAAGAGCTTGTGTTGTGGAATCAGTTTTGGGAGTTCCAGTATCCCTACAGCCACCATTGGACCCTAACCCCATGGTAATCCCCCAACAAGGAACGCAGCTCCGCTACAGAGATGTGCCAGTGTTTAATGAGTCCAACACCGAAGTCGATGAACATCTGCAAGATTTTGAGACTTTAATGTTGATGCACCAAGTGCCCATAGCTGACTGGGCCAAATACCTGTGGACTAGTTTGACTGGTCGGGCACGGGATGCTGCCCGGTCACTTGGGCCTCAATACTGCCAGGATTATGAAACTATTAAGGACACCCTGCTGGCACTTTTTACCATCACCCCCGAGAGGTATCGCACCAAGTTCCGGACATTGTCTCACCAGGGGGTCTCCTCTGTAGAATTTGGCAGTCAACTCCGGAGACACTGCAACCACTGGCTTGACAGTAGGGCTGCCCACTCTGTTGCTGCCCTTTGGGATGTGATCGTGCTTGAGCAACTTATGGTGAAGATGGCCCCAGAAATTTGAGAGTGGGTAGCCGATCGCAAGCCTGACACTCCAGAGCAAGCAGCTCGATTGGCTGATGAATTTACAGCCAACCGACTTCTCTGGAGACCCGATATGCCCACCAATCCAAGAAGACCCTTCAACCAAAGTTTTGACCGACAACCAGGACCAAGGGTTACCAACAGTACCAGTGAGTTGCCCAACCCACGGCGCTGCTATACATGTGGGCGCCTTGGACACTTTGCCAAAGATTGTTCCCAGGGCCGGGGCCCCATGCCTGGAGCCCGATTGCCAGCTCATCAGGTCAACATCTGCCAACACAAACCAGCAGGGTTGGAGGGATGCTATTCCCAGGATACACCAGCAACAGTGATATATCCTGTCCATACTACACAGTGGCTTGGCCAGCCTACACCAGCCAACCTCCTATGCCACATCCAGCCAGTCAAGGTCGGTGATATCCAGGCCCACGGACTTCAGGACACTGGGTCCTCCATCACACTAGTCAGCCCAGATATTGTCCCACCTGAATACCATTTATCAGGTCGCCAAGTGACCATCTCCCTGGCTGGAGGTCAGCGCTCGAATATCCCTCTAGCCCGTGTGCAGCTGGACTGGGGTACTGACCAGGGAGAGGTTGAAGTGGGACTCATGGACAGCCTCCCCACACCTGTTATTTTGGGGAATGACCTCGGACAAGGACTGTCCAGCCAATTTGTTACTGTCATCACCCGAAGCCAAGCCAAGAAACACCCTGATGTGGATCCTTCTGCCACCCATCCCGAGGATAACCAACACCCCAAGCCCCCATCAACCCCCTCTGAGCCGACGGCGGTAAGTACACTTGACCAGACTGTTGACATTGACTGGGGGAGACAGATCGCAAAGAGTTTAGGGAAACCCAACTCACAGACTCCACCCTAGAATTTGCGTGCAGTTCAGCCGCTCGACCTGGGGAAACAAATCAGGGAGAGGTGTATAGATGGGAAAATGGACTGCTATATAGGGAAAAGCCAGCATAATGCCCAGAGAAGCCCTGGACCTGTGTCCATCAGCTCTTGGTGCCTCAGCAGTATCGGCCCCAATTCCTGCGCTTGGCACATGACGTTTCTGCAGCTGGGCACATGGGGGTGAGAAAGACACGGGCTCGACTACTGCGTAGTTTCTTGTGGCTAAAGGTTGCTCAAGAGGTGCGAAAATACCGAGTGTCTTGTCCAGTTTGTCAACGAATGGGGGGAGCACCCTGTAGTGCCCCGCTCCAATCCATGCCCTTGATAGGTGAACCCTTCCAGAGGGTTGCCATTGATTTAGTGGGTCCTTTAGCTATCTCCAGCCGCAGCGGACAGAGGTTTATTATCACCCTGGTTGACTTTGCCACTCGCTATCCGGAGGCCGTTGCCCTGTCATCCATAGATGCAGAACACGTGGCTCAAGCTCTACTGGACATTTTTAGTCGAGTAGGGTTTCCACAGGCGGTATTGACTGACCAGGGGACCCAGTTCCAAAGCGAGCTGATTCAGACCCTCTGGAAGAAACATGGTGTCCGCCCTATGCGTACCACGCCCTACAACCCTGAAACTAATGGGCTGTGTGAATGTTTCAATGGAACACTCAAGCAGCTCATTAGTCGGTATGTGGAGTCCGAGGGAGGGGACTGGGAGTAAAACCTGCAGCAGCTCCTGTTCAGCTACCGGGAGTTGCCGCAGGATTCTACCGGGTTCTCTCCTTTTGAATTGCTGTATGGCCGAAAAGTACGAGGGCTGTTAGAGCTAGTAAGAGAAAGTTGGGAGGGCACTTTTCCCACAGAAGAGGTTCCCATTCTGGAGTATGTCCAAAAGTTTAGAGAGAAGATGAGGTACCTCATAACCTTAGCTCATGGGAATTTAGAAATAGCTCAGGAAAGGCAACGACGGTGTTACAACCGTACTGCCAGAGTGCGAGAATTTACCTGTGGACAGAAAGTTCTAGTACTAGTTCCAATATGCAAAAACAAGCTGCATGCCATGTGGGCAGGTCCGTTTACCATCACGAGGAAATGGGGGGAGTCTGACTACACGGTAGCTTTGTATCGAGTGGGTGTTCGTGAACGGACCTACCATGTTAACAGGCTAAAAGCTTATGAGGAAAGGGAAGTTACCAATCTAGTAGTTTGTTGTCCCCATTTAGATGACCCAGATCTGGACCAGATCCCGGACTTATTGGTGGAATCCAAAAGAGGAATGGGGGTAGCGGATGTCCCGTTGGGGGAGCTGCTTGGTCCATCACAGAATCAACAATTAACAGAACTGCTTGGAACATATGGCTCCCTGTTCACGAGTCAGCCTGGTCATACCCCCTTGGTCCAGCAACATGTCAACACAGGGGTAGCCACACCACTCAGACAACCGTGACACCTCCAGCGCTGGCAATTATGATGGCCGAAGTGGATGACATGTTGAATATGGGGGTCATAGTTCCTTCCCATAGCCCATGGGCAGCCAGTGTAGTGTTGGTGCCCAAGAAAGACAAGAGTACTCGCTTCTGTGTGGACTCTAGGCGACTCAATGAGGTCGCCGTTGCTGATGCATACCGCATGCCTCGGGTGGATGAACTACTAGACAGATTAGGCGGATCTTGGTTCATATCCACCATCGATTTGAGCAAAGGATACTGGCAGATCCCACTCACAAGGGAGGCTCAAGAGAAGTCTGCATTCATCACCCCTTTTGGCCTTTATGAGTTTACCAGCATGCCCTTTGGGATGAAGAATGCTCCAGCTACCTTCCAAAGGATGGTGGACCAGTTACTAGAGGGATGTCAGGGGTATGCCCAGTGTTGTGAATTCCGTTCTCGGGCTCCCTCCTGTGGTCATGAATGGTACTTTGATGAGTTCTGTCCTTGGACACCCTCTGGTGGCTTTGAGTGGAACTGCTGATCTTTGAGGTTGGCTTTCTCAGCTGCCCTCGTTTATTGCTGCTGCTGGCTTCCCTATTTAACTCTGCCCAGGTCGTTAGTTCATGCCAGCTGTCAATGTCTCAGTACTGGTTCAGATCTCTCTTGGATTTCTCTGATGACCTGTCTACTCCAGCAGAAGCTAAGTCCTTGCTAGTCCATTTGCTGTTCATTGGTTTTTTTGAATATATTTCTCAGTACATGCTATGTTTTTGTCCAGCTTGCTATTATGATATTTCCTTGCTAGCTGGAAGCTCTGGGGGTGCAGAGCTGCACCTCCACACCGTGAGTCGGTGTGGAGGTCTTTTTGCACACTCTGCGTGGTTTTTGGAGTTTTTAATACTGACCGCATAGTTCCCTTTCCTATCCTCTGTCTTTCTAGAGAAGATTCGGCCTCCTTTGCTAAAATCTGTTTCATTCCTGTGTTTGTTACTTCCCTCTTAACTCACAGTCAATATTTGTGGGGGGCTACCTTTACTTTGGGGAATTTCTCTGAGGCAAGGTAGGCTGCTATTTCTATCTTTAGAGGTAGTTAGCTCTTAGGCTGTGAAGAGGCGTCTAGGGAGAGTTAGGTACGCTCCACGGCTATTTCTAGTGTGTGTGATAGGATTAGGGATTGCGGTCAGCAGAGTTACCACTTCCTCAGAGCTTGTCCCAGGTTTTCCATTTTAACCATCAGGTCATTTCGGGTGCTCCTAACCACCAGGTCCATAACAGTACAGCTGGCCCACAAAGTGTTAATGCATCTCAAAAGAGGGAAAAGAGAAGTTCTGAGTCCATTTTTTTTTCTTTGCAGCTTGTTTTGTCTTTCTTTTCCCCTTAACCCCTGGGTGGTTCAGGACTCAGGTGTAGATATGGATATTCAAGGTTTGTCCTCTTGTGTGGATCAACTCGCTGCTAGGGTACAGAGTATTCAAGATTATGTAGTTCAGAATCCGATGTTAGAGCCTAGAATTCCAATTCCTGATTTGTTTTCTGGGGATAGATCTAAATTTTTGAATTTCAAAAATAATTGCAGACTGTTTCTTGCTCTGAAACCCCGCTCCTCTGGTGATCCCATTCAGCAAGTAAAGATTATTATTTCTTTGTTGCGTGGTGACCCGCAAGACTGGGCATTCTCTCTTGAGCCAGGAAATCCTGCATTGCTTAATGTGGATGCATTTTTTCTAGCGCTTGGATTCCTTTATGACGAAAATAATTCTGTGGATCAGGCAGAAAAGATCTTGCTGACTCTATGTCAGGGTCAGGATGAAGCAGAAGTGTATTGCCAGAAGTTTAGAAAGTGGTCTGTGCTTACCCAATGGAATGAGTGTGCCCTGGCAGCAATTTTCAGAAAGGGTCTTTCTGAAGCCCTTAAGGATGTTATGGTGGGGTTCCCCACGCCTGCTGGTCTGAATGAGTCAATGTCTGTGGCCATTCAGATTGATTGGCGTTTGCGCGAGCGCAAAGTTGTGCACCATTTGGCGGTGTCCTCTGAGCGGAGGACTGAGCCTATGCAATGTGATAGGACTTTGACCAGAGCTGAACGGCAAGAACACAGACATCAGAATGGGCTGTGTTTTTACTGTGGTGACTCCTCTCATGCTATCTCTGATTGTCCTAAGCGCACTAAGAGGTTCGCTAGGTCTGTCACCATTTGTACTTTGCAGCCTAAATTTCTCTTATCTGTTACTCTGATTTGCTCATTGTCGTCCTACTCTGTTATGGCATTTGTGGATTCGGGCGCTGCCCTGTACTTGATGGACTTGGAGTTTGCCAGGCGTTGTGGTTTTTCCTTGGAGCCTTTGCAGAGTCCTATTCCCTTAAGGGGGATTGATGCTACGCCATTGGCCAAGAATAAACCTCAGTACTGGACTCAGCTGACCATGTACATGGCTCCCGCACATCAGGAAAATATTCGCTTTTTGGTGTTGCATAATTTGCATGATGTTGTCGTGTTGGGTTTGCCATGGTTACAGGTTCATAATCCAGTACTGGATTGGAAATCAATGTCTGTGTCTAGTTGGGGTTGTCAAGGGATACATGATGATGTTCCTTTGATGTCAATTTCTTCTTCCACTCCTTCTGAAGTCCCTGAGTTTTTGTCGGATTACCAGGATGTATTTGATGAGCCCAAGTCCAGTGCCCTACCTCCTCATAGGGACTGTGATTGCGCTATTAATTTAATTCCTGGTAGTAAGTTCCCTAAGGGCCGACTGTTCAATTTATCTGTGCCAGAACATGCCGCTATGCAGAGTTATGTAAAGGAGTCCTTGGAGAAAGGGCATATTCACCCGTCTTCATCGCCGTTGGGAGCAGGGTTCTTTTTTGTGGCCAAGAAGGATGGCTCTCTGAGACCCTGTATAGATTACCGCCTTCTCAATAAAATCACGGTCAAATTTCAGTACCCTTTGCCTCTGTTGTCTGATTTGTTTGCTCGGATTAAGGGGGCTAGTTGGTTTACCAAGATTGACCTTCGAGGGGCGTATAATCTTGTGCGTATTAAACAGGGCGATGAATGGAAAACAGCATTTAATACGCCCGAGGGCCATTTTGAGTACCTGGTGATGCCATTCGGGCTTTCTAATGCTCCATCTGTGTTTCAGTCCTTTATGCACGACATCTTCCGGAAGTATCTGGATAGGTTCATGATCGTATATTTGGATGATATTTTGGTCTTTTCGGATGATTGGGAGTCTCATGTAAGGCAGGTCAGGATGGTGTTCCAGGTCCTTCGTGCTAATGCGTTGTTTGTGAAGGGCTCTAAATGCCTCTTTGGAGTTCAGAAGGTTTCCTTTTTGGGCTTCATTTCTTCCCCTTCTACTATCGAGATGGATCCTGTTAAAGTTCAGGCCATTTATGATTGGACTCAACCTACATCTGTGAAGAGTCTTCAGAAGTTCCTGGGCTTTGCTAATTTTTACCGTCGCTTCATCGCTAATTTTTCTAGTGTGGTTAAGCCTTTGACTGATTTGACGAAGAAAGGCGCTGATGTGGTGAATTGGTCCCCTGCGGCCGTTGAGGCTTTTCAGGAGCTTAAACGTCGTTTTACTTCAGCCCCTGTGTTGCGTCAGCCAGATGTTTTGCTCCCTTTTCAGGTCGAGGTTGATGCTTCTGAGATTGGGGCAGGGGCTGTTTTGTCTCAGAGAAGTTCTGATGGCTCCTTGATGAAGCCGTGTGCTTTCTTTTCTAGAAAGTTTTCGCCTGCTGAGCGTAATTATGATGTCGGCAATCGGGAGTTGTTGGCTGTGAAGTGGGCATTCGAGGAGTGGCGACATTGGCTTGAGGGAGCCAAACATCGCCTGGTGGTCCTGACTGATCACAAGAATCTGACTTACCTCGAGTCCGCCAAGCGGTTGAACCCTAGACAGGCTCGATGGTCACTGTTTTTCTCCCGTTTCGATTTTGTGGTCTCATACCTTCCGGGATCTAAGAATGTGAAGGCTGATGCCCTTTCTAGGAGTTTTTTGCCTGATTCTCCGGGAGTCCCTGAGCCGGCTGGTATTCTTAAAGAGGGGGTGATTCTGTCTGCCATCTCCCCTGATTTGCGGCGGGTGCTGCAGGAGTTTCAGGCTGATAGACCTGACCGCTGTCCAGTGGAGAAACTGTTTGTCCCTGATAGATGGACTAGTAGGGTTATTTCTGAGGTTCATTGTTCAGTGTTGGCTGGTCATCCTGGGATTTTTGGTACCAGAGATTTGGCTGCTAGGTCCTTTTGGTGGCCTTCCTTGTCACGGGATGTGCGTTCTTTTGTGCAGTCCTGTGGGACTTGTGCTCGGGCCAAACCTTGCTGTTCTCGTGCCAGTGGGTTGCTTTTGCCTTTGCCTGTCCCGAAGAGGCCCTGGACGCATATTTCCATGGATTTTATTTCTGATCTTCCGTCTCTCAAAGGATGTCTGTCATCTGGGTGGTTTGTGATCGGTTTTCTAAGATGGTACATTTGGTACCCTTGCCTAAATTGCCTTCCTCCTCTGATTTGGTTCCATTATTTTTTCAGCATGTGGTTCGTTTGCATGGCATTCCAGAGAACATTGTGTCGGACAGAGGTTCCCAGTTTGTTTCTAGGTTTTGGCGGTCCTTTTGTGCTAAGATGGGCATTGATTTGTCTTTTTCTTCAGCGTTCCATCCTCAGACAAATGGCCAAACCGAACGAACCAATCAGACCTTGGAGACCTATCTGAGATGCTTTGTTTCTGCTGATCAGGATGATTGGGAGACCTTCTTGCCATTGGCCGAGTTCGCCCTTAATAATCGGGCTAGTTCTGCTACTTTGTTTTCGCCTTTTTTTTGTAATTCTGGTTTTCATCCTCGTTTTTCTTCAGGGCAGGTTGAGCTTTCTGACTGTCCTGGTGTGGATTCTGTGGTGGACAGGTTGCAGCAAATTTGGACTCACGTGGTGGACAATTTGACGTTGTCTCAGGAGAAGGCGCAACGTTTTGCTAACCGCCGTCGGTGTTGGTCCCCGACTTCGTGTTGGGGATTTGGTTTGGTTGTCTTCTCGTTATGTTCCTATGAAGGTTTCTTCTCCTAAGTTCAAGCCTCGTTTCATTGGTCCTTATAAGATTTCTGAAATTATCAATCCTGTGTCGTTTCGTTTGGCCCTTCCAGCTTCTTTTGCCATCCATAATGTGTTCCATAGGTCGTTTTTGCAGAGATATGTGGCGCCTATGGTTCCTTCCGTTGATCCTCCTGCTCCGGTGTTGGTTGAGGGGGAGTTGGAGTATGTGTTGGAGAAGATTTTAGATTCTCGTATTTGGAGACGGAAGCTTCAGTACCTGGTTAAATGGAAGGGCTATGGTCAGGAGGATAATTCCTGGGTTGTTGCCTCCGATGTCCATGCTGCCAATTTGGTTCGTGCCTTTCATTTGGCTCGTCCTGATCGGCCTGGGGGCTCTGGTGAGGGTTCGGTGACCCCTCCTCAAGGGGGGGGTACTGTTGTGAATTCCGTTCTCGGGCTCCCTCCTGTGGTCATGAATGGTACTTTGGTGAGTTCTGTCCTTGGACACCCTCTGGTGGCTTTGAGTGGAACTGCTGATCTTTGAGGTTGGCTTTCTCAGCTGCCCTCGTTTATTGCTGCTGCTGGCTTCCCTATTTAACTCTGCCCAGGTCGTTAGTTCATGCCAGCTGTCAATGTCTCAGTACTGGTTCAGATCTCTCTTGGATTTCTCTGATGACCTGTCTACTCCAGCAGAAGCTAAGTCCTTGCTAGTCCATTTGCTGTTCATTGGTTTTTTTTTAATATATTTCTCAGTACATGCTATGTTTTTGTCCAGCTTGCTATTATGATATTTCCTTGCTAGCTGGAAGCTCTGGGGGTGCAGAGCTGCACCTCCACACCGTGAGTCGGTGTGGAGGTCTTTTTGCACACTCTGCGTGGTTTTTGTAGTTTTTAATACTGACCGCATAGTTCCCTTTCCTATCCTCTGTCTTTCTAGAGAAGATTTGGCCTCCTTTGCTAAAATCTGTTTCATTCCTGTGTTTGTTACTTCCCTCTTAACTCACAGTCAATATTTGTGGGGGGCTACCTTTACTTTGGGGAATTTCTCTGAGGCAAGGTAGGCTGCTATTTCTATCTTTAGAGGTAGTTAGCTGTTATGATCCTGGTGGTTAGAACACATGAACTGACCTGATAAGTAAACCCAAAAATACGGACAAGCTCTGGGAATGTGGGAACTTTACTGACCGCAATTCTGATCCTATCAAACCACACTATAGGCAGCCGTGGAGCGTTCCTAACTCGGCCTAGACGCCTCGTTCACAGCCTGAGAAACTAGCTACCCCTAGAGAGAAACAAAGCCTCACTTGCCTCAGAGAAATTTTCCCCAAAGTGTAAGCAGCCCCCCACAAATAATAACGGTGAGTTTAAGGGGAAAACACAAACATAGAAATGAAAATAGGTTCTAGCAAATGAGGCCCGCTAATAACTAAAAAGTCAGAAGATAGCAAGGAATCTGTGCGGTCAGTATAAAATACTACAAAACTATCCACGCAGAGAATACAAAAAGACCCCCCACACCGACTCACGATGTGAGGGGCGCAACTCCGCACCCCAGAGCTTCCAGCTAGCAATCAAATAGCATATAAGCAAGCTGGACTGAACTCATAACATACTGAGAAACATTTTCAAATAGAAATTAGCAAAAAAGGACTAGCATGAACTTAGCTTCTCACGAGAAGACAGGTCACAAGGGAAGTCCCAGAGAGATCTGAACCAGTACTGAATACAACGACAGCAGGCAACAAGTAAAGGTCCAGATGGAGTTAAATAGGCAGCAGGCCTAGCAGGAAACGAGGCAGCTGGAGTCCAGCTACAGACCAGCCGTAACACTAAAAGCCACCAGAGGGAGCCCATGAACAGAACTCACAAAGTACCACTCATGACCACAGGAGGGAGCCCGAGAACGGAATTCACAACAGTTAGCTCTTAGGCTGTGAAGAGACGTCTAGGGAGAGTTAGGTACGCTCCACGGCTATTTCTAGTGTGTGTGATAGGATTAGGGATTGCGGTCAGTAGAGTTACCACTTTCTCAGAGCTTGTCCCAGGTTTTCCATTTTAACCATCAGGTCATTTCGGGTGCTCCTAACCACCAGGTCCATAACAGCCCAGGCCTACCTGGATGACATCGCTATCTTCAGCGATACCTGGGAAGAGTATCTTCAACATGTGTCACTGGATCGCCCCCAGGCGCAGGGCAGTGGGGTACTCGGTACCGGGTCCCTACTGTCTCGATTCTGGGGATGTCACGGTGGCCCGACCCGGTCCATGGCCCTGCTAAGGGGCGCCCAATTAAAGGTGTAGTTTGATTTTCAAGTGTTCGTGGCGCCACCTGTGGTATTTGGTCAGGATGACCGACGCTGCTGAGGGGTCCGCTGGGATGATGTTATGGCAGCTAGATGGTATACCTTCCCACAGGTGAAGTATGTCCCCAGGGCTTCCCAGTAAGGTAGATGATGATGGTGTAGGTCGCAATATATAATAAGGACACAAGGTTGCAGTCTCTTTACCTTTTACTGTAGACTTCAGCATCCACAATCCAGAGCACTGCTAACAGGGCTGGCTGAATCCGGCCGGTCCGAAGGCACATCCAGAGTTCCCGTTGCAGGTGGAAATCAGTAGCCTTCCTACTTGCGCCTGTGTGTTGTAGTACCTCCCTGCTGAGCACCATGGGATAGTCCTCACAACTGTCGTGTATGTTTCTGATATTCTCTTTCTACGTCCCCCAGATGATATGGATAGGATGCCCCGTATGAAGGGGTAGGCCTGCAGCTATTTTATAGGGACCCTAGAGACGCCCCTCTCCCACAATTTGCCTCCGTTGTCTTCATTAGGTTAAAGGTTGGGCAGCCAACTTGGAATTAACTGTCCTGCCGTAGTTTGAAGTAATGCGTAGAGCCTATTACTCCCTCGGTGTTCCGGCCACCGGCCACGCGCCTCAGAAGGATGTTGCCGATCTTAAGGCAGAAGTCCTCCCGGTGTTATCTCCTTGTGCTTTGATCTCGTTTCTCACTTCTCCACAATATACTCCGCTTCTAGTCCTTTCTTAGGATGCTGCCGCAATGAGGTGCAGGCGCAGCTCCCTAACTTTCTATCTCTCGCTCAGTCTCTGCCAGGATCCCACCCCTGACAGGGACCTCTGTCTGCAGCTCAGATGCTCCTCCTTCTCTCCCTGTCTGCCTGACAGGTCTTTCCTGGGTCTCACCCAGTCGCGTTCTCCTCTAACTTCCTATCCAACCCCCAGTTTTACCCGAGTGTGAGGAGTGGCCTAATACATAGAACCCTTTGCTCCCCCTGGTGGTTGGAGTGTGAAGTGTAGTGTGTGACTGTGATACCTGGTCAGGTGAACTCCTTTAGTGCCATCAGACGTACTGTCACTCCCCCTGGTGGAAGAGCGACAATACTGCAATGACCAGGACTCTGGGGCGCTGCACTCTCCCCCCCCCCGTTAAATCCAGTACTCCCGAACTAGGAAAAGAAGAACAACAATACATGTTAGCAAAAGACATACAAAATTTTTGGAATGCTGTAAACAATTAAATATAACAGTGCTTCCCTTTATGGGAGGTGAGGACACTTGAACGTTGCAAACAAAAACATATTTACATTGTGCTTAAGATTTTAAATAACACTTATTAAATAACTAGCTATAAATAACTATTATTACCCAGCCGGGCTTACTATCTATGAAGTGCAAACACAAAACAGTACTTTTCCTTTAAGGGCGTATACCCACTAAAGGCATGCTATAAAACTCACAAGTGCAAATTAACATTTTCTTTATTTTTCTCTTGTACTTTCACATATGCAGGACTATCTGTCTACCCCTCCGGGCCTACTGCATCTTTCTTCAGCTTTTCTCTCATAATATTCTAGTAATTACTCTAACTTCAGTTTTATTCAAAGAACATTATCAACATTTCTATTCCTTATCACTATCTTTCTAACTACATACTACTACTATGTAAGAACATTATTACCTATCTATCTATTTAAGGCAACATTATCATGTTTTAAGCTAAGTGCAACAATTGAACATCCCCTTTAAGGGGAAACCAAGTCTCTTTTGAGGTAGTGCAAACCATCAATTTTCAAGTCTGTTTAAAGCAAGAACTTTTGCGCTGTAATCAGGAACAGTCTCTTCAAAAAGCTCTTCTTTTTGTAAAACCAGTAGAGAGCACCTTTAAGAAGGTGCAAACTATATACAGCAAGTTTGTGAATCATTCACCGTCCATGATTCTGCAGTTCTTTGGTATAAAACAACTTGTGCAAACTTGAAACAATAGGGATCCCGGGTCAACAAAGGGATCCCTTTAAGAATTAACCCTAGACGGGTTTAGCAGCAAAACAGAAAAACAAATAGTTAACTACATACATACTCGTGGTTCCGAGGTTTATTCCTGTTCTGGCGGCCGTAGCTCCGCAGGTAGCAATGGGCGAGGCCACCCGCCCAGAAACCTGAGGCTACCAGGTGCCGTACAAGGAGCTCCCTCACTCCAGACAGGGGTCTGGGTACACCCAGTTTTCTGTCCCGAGATGGCTGGGGCACTAGCCATCATTGAGATCAACTCTTTGGCCGCGACAGTGGTAGTCGTGGCGACGGTACAGGTCGTGGTTCTGATGATGGTACACGTCGGAGTAACAACAGTAGTCTTTGTAGTAGCAGTAGCCTGGCCACGAGGTGGCACCACTGCCACGGGAGACAATTTTACCGGCGCTTTGGTTGGTGGTCCTACAAGGTCTTGCTTTTTGTGCACGTTCAGGGCAAACCAGCCCCTTTCCCCAAAGTGCCTGGTATAGGTGACTATGTCCCCTGGGTAAAGATCTCGATCTGGGTGGCCTTCTCTGAGGTGGGACTCCACATCTCTCCGATTTACGAAGACCTCGGCATACAGGCCTGGCTCTTTAATGAAGCCCCAACCTCCACGGAGTCTAAAGGCTATGACGGTGCCTTGCCTACGCGGGGCCTGGTGGATGGTGCGGTCCTTTCAGGCTTGGGCCTTGACCGCTAGGTCCCGCTGGTGATGAGCCTCGCGTTGGGCCTGGTATTTCTCATCCGCCTCCTTCCACTGTTGGTCAAGCTGGGCCTGGTATTCTTCCCAGCTTAGGGCTTCCACCACCTCCCCTTCATGCGACTTCGCCCCGGGGAACCCCATGAAATCTGACTCAGGGTTCACCCAGCGGTACACCGTCCGCTCTGCGTAGACTTCACCCGGCAAGGTGGTTGGTGAAATCGGGGTCTTTAGGAACTGCTCCATACCCGTGGCCTGGTCCCAGGGTTCAAGGCGCTGGAGTCTATGGGTCCCAGGGGAAGGTGGTGCTGCGACGGGGCCTATCAGCAGGTCCTCTGCTAGCGGGGCAGGGTCGGCGGGCTTACCGGCCGGCGCGGCGTCCTCCTTAGCGGCTGGCTCTACTGGCGGCGGCATCGGTGGAAATATCGTCAGCAGCTCTGGTAGCGGTAGAGGGACCGATGTCGGGGGTTCCTCCGCTGGCGCCACCTGGTATGGGTCCTTGGCCCTCACCCGTAGTTGCAGGAGCTGATCGATCAATTCTTCCATCTCAATCTGCAGGAGATTGGTGCCGACCGTGGAGATTTGGCTGCTGTGCTCCTCCGGGTAGCTGGGGGAGTTCTCCGCTTCAACCCCACACTCTGGTTCTGAGCGGCTGGCCATGGCGTCCTCCACATGGCTCGCTTCCTGGTCTTTTTCCCGCTCTCTTCTTCATGGGCGGTTTCGTTTTCTTTGTCTCCGCCCTCCATTGAGGATCAGGAGGTGGATCTCGGCTGCTGACGGACACGTCCTCAAGGTACAGAAATATTTCGACTGGGCGGCCATTGTTCTTCGCACTTCTCAGTTTGTTCACGCCCACAACTCCACGCCCTTCTTCTTCTCCTGCGCTCCTCGTGGCGCTATAATGGCGGCGGTTTTGGCGGGAATTTTTGGCGGCAAGTGACAACACACAGTTTTTGCAATAAATCACAGTTCAAGCACAATTCTGGCACAGTTCTTAGGCACACATGACCTGATTCTTCAGGCTTAAGTAGATCCTGTTCGTGACGCCAAAGTTGGATCGCCCCCAGGTGCAGGGCAGTGGGGTACTCGGTGCCGGGTCCCTTCTGTCTCGGTTCTGGGGATGTCATGGTGGCCCGACCCGGTCCGTGGCCCTGCTAAGGGGCACCCAATTAAAGGTGTAGTTTGATTGTCAAGTGTTCGAGACGCCACCTGTGGTATTTGGTCAGGATGACCGACGCTGCTGAGGGGTCCGCTGGGATGATGTTATGGCAGCTAGATGGTATACCGTCCCACGGGTGAAGTATGTCCCCAGGGCTTCCCAGTAAGGTAGACGATGATGGTGTAGGTCGCAGTAAATAATGAGGACACAAGGTTGCAGTCTCTTTACCTTTTACTGTAGACTTCAGCGTCCACAATCCAGAGCACTGCTAACAGGGCTGGCTGAATCCGGCCGGTCCGAAGGCACATCCAGAGTTCCCTTTGCAGGTGGAAATCAGTAGCCTTCCTACTTGCGCCTGTGTGTTGTAGTACCTCCCTGCTGAGCACCACGTGATAGTCCTCACAACTGTCGTGTATGTTTCTGATATTCTCTTTCTACGTCCCCCAGATGATATGGATAGGATGACCCGTATGACGGGGTAGGCCTGCAGCTATTTTATAGGGACCCTAGAGACGCCCTTCTCCCACAATTTGCCTCCGTTATCTTCATTAGGTTAAAGGTTGGGCAGCCAACTTGGAATTAACTGTCCTGCCGTAGTTTGAAGTAATGCGTAGAGCCTATTACTCCCTCGGTGTTCCGGCCACCGGCTACGCGCATCAGCAGGATGTTGCCGATCTTAAGGCAGAAGTCCTCCCGGTGTTATCTCCTTGTGCTTTGATTTCGTTTCTCACTTCTCCACAATATACTCCGCTTCTTGTGCTTTCTTAGGATGCTGGCGCAATGAGGTGCAGGCGCAGCTCCGTAAAGTTCTATCTCTCGCTCAGTCTCTGCCAGGATCCCACCTCTGACAGGGACCTCTGTCTGCAGCTCAGATGCTCCTCCTTCTCTCCCTGTCTGCCTGACAGGTCTTTCCTGGGTCTCACCCAGTCGCGTTCTCCTCTAACTTCCTATCCAACCCCCAGTTTTACCCGAGTGTGAAGAGTGGCCTAATACATAGAACCCTTTGCTCCCCCTGGTGGTTGGAGTGTGAAGTGTAGTGTGTGACTGTGATACCTGGTCAGGTGAACTCCTTTAGTGCCATCAGACGTACCATCACTCCCCCTGGTGGAAGAGCGACAATACTGCAACGACCAGGACTCTGGGGCGCTGCACTACAGGTGCTGCAGAGGGTAGCAAAAGCCCATCTTACCATCTGACCTGACAAGTGCCAAATGGGGATGGCCAAGGTACTATATCTTGGACATCAGGTAGGAAGTGGGTGCATTCGTCCCAAACCTGCAAAAGTAGAAGCCATTATCCAGTGGCCTCGCCCAGCCAACCAAAAACAGGTACGCGCCTTTCTAGGGACCGCAAACTATTATCGAAAGTTTATCCCCAATTACAGTACAGTAGCAAAGCCTCTCACAGACCTTACCACCAAACGATATGCCCGCAATCTTATCTGGACCCCAGAGTGCGAGCCCGGATTCCTCCAGTTGAAAACCCAGCTAGCCCAAAGCCCAGTCCTGACTGCTCCTGATTTCCTCTGTCGGTTCATTGTCCAAACAGACGCATCGGACACCGGATTGGGAGCCGTACTAAGTCAAGTGGGGGACAATGGTCAGGAACACCCGGTAGCTTACGTTTCCCAGAAACTGTTGGACCGGGAGAAAGCATACACCACAGTAGAAAAAGAGTGCTTGGCCATAATTTGGGCCTTAAAGAAATTGCAGCCCTACCTCTATGGCAAGGAATTCACGGTCATGACTGACCATAATCCTTTAAGTTGGCTAAATCGGACTGCTGAGGACAATGGACTATTGCTCAGATGGAGTCTAGCCTTTCAGTCCTATAATTTTTCTTTCTCCCATACATGGTTAGGTAAGAAAAACAAAGTCATGAAACTTAGTACATAGCTGTAAAACTATGGAGGATGTGTAACAGGTAAAGTCATAATGGTGCATGAAATTACAAAATGGAGAATCACTGCACGCCTTCCATCCTCCGATCACTGAATGTCTTCAGAAGGAGGTCTGGGCAGAGGCTCTGTATTAGGGAGGACTGTATGGGACCACTATGGTAGGCTCTGTATTAGGGAGGACTGTATTGGACCACTATGGTAGGCTCTGTATTAGGGAGGACTGCATGGGACCACTATGGTAGGCTCTGTATTAGGGAGAACTGTATGGGACCACTATGCTAGGCTCTGTATTAGGGAGGACTGCATGGGACCACTATGGTAGGCTCTGTATTAGGGAGGACTGCATGGGACCACTATGGTAGGTTCTGTATTAGGGAGGACTGCATGGGACCACTATGGTAGGCTCTGTATTAGGGAGGACTGCATGGGACCACTATGGTAGGCTCTGTATTAGGGAGGACTGCATGGGACCACTATGGTAGGCTCTGTATTAGGGAGGACTGCATGGGACCACTATGGTAGGCTCTGTATTAGGGAGGACTGCATGGGACCACTATGGTAGGTTCTGTATTAGGGAGGACTGCATGGGACCACTATGGTAGGCTCTGTATTAAGGAGGACTGCATGGGACCACTATGGTAGGCTCTGTATTAGGGAGGACTGCATGGGACCACTATGGTAGGCGCTGTATTAGGGAGGACTGTATGGGACCACTATGGTTATAGCTGTATAAGTGAGGACTGTATAGGACCACTATGGTTCGTGCTGTATTAGGGAGCATTGTTTGAGAAAACTATGGTATATTTATTGTCTTTATATTGTACATCCAGAGCCACCTAGTGCATATATTTGCACTGTTGAGAGCAGAGTGTACTGGGATATATTGAGACCTACACGGAAGTCTTTAATGGAAAAGTGCTTGGTGCCTTTATGTGTTGTCAGTGACTGATAACAGATGGCCCCGGTCTGTGCAGCAGTAATAACATAATGTGCTGCCATTCGTCTCCCATCAGTTATTGGCAGCAGTACAGAGGACACTCGATGCTGCAGGACACACGGCTCTGTTTTTCCACTCATTTTCAATGCAGAGCTGTGGGCGCCAGGCTGGCACCAGGATCGAGTGTATCTACAGGTGGGCCGCGTGTAGGGGGTGGACAGGTGGGCCATGTAGCTTTATCTTCACCGGTTCACTCCCCCGCGTTCACGTTCCTGGGGGTTCTTGGCAGTGGGGCTTAATATCCTGAATTTTCTGGTGTAACTGTACAATTCTCCCTAATACAGCGCCAACCTTAGTGGTCCCATCTTGTCCTCTCTAACACAGCGCCAGCCATAGTGGTCCCATCATGTCCTCTCTAATACAGCACCAACCATAGTGGTCCCATATATTCCTCCTTAATACAGCACCAACCATAGTGGTCCTATATATTCCTCCCTAATACAACACCAACCATAGTGGTCCCATATATTCCTCCCTAATACAGCACCAACCATAGTGGTCCCATCATGTCCTCTCTAACACAACGCCAACCAGGGCCGCCATCAGCGTATTACTGCCCTGACTGGCATATGGGGCCCGGTGGGCAGAGGGGGCCCGCATCGGGCCCTGTCTCTTCTGCTCACCGGGCCCGCAAGGCAATTATTAAAGCAGGTAGCCAATCGGAGGCTGGCAGCTGAAGTCAGCGCGCATCGCCGGCATATGTTGTCATTGTCATTCGCCGGCGAGTGCGCGCTGAAACGTAGGGAGGGATCTTCGCCGCAGGAGCGCGGCCAGGTAAGAAGAAAGGTTTTTTTTATTTTTTTATTATTTTTATTGAAAGCGGCAAACCGCAATGTTTCAGGATGGAGACACAAGGACGGGAGCAGGATTGGAGACACGGGAGCAGAATTCAGACACAGGGGCAGAGTGCAGACACAGGGGCAGAGTGCAGACACAGGGGCAGAATTGGAGACACAAGGGGCAGAATGCAGAGACTGGGGCAGAATGCAGACACTGGGGCAGAATGCAGACACGGGGGCAGAATGGAGACACTGGGCAGAATGGAGACAGATCGGGCAGGAATATGTGGCAGAATGGAGACGGGGCAGGATCATGGGACAGATGGGGCAGGATGGAGACAGATGGTGTAGGATGGATACGATGGAGACAGATGGGGCAGGATCATGGGACAGATGGGGCAGGATCATGGGACAGGATGGGGAGATCATATGGGGCAGGATGGGACATCACATGGGGGCAGGATAGGAGAACATATGGCTGGAGCCAGGAATGAGACACACACGGGGGCCAGGATGGGGAATATTGTTACCATAGGGGCTAATTAAGGGATATTTTTACTGCAGTAAAGTATTTATTTTATTTTTTGAGGATACTGTTTTAAATGGGGGTGAGGCGGTCCTGTTACTGTGCAGACCAACACTGTTGCTTTTTTTCTTCATCTGTTGTAGTTTAGAAATTTGGGAAAAAAATAAGTAATGTGTTCTGCAAGCGCTGCTCTAGATAACTGTCGTTTCCTGCAGAAACGAGCCCTGGCTGCATGAGGTGACGGCGGTCTGTGCTGGATGAAGATTAAAAGGAAAGATGAAGGACTTCACCTAGAGACGTCACTGGTGAGTCACTGTGTTACCTGTACACTAACACTATACACTGTTTACTATATACAGTGGTCCTGTGTACAATGTCACCAGTGATCACTGTATTACCTGTACATTATACACTATATAAAGAGCACCAGTTTATAATGTCACCGGTGATCACTGTATTACCTGTACACAGACACTGCATACTAAGTACAGATCTTCTGTGAATACTGGCACTTATGGTGATATTATTATTGTGGTTTTTTTTATTACTGATCAGTATTGTAGTATTCAGTCACTATGTGGTGGTAATATGTTGTCCGCCCATGGTGTGGACGTATTTGTTCATTATATGTGCTATTATTTGGTCACTATGTGGTGGTAATATGTGATCTGGTCATGGAGCGGTGGTATTTGTCCCCTGTATGTGGTATTATTGGTGATCATATGGTGGTAATATGTGGTCTGGTCATGGTGCGGAGGTATTTGTCCCCTGTATGTGGTATTGGTCATTTTAAAAATTGAAAAATAAATAAAAATATACCTAAATTGTATTGGATACTTTAACAAATGTTTAATAGGTTGGAGTAGGGTAGGGCCCCACCTTGTCGTGGTGGCGGTTTTAAAAATCTTTTGACTGTGGAGAGTTCAAGGGGTGGAGGCGGGGCTGGGGTGGAGCCTGGGCGGGGTCTCAAGGGGGCCCCGAAAATTTTGCCAGTATGGGGCCCTGAAATTCCTAGTGGCAGCCCTGACACCAACCATAGTGGTCCCATCATGTCCTCTCTAATACAGCGCTAACCATAGTGGTCCCATATAGTCCTCGCTAATACAGAGCCCCGTCGGTACAGGTCCATCGCTATGCGTCGGGCCGACGTACCGACGCACGTTGTGAAATTTATGCACGACGTAGGCAGCGGATGCAGTTTTTCAACGCATCCGCTGCCCAGTCTAAAGTCCGGGGATGAGGGGGCGGTAGAAACTGGCAGACGCGACGGACCAAAAAACGTTCACTTGAACGTTTTTTCGTGCTGACGGTCCACCAAAATACGACGGATCCGTTGCACGACGGACGTGACGTGTGGCCATCCATCGCGATCCTTCGCTAATACAAGTCTATGGGGAAAAAAAGCATCCTGCGGGCACATATGCAGGATCCGTTTTTTCCCCCAAAACGACGGATTGCAAAAACACAAGTGTGAAAGTAGCCTAACACAACACCAACCATAGTGGTCCCATCATGTCCTCTCTAATACAGCGCTAATCATAGTGGTCCCATATATTCCTCCCTAATACAGCACCAACCATAGTGGTCCCATCATGTCCTCTCTAATACAGCGCTAATCATAGTGGTCCCATACAGTCCTCCCAAATACAGCGCCAACCATAGTGGTCCCATACAGTCCTCCCTACTACAGCACCAACCATAGTGGTCCTATATAGTCCTACCTAATACAGTTCCAACCATAGTGGTCCTATATAGTCCTACCTAATACAGCTCCAACCATAGTGGTCCCATATAGTCCTACCTAATACAGCACCAACCATAGTGGTCCCATATATTCCTCCCTAATACAGCAACAACCATAGTGGTCCCATACAGTCCTCTCTAATACAGCACCAACCATGGTGGTCCTGTACAGTCCTCCCTGAGTGCAGCACCAACCATAGTGGTCCCATACAGTCCTCCCTAATACAGCACCAACCCTAGTGGTCCTATATATTCCTCCCTAATACAGCACCAACCATAGTGGTCCCATACAGTCCTCCATAATACAGCACCAATCCTAGTGGTCCCATACATTTCCTCTCTAATACAGCACTAACCATAGTGGTCCCATACAGTCCTCCCTAATACAGCACCAACCATAGTGGTCCCATACAGTACTACTATGTGTAATATGCCCGCCACATTGCCAGCTACTAGTGATGAGTGAATATACTCGTTACTCGAGATTTCTCGAGCACGCTCGGGTGTCCTCCGAGTATTTTTTAGTGCTCGGAGTTTTAGCTTTCATCACTGCAGCTGAATGATTTACATCTGTTAGCCAGCTTGATTACATGTGGGGATTCCCTAGCAACCAGGCAACCCCCACATGTACTTATGCTGGCTAACAGATGTAAATCATTCAGCTGCGGCGATGAAAACTAAATCTCCGAGCACTAAAAAATACTCGGAGGACACCCGAGCATGCTCGAGAAATCTCGAGTAACAAGTATACTCGCTTATCACTACCACCTACCCTTACCTCATTATTCATGGACTGCTCCCCAGACCCTGCGATCCATACTGTGCTAGTAACACTTCCTGTACCGATCTGCCACAATACCCCTGCAGGGCAGAGGTCCATAATGCCCACTAGTACCCACTGGTCACTTACACCTCAAGGACCCTCAGATTTCAGGTAATACAAGGACTTCACCATTGACGGGCTATCCTCATGCCTGATCGTTGGGGGTCTGATGTCCTGTACCCATCCCAATGAGCACCACGAGGGCCCTGGCGCCTCTGCACAGCCGCTCCTCCACATTACCCCCAGTATATCGACTTCTGTCTAAATTCTATGTTTTTAACTTCTTTGTTCTTTTCTTAAAATAGATCTGAAAAGAGGAAAGTCCACATTTCTGAGGGCTCAGCTAGCCAGTTGTGGTGAACTTCCCCCACCTACAGGTACAGAGCCGGTGAGTAGACATGTATAGTTCTCAGACCACTCGTGATCCTGAAATACCACAAGCGAGGCGGAACCGCCAAGTGACACAGAGGGTGGGAGTCTGCCGCTGCAACCGAATACCACAAATACCAGTGACATGTATAGGACTTATAGTGGATGCTCAGTTCGGGTGGTTACAGCGGCACCTGGAAAGTCCAGAGGGTGGGACCTAAATGTTCTGATTTAGGGCCTAAAATTTTGTTAGGTTTGTGAACAGCCATCATACAGTAAGACCAGGAAGACTTGATCATGAAGTGTTATGAAAGGGCCCACATACCCACACGCACACTTATAAGGGTACTCCCCTCTTCATAGATGGATATTTTTGGAGAGTACATGTAAAAACATGCACTTTTGCAACTTACTATTTCTTAAAATTTTCAGCTGTTCTTGAGATAACACTTTTCTTTTGTTTACAGATGGTTGCCTAAGAAACCGACCACCACTGCTGTCTAGCTTGTAAACACTGCGCGGTATCTGGCTGAGATTAGGAGGTAACAAGTCGCTATGTCGAACCTGTCCTGCTTTAAAACAGTGCTTCCAGGCTCAACAGGCACTGCACATTCTGCCGTCTAGCAGCGGTGGTCGGTCTCCAAGACAACAAACTGTAAACAAAAGAAAATGGTCAATATCTCAAGAACAGCTGAAAATGTTAATAAGCAGTAAATAGCAAATTCTGGATGTGACAGTATCCATTCATGAAGATGGGAATAGCCCCTCTAAGCTGGACATAGCGAGGGCTGCCCCTGGGTTTATGTCATCCTCATTTCTGGCCCAGTACATATAAGGGATAGGCAGAGATGAAGGCTTTTGTGGCCTGTTAGGCTACTTTCACACTAGCGTCGGGCTCGGCCCGTCGCAGTGCGTCGGGCCGAGGTCACTGACGCTAGCGTTGTCTCCGCCGCACAACGGGGGCAGCGGATGCATTTTTCCAGCGCATCCGCTGCCCCATTGTGAGGTGCGGGGAAGTGCGGGGAGGTGGGGGCGGAGTTCCGGCCGCGCATGCGCGGTCGGAAAAGGCGGACCGTCGGGAGCAAAAAACGTTACATGTAACGTTTTTTGCTCCCGGAGGACCGCCACAACACGACGGTTGCGACGTGTGGCAATCCGTCGCAATGCGTCGCGTAATGTTAGCCAATGGAGAAAAAACGCATCCTGCAAGCACTTTTGCAGGATGCGTTTTTTTCTGCAAAACGACGCATTGTGACGGATTGCAGTTAACGCTAGTGTGAAAGTAGCCTTAGTCAGAAAGAGCTGCTCGAGGAGAAGAATGAACAAATTCGCAGAAGAGACTGGAACCCAAAGGAGCCAGAGGAAAATCAGGCAGGAGCAGCAGTCGGACAGGTGAATGCCTGATTTTTTATGCTCTCATTTGCATCAAAAAAATGAATATCCTGTTCAAATTTGAGCAAACTGCCAAATACTACACACATGTAGAGGCCCGGCGGATGGACGATGTGACAAACCAAGCTCTGCTGATTCTAATACCTCACTGGGTAACATCAGCGTGACTTCCATCACGTGCACATACACACATGTAGAGGCCCGGCGGATGGACAATGTGACAAACCAAGCTCTGCTGATACTAATACCTCACTGGGTAACATCAGCGTGACTTCCATCATGTGCATACACATATGTAAAGGCCCGGCGGATGGACAATGTGACAAACCCAGCCCTGCTACTTCTAGACTCTCACTAGGTAACCCAATGGGACTTCCATCATGTGCACATACACACATGTAGAGGCCCGGCAGATGGACAATGTGAGAAACCAAGCTCTGCTGATTCTAATACCTCACTGGATAACACAACAGGACTTCCATCATGTGCACATACACACATGTAGAGGCCCGGCAGATGGACAATGTGACAAACCAAGCTCTGCTGATTCTAGTACCTCACTGGGTAACACAACGGGACTTCCATCATGTGCACATGTAGAGGCCCGGCAGATGGACAATGTGACAAACCAAGCTCTGCTGCTTCTAGTACCTCACTGGGTAACACAAAGGGACTTCCATCATGTGCACACACACATGTAGAGGCCTGGCGGATGGACGATGTGACAAACCAAGCTCTGCTACTTCTAATACCTTACTGGGTAACATCAGCGTGACTTCCATCACATGCACATACACACATGTAGAGGTTTGGCAGATGGACAATGTGACAAACCAAGCTCTGCTGATTCTAATACCTCACTGGGTAACATCAGCGTGACTTCCATCACGTGCACGTACACACATGTAAAGGCGCGGCAGATGGACAATGTGACAAACCAAGCTCTGCTGCTTCTAGTACCTCACTGGGTAACACAAAGGGACTTCCATCATGTGCACACACACATGTAGAGGCCTGGCGGATGGACGATGTGACAAACCAAGCTCTGCTGATTCTAATACCTCACTGGGTAACATCAGTGTGACTTCCATCATGTGCACATACACACATGTAAAGGCCCGGCGGATGGACGATGTGACAAACCAAGCTCTGCTACTTCTAATACCTCACTGGGTAACATCAGTGTGACTTCCATCACGTGCACATACACACATGTAAAGGCCCAGCGGATAAACAATGTGACACATGGCAGCGTGGATGTGGCGTCACTTCTTGGTGGATCAGTTTATAATGTGTTAAGCTGTTTTGGCCAAAAAGTGATAATAAAAATGTACCAGAAAACCGCTGTACGTTTAAGGAGGAAAGTGCGACCTCGTCTCGGGGTTCATTGTGAATCCTGAATATATTCGAGGTGTTAGGCCATGTACACACTGAGAGCTCAGGTTCTTTTAGAGCAAACTGAGCAAAAAATCTTAAGACTCCTCAAAAACAGAGTTTCCCCTCAGTTTCTGTTGCAAGCCCTCAGTACCTGGCTCGGGGTGCCCACAGCTTGACGAGCGACCCCTTCTCCCAGCAGGCTGTGTCATAACCTCGTCAAGAGCAAAACGCTCAGAAACCTCATCTGACAATAGAAAGGATTGGAAGAGTTTCCCAAGAGATGTTCCACCTGTCCGTCATACGCCATGTCCATCATACGCCACATCCCTCACACACTGCGTTCTTCATACGCCACGTCCCTCACACGCTGTGGTCCTCACGCGCCATGTCCATCGTACACTGCCTCCCTCACACGCCATGTTCATCATATGCCACGCCCCTCACACACCATGTCCATCATAGCCACGTCCATGACACGCCAGCGTCCCTCACACGCTGCGTCCATCATATGCCGTGTCCCTCACACGCTGCGTCCATCATAAGCCGTGTCCATCACACGCTGTGTTCCTCACACGCCATGCCCCTCACACGCTGCGTCCATCATAAGCCGTGTCCCTCACACGCTGTGTTCCTCACACGCCATGTTCATCATATGCCACGTCCCTCACACACCATGTCCATCATAGCCACGTCCATGACACGCCAGCGTCCCTCACATGCTGCGTCCATCATATGCCGTGTCCCTCACACGCTGCGTCCATCATAAGCCGTGTCCATCACACGCTGTGTTCCTCACACGCCATGTCCTTCACACGCTGCGTCCATCATAAGCTGTGTCCATCACACGCTGTGTTCCTCACACGCCATGTCCCTCACACGCTGCGTCCATCATAAGCCGTGTCCCTCACACGCCATGTCCCTCACACGCTGTGTCCCTCACACGCTGCATCCATCACATGCCGTGACCAGTGTCAGACTGGGGTGCAAAGGGCCCACCAGTAACATTGACTTTGGGGGCCACTTTTCACCTGCACACAACTATTACACTACTCTCGATCTCACATTTACCTATATCTCTATATAATAACAAACTGGGTAGCGTGGGTAATGAATGATGAGATGCTGCTATTTTCTGTACAGAGTAAATCACGTGAATTTTGCCAAAACTGCCCATACAGTGGGGTTGGGGGCCTGGTCTGCACAGGGGCCACCGTGGGATTCCCGTTACCCTATGGGTCAGTCCGAGCTTGGCCGTGTCCCTCACACGCCATGTCCCTCACACGTCATGTCCCTCACACACCATGTCCCTCACACGCCATGTCCCTCACACGCCATGTCCCTCACACGCCATGTCCCTCACACGTCATGTCCCTCACACGTCATGTCCCTCACACACCATGTCCCTCACATGCCATGTCCCTTCATACACCCTGCCCCTGCTGTGATGCGGCACCAGTGCTGAGCCAGCTTCTCTCCTGGCAGATGATGATGGTGGATTAATCAGCCATCATGTGCCGCTCACGGTCGCTGCTGGCAATCAATGACACATGTGACACGAGCCAACAGGGGGTCTCAGTCCACGTGCTCATCAGTGTGTGTGACGTGATTGGGGGGCACCGATGAGCTGTCCTGACAGCGGGGATCTGCAGAAGGCCCTGTGCCTGTGATTATGGTCCTGTGACCGCTGCCTGTGGGGGGCAACCAAAGGAGAGCGTGACATCTGCTGCACCGAGCACACAGCGTCTTCTCTCCTCAGGGGACCATTATATACAGGAAAATAAGGGGTTTTAAAAATATGAAAATAATTCTATATAAAAGTTATACTGCCCCTTTAATACACATCTTCAGACAGGCGATCTACAGTAATGGTCAGCACAGAACTCTCATGGTAGAGGCTAAATCCAAGTCGGCTAAAGGACCTCTGCCCATGTGACCGGAAGGGGCGGCGCCTCTTCCTCCATAGAACAGACAGAGCAGACACAAGGAAGCTGTGGATATCATGGCGGGATTTCGTGCAGGATTTGGTTTTGGAATGTTTTGTGCAGGATTTGCCTCTTCCTCCATAGAGCAGACAGGAGGAGGCTGTGGATGTCATGGCTGGAGTTCGAGGATTTTTGTGCAAGATTTGGGGTCATTCTCTAAAGTCACAGATCAGGTAAGTGGGAGTCTGCCTGGGAGAATGGGGTGATGTTGCTTGCATGGGGCTGCCTGGGGAGAATGGGGTAGTGTTGCTTGCATGGGGCTGCCTGGGGAGAATGGGGGGTGGTGCTTGCATGGGGCTGCCTGGGGAGAATGGGGGTGGTGGTGCTTGCATGGGGCTGCCTGGGGAGAATGGGGTGGTGGTGCTTGCATGGGGCTGCCTGGGGAGAATGGGGTGGTGTTGCTTGCATGGGGCTGCCTGGGGAGAATGGGTGGTGTTGCTTGCATGGGGCTGCCTGGGGAGAATGGGGTGGTGTTGCTTGCATGGGGCTGCCTGGGGAGAATGGGGTGGTGTTGCTTGCATGGGGCTGCCTGGGGAGAATGGGGTGGTGTTGCTTGCATGGGGCTGCCTGGGGAGAATGGGGTGGTGTTGCTTGCATGGGGCTGCCTGGGGAGAATGGGGTGGTGTTGCTTGCATGGGGCTGCCTGGGGAGAATGGGGTGGTGTTGCTTGCATGGGGCTGCCTGGGGAGAATGGGGTGGTGTTGCTTGCATGGGGCTGCCTGGGGAGAATGGGGTGGTGTTGCTTGCATGGGGCTGCCTGGGGAGAATGGGGTGGTGTTGCTTGCATGGGGCTGCCTGGGGAGAATGGGGTGGTGTTGCTTGCATGGGGCTGCCTGGGGAGAATGGGGTGGTGTTGCTTGCATGGGGCTGCCTGGGGAGAATGGGGTGGTGTTGCTTGCATGGGGCTGCCTGGGGAGAATGGGGTGGTGTTGCTTGCATGGGGCTGCCTGGGGAGAATGGGGGGTGGTGCTTGCATGGGGCTGCCTGGGAGAATGGGGGGTGGTGCTTGCATGGGGCTGCCTGGGGAGAATGGGGGGGGTGGTGGTGCTCGCATGGGGCTGCCTGGGGAGAATGGGGGGGGGTGGTGCTCGCATGGGGCTGCCTGGGGAGAATGGGGGGGGTATTGCTCGCATGGGGCTGCCTGGGGAGAATGGGGGTGGGTGATGCTTGCATGGGTCTGCCTGGGAGAATGGGGTGGTGTTGCTTGCATGGGGCTGCCTGGGGAGAATGGGGGGGGTGGTGTTGCTTGCATGGGGCTGCCTGGGGAGAATGGGGGTGGTGGTGTTGCTTGCATGGGGCTGCCTGGGGAGAATGGGGGGGGTGTTGCTTGCATGGGGCTGCATGTGCATGCTGGTGGGGGGGTCTGCCTGGGGAGAATGGGGTGATGTTGCTTGCATGGGTCTGCCTGGGGAGATGGGGGGGGTGGTGTTGCTTGCATGGGGCTGCCTGGGAGAATGGGGGTGGTGGTGTTGCTTGCATGGGGCTGCCTGGGGAGAATGGGGGGGGGGGGGGGTGTTGCTTGCATGGGGCTGCCTGGGGAGAATGGGGGGGTGTTGCTTGCATGGGGCTGCCTGGGGAGAATGGGGGGGGGTGTTGCTTGCATGGGGCTGCCTGGGGAGAATGGGGGGGGTGGTGTTGCTTGCATGGGGCTGCCTGGGGAGAATGGGGGGGGGTGGTGTTGCTTGCATGGGGCTGCCTGGGGAGAATGGGGGGGGTGGTGTTGCTTGCATGGGGCTGCCTGGGGAGAATGGGGGGGGTGGTGTTGCTCGCATGGGGCTGCCTGGGGAGAATGGGGTGGTGTTGCTCGCATGGGGCTGCCTGGGGAGAATGGGGTGGTGATGCTCGCATGGGGCTGCCTGGGGAAAATGGGGGGGGGGTATTGCTCGCATGGGCTACCTGGGGAGGATGGGGGGGTATTGCTCGCATGGGGCTGCCTGGGGAGGATGGGGGGGGGTGCTCGCATGGAGCTGCCTGGGGAGGATGGGGTGGTGTTGCTCGCATGGGGCTGCCTGGGGAGGATGGGGTGATGTTGCTCGCATGGGGCTGCATGTGCATGCTGGTGGGGGGGTCTGCCTGGGGAGAATGGGGTGATGTTGCTTGCATGGGTCTGCCTGGGGAGAATGGGGTGGTGTTGCTTGCATGGGCTGCCTGGGGAGAATGGGGTGGTGTTGCTTGCATGGGGCTGCCTGGGGAGAATGGGGGGGGGTGCTTGCATGGGCTGCCTGGGGAGAATGGGGGGTGGTGCTTGCATGGAGCTGCCTGGGGAGAATGGGGGGGTGTTGCCTGCATGGGGCTGCCTGGGGAGAATGGGGTGGTGTTGCTTGCATGAGGCTGCCTGGGGAGAATGGGGGGGGTGCTTGCATGGGGCTACCTGGGGAGAATGTGGGGTGTTGCTTGCATGGGGCTGCATGTGCATGCTGGACGGGGGGTCTGCCTGGGGAGAAGGGAGAGATGTTGTTTGCATGGGACTGCGTGCTGGAGGGGCCTGCCTGGGGAAGGGTGACTGCATGCTGGGGGTCTCAGTGGGAAGGGGTCATGTTCCTTGCTAGCGGTGC